>NC_058081.1:24258985-24590461 GCF_014858855.1 Bufo gargarizans
CTCTTTGAATGAGAAGGTGTGTCCAATCTTTTGGTCTGTGCTGTAAATTGACACTGGTCAGATTAAGACCAGGCCATCTTTTGAAAATTCGAGCAGTGTCACTGTATGTTGTGATAACTTTAAAATGCTTTTAATTATCCCGGCCATTCTGAGATTGTTTTTTCGGCACATATTGTGCTTCATGAAACTGGTAAAATGGAGTAAAAAGAAACATTTTTATTTATAAAAAAATACCAAATTTATAAAAAAGAAATTGTCAGTTTCTCTACTTCTATAATACATAGTGATACCTACAAAAATAGCTATTACTTTACATTCCCCATATGTTACATTCCCCATACTTCATGTTTGGATCATTTAGGGAATTACTTTTTTGTTGTTGGGGATGTTACAAGTAGAGTTGAGCGAACACCTGGATGTTCGGGTTCGAGAAGTTCGGCCGAACATCCCGGAAATGTTCGGGTTCGGGATCCGAACCCGATCCGAACTTCGTCCCGAACCCGAACCCCATTGAAGTCAATGGGGACCCGAACTTTTCGGCACTAAAAAGGCTGTAAAACAGCCCAGGAAAGAGCTAGAGGGCTGCAAAAGGCAGCAACATGTAGGTAAATCCCCTGCAAACAAATGTGGATAGGGAAATGAATTAAAATAAAAATTAAATAAATAAAAATTAACCAAAATCAATTGGAGAGAGGTTCCATAGCAGAGAATCTGGCTTCCCGTCACCCACCACTGGAACAGTCCATTCTCAGATATTTAGGCCCCGGCACCCAGGCAGAGGAGAGAGGTCCCGTAACAGAGAATCTGTCTTCATGTCAGCAGAGAATTAGTCTGCATGTCATAGCAGAGAATGAGGCTTCACGTCAGCCACCACTGCAACAGTCCATTGGCATATATTTAGGCCCAGCACCCAGGCAGAGGAGGGAGGTCCCGTAACAGAGAATCTGTCTTCATGTCAGCAGAGAATTAGTCTGCATGTCATAGCAGAGAATGAGGCTTCACGTCAGCCACCACTGCAACAGTCCATTGGCATATATTTAGGCCCAGCACACACACAGGCAGAGGAGAGAGGTCCCGTAACAGAGAATCTGGCTTCATGTCAGCAGAGAATCAGTCTGCATGTCATAGCAGAGAATGAGGCTTCACGTCAGCCACCACTGCAACAGTCCATTGGCATATATTTAGGCCCAGCACACACACAGGCAGAGGAGAGAGGTCCCGTAACAGAGAATCTGGCTTCATGTCAGCAGAGAATCAGTCTGCATGTCATAGCAGAGAATGAGGCTTCACGTCACCCACCACTGCAACAGTCCATTGTCATAAATTTAGGCCCAGCACTAGTGTTGAGCGGCATGTCCCATATTCGAATTCGCGAAATTTTGTGAATATTCGAAAGAATATTCGTAAAATATTCGCCATTATTCAAATTCGTTATTATTTCGCATATGCGATAATTCGAATTTTCGCATCGCATAATACATATGCTATGCAAAATTCACATGTGCGCTAATGAAATCGCCTTACGAAGATTCGCAACTCAATTCAATCACTAATGTATGAATGCAATGGCCTTTGCCTCTGTTCTGGGACAAGTGTAGATATTCGCATGTGCGCTAATAAAATCGCCTTACGAAGATTCGCACCTCAATCACTTTCTAGGGAATGTAAGACTTTTGGGAATCAATCGAGATACAGTGGGGGGTGATGACAGTAGTTGACAGAGTACAGATCAATGTAATCTGTAAGGTGGAAAGTAAAATAAAAAATACGAATATTCGTAAATCGAATTTTACGAAGTTCTACGTATTCGCGAATATGGTGCTATACTATATGAATGCACAGGCCTTTGCCTCTCTGTTCTGGGGACAAGTGTAGATATTTGCATTTGCGTTAATAAAATCGCCTTACGAAGATTCGCAGCTCAATTCAATCACTAATGTATAAATGCAAAGCCCTTTGCCTCTGTTCTGGGACAAGTGTAGATATTCGCATGTGCGCTAATAAAATCACCTTACGAAGATTCGCAACTCAATTCACTAATGTATGAATGCAAAGCCCTTTGCCTCTGTTCTGGGACGTGCCGATATTCGCATGTGCGCTAATAAAATCGCCTTACGAAGATTCGCGCCTCAATCACTTTCTAGGCAATGTGAGTAAGATCTGAGCTGTTGGACCTTTGGGAAACAATCAATTATATGTGTACTGTAATTTTGTGGGGGGGGGGGAAAAAACAAAAAACGAATATTCGTTTTTACGAATATATAGCACTATATTCGAAATATTCGCGAAATCGCGAAGTTGCGATATTCGCGAAAAAAATTTGCTTTTCGAATATTCGCGCTCAACACTACCCAGCACCCAGGCAGAGGAGAGAGGTCCCGTAACAGACAATCTGGCTTCATGTCAGCAGAGAATCAGTCTGCATGTCATAGCAGAGAATGAGGCTTCACGTCAGCCACCACTGCAACAGTCCATTGGCATATATTTAGGCCCAGCACCCAGGCAGAGGAGAGAGGTCCCGTAACAGACAATCTGGCTTCATGTCAGCAGAGAATCAGTCTTCATATCATAGCAGAGAATCAGGCTTCACGTCACCCACCACTGTAAGAGTCCATTTTCATAAATTTAGGCCCAGCACACAGGCAGAGGAGAGAGGTCCCGTAACAGAGGATCTGGCTTCATGTCAGCAGAGAATTAGTCTGCATGTCATAGCAGAGAATGAGGCTTCACGTCACCCACCACTGCAACAGTCCATTGGCATATATTTAGGCCCAGCACCCAGGCAGAGGAGGGAGGTCCCGTAACAGAGAATCTGTCTTCATGTCAGCAGAGAATTAGTCTGCATGTCATAGCAGAGAATGAGGCTTCACGTCAGCCACCACTGCAACAGTCCATTGGCATATATTTAGGCCCAGCACACACACAGGCAGAGGAGAGAGGTCCCGTAACAGAGAATCTGGCTTCATGTCAGCAGAGAATCAGTCTGCATGTCATAGCAGAGAATGAGGCTTCACGTCAGCCACCACTGCAACAGTCCATTGGCATATATTTAGGCCCAGCACACACACAGGCAGAGGAGAGAGGTCCCGTAACAGAGGATCTGGCTTCATGTCAGCAGAGAATCAGTCTGCATGTCATAGCAGAGAATGAGGCTTCACGTCAGCCACCACTGCAACAGTCCATTGGCATATATTTAGGCCCAGCACCCAGGCAGAGGAGGGAGGTCCCGTAACAGAGAATCTGTCTTCATGTCAGCAGAGAATTAGTCTGCATGTCATAGCAGAGAATGAGGCTTCACGTCACCCACCACTGCAACAGTCCATTGGCATATATTTAGGCCTAGCACACAGGCAGAGGAGAGGTTCATTCAACTTTGGGTAGCCTCGCAATATAATGGTAAAATGAAAATAAAAATAGGATTGAATGAGGAAGTGCCCTGGAGTCCAATAATATATGGTTATGGGGACGTAGTTAATGTCTAATCTGGACAAGGGACGGACAGGTCCTGTGGGATCCATGCCTGGTTCATTTTTATGAACGTCAGCTTGTCCACATTGGCTGTAGACAGGCGGCTGCGTTTGTCTGTAATGACGCCCCCTGCCGTGCTGAATACACGTTCAGACAAAACGCTGGCTGCCGGGCAGGCCAGCACCTCCAAGGCATAAAAGGCTAGCTCTGGCCACGTGGACAATTTAGAGACCCAGAAGTTGAATGGGGCCGAACCATCAGTCAGTACGTGGAGGGGTGTGCACACGTACTGTTCCACCATGTTAGTGAAATGTTGCCTCCTGCTAACACGTTGCGTATCAGGTGGTGGTGCAGTTAGCTGTGGCGTGTTGACAAAAGTTTTCCACATCTCTGCCATGCTAACCCTGCCCTCAGAGGAGCTGGCCGTGACACAGCTGCCTTGGCGACCTCTTGCTCCTCCTCTGCCTTGGCCTTGGGCTTCCACTTGTTCCCCTGTGACATTTGGGAATGCTCTCAGTAGCGCGTCTACCAACGTGCGCTTGTACTCGCGCATCTTCCTATCACGCTCCAGTGCAGGAAGTAAGGTGGGCACATTGTCTTTGTAGCGTGGATCCAGCAGGGTGGCAACCCAGTAGTCCGCACAGGTTAAAATGTGGGCAACTCTGCTGTCGTTGCGCAGGCACTGCAGCATGTAGTCGCTCATGTGTGCCAGGCTGCCCAGGGGTAAGGACAAGCTGTCCTCTGTGGGAGGCGTATCGTCATCGTCCTGCCTTTCCCCCCAGCCACGCACCAGTGATGGACCCGAGCTGCGTTGGGTGCCACCCCGCTGTGACCATGCTTCATCCTCATCCTCCTCCACCTCCTCCTCATCCTCGTCCTCCTCGTCCTCCAGTAGTGGGCCCTGGCTGGCCACATTTGTACCTGGCCTCTGCTGTTGCAAAAAACCTCCCTCTGAGTCACTTCGAAGAGACTGGCCTGAAAGTGCTAAAAATGACCCCTCTTCCTCATCCTCCTCCTCCTCCTCCTGGGCCACCTCCTGTTCCATCATCGCCCTAAGTGTTTTCTCAAGGAGACATAGAAGTGGTATTGTAACGCTGATAACGGTGTCATCGCCACTGGCCATGTTGGTGGAGTACTCGAAACAGCGCAACAGGGCACACAGGTCTCGCATGGAGGCCCAGTCATTGGTGGTGAAGTGGTGCTGTTCTGTAGTGCGACTGACCCGTGCGTGCTGCAGCTGAAACTCCACTATGGCCTGCTGCTGCTCGCACAGTCTGTCCAGCATGTGCAAGGTGGAGTTCCACCTGGTGGGCACGTCGCATATGAGGCGGTGAGCGGGAAGGCCGAAGTTACGCTGTAGCGCAGACAGGCGAGCAGCGGCAGGATGTGAACGCCGGAAGCGCGAACAGACGGCCCGCACTTTATGCAGCAGCTCTGACATGTCGGGGTAGTTGTGAATGAACTTCTGCACCACCAAATTCAGCACATGCGCCAAGCAAGGGATGTGCGTCAAATTGGCTAGTCCCAGAGCTGCAACGAGATTTCGCCCATTATCACACACCACCAGGCCGGGCTTGAGGCTCACCGGCAGCAACCACTCGTCGGTCTGTTGTTCAATACCCCGCCACAACTCCTGTGCGGTGTGGGGCCTGTCCCCCAAACATATGAGTTTCAGAATGGCCTGCTGACGTTTACCCCGGGCTGTGCTGAAGTTGGTGGTGAAGGTGTGTGGCTGACTGGATGAGCAGGTGGAAGAAGAGGAGGAGGAAGCCGAGAAGGAGGAGGTGGCAACAGGAGGCAAAGAATGTTGCCCTGCGATCCTTGGCGGCGGCAGGACGTGCGCCAAACAGCTCTCCGCCTGGGGCCCAGCTGCCACTACATTTACCCAGTGTGCAGTTAGGGAGATATAGCGTCCCTGGCCGTGCTTACTGGTCCACGTATCTGTGGTTAGGTGGACCTTGCTACAGATGGCGTTGCGCAGTGCACACTTGATTTTATCGGATACTTGGTTGTGCAGGGAAGGCACGGCTCTCTTGGAGAAGTAGTGCCGGCTGGGAACAACATACTGTGGGACAGCAAGCGACATGAGCTGTTTGAAGCTGTCTGTGTCCACCAGCCTAAATGACAGCATTTCATAGGCCAGTAGTTTAGAAATGCTGGCATTCAGGGCCAGGGATCGAGGGTGGCTAGGTGGGAATTTACGCTTTCTATCAAATGTTTGTGAGATGGAGAGCTGAACGCTGGCGTGTGACATGGTTGAGACGCTTGGTGACGGAGGTGGTGGTGGTGGTGTTGGTGGTACATCCCCTGTTTGCTGGGCGGCAGGTGCCAACGTTCCTCCAGAGGCGGAGGAAGAGGCCGAGGCGGCAGCAGCAGAATAGGCCGAGGCGGCAGCAGCAGAAGAGGTAGCAGGGGGAGCCTGAGTGACTTCCTTGGTTTTAAGGTGTTTACTCCACTGCAGTTCATGCTTTGCATGCAGGTGCCTGGTCATGCAGGTTGTGCTCAGGTTCAGAACGTTAATGCCTCGCTTCAGGCTCTGATGGCACAGCGTGCAAACCACTCGGGTCTTGTCGTCAGCACATTGTTTGAAGAAGTGCCATGCCAGGGAACTCCTTGAAGCTGCCTTTGGGGTGCTCGGTCCCAGATGGCGGCGGTCAGTAGCAGGCGGAGTCTCTTGGCGGCGGGTGTTCTGCTTTTGCCCACTGCTCCCTCTTTTGCTACGCTGTTGGCTCGGTCTCACCACTGCCTCTTCCTCCGAACTGTGAAAGTCAGTGGCACGACCTTCATTCCATGTGGGGTCTAGGACCTCATCGTCCCCTGCATCGTCTTCCACCCAGTCTTGATCCCTGACCTCCTGTTCAGTCTGCACACTGCAGAAAGACGCAGCAGTTGGCACCTGTGTTTCGTCATCATCAGAGACATACTGAGGTGGTATTCCCATGTCCTCATCATCAGGAAACATAAGTGGTTGTGCGTCAGTGCATTCTATGTCTTTCACCGCTGGGGAAGGGCTAGGTGGATGCCCTTGGGAAACCCTGCCAGCGGAGTCTTCAAACAGCATAAGAGACTGCTGCATAACTTGAGGCTGAGACAGTTTCCCTGGTATGCATGGGGGTGATGTGACAGACTGATGGGGTTGGTTTTCAGGCGCCATCTGTGCGCTTTCTGCAGAAGACTGGGTGGGAGATAATGTGAACGTGCTGGATCCACTGTCGGCCACCCAATTGACTAATGCCTGTACCTGCTCAGGCCTTACCATCCTTAGAACGGCATTGGGCCCCACCATATATCGCTGTAAATTCTGGCGGCTACTGGGACCTGAGGTAGTTGGTACACTAGGACGTGTGGATGTGGCAGAACGGCCACGTCCTCTCCCAGCACCAGAGGGTCCACTAACACCACCACGACCATGTCCACGTCCGCGTCCCTTACTAGATGTTTTTCTCATTGTTATGGTTCACCACAACAACAAATATATTATTTGGCCCAATGTATTGTATTCAAATTCAGCGGGATATAAATTTGAGGCCTAGTATTTAGGCGCTGGGTGACCGGTATGGATTTAGTGACAGAATTAGACTTGGAAATGCACAGAAGCGTGTGTGTGAAGTTATTCTGAATGACCCAATGTGCACCTTGAATATTATATACCCTTTTTGGGATAGATTTCAAATAGCTCTGATATAGCAGGAACCACTAAATTATGAAATTGCTAAATTGGGAATTGTACTTCAACCCAGAACAAAAAATGTGCTTTGACGGGCACTAAATAACTTTCCCAGCTACAACAGGACAGCGGTAACGAGAGATTTAGAGGGATTTAAATTTGAGGCCTAGTATTTAGGCGCTGGGTGACAGGTATGGGTTTAGTGACAGAATTAGACTTGGAAATACACAGTAGCGGGTGTGTGTGAAGTTATTCTGAATGACCCAATGTGCACCTTCAATATTATATACCCTTTTTGGGATAGATTTCAAATAGCTCTGATATAGCAGGAACCACTAAATTATGAAATTGCTAAATTGGGAATTGTACTTCAACCCAGAACAAAAAATGTGCTTTGACGGACACTAAATATCTTGCCCAGCAACAACAGTACAGCGGTAACGAGAGATTTAGCGGGATATAAATTTGAGGCCTAGTATTTAGGCGCTGGGTCACCGGTATGGATTTAGTGACAGAATTAGACTTGGAAATGCACAGAAGCGTGTGTGTGAAGTTATTCTGAATGACCCTATGTGCACCTTCAATATTATATACCCTTTTAGGGATAGATTTCAAATAGCTCTGATATAGCAGAAACCACTAAATTATGAAATTGCTAAATTGGGAATTGTACTTCAACCCAGAACAAAAAATGTGCTTTGACGGACACTAAATATCTTGCCCAGCAACAACAGTACAGCGGTGGGTAACGAGAGATTTAGAGGGATTTAAATTTGAGGCCTAGTATTTAGGCGCTGGGTCACCGGTATGGATTTAGTGACAGAATTAGACTTGGAAATGCACAGAAGCGTGTGTGTGAAGTTATTCTGAATGACCCTATGTGCACCTTCAATATTATATACCCTTTTAGGGATAGATTTCAAATAGCTCTGATATAGCAGAAACCACTAAATTATGAAATTGCTAAATTGGGAATTGTACTTCAACCCAGAACAAAAAATGTGCTTTGACGGACACTAAATATCTTGCCCAGCAACAACAGTACAGCGGTGGGTAACGAGAGATTTAGAGGGATTTAAATTTGAGGCCTAGTATTTAGGCGCTGGGTCACCGGTATGGATTTAGTGACAGAATTAGACTTGGAAATGCACAGAAGCGTGTGTGTGAAGTTATTCTGAATGACCCTATGTGCACCTTCAATATTATATACCCTTTTAGGGATAGATTTCAAATAGCTCTGATATAGCAGAAACCACTAAATTATGAAATTGCTAAATTGGGAATTGTACTTCAACCCAGAACAAAAAATGTGCTTTGACGGACACTAAATATCTTGCCCAGCAACAACAGTACAGCGGTGGGTAACGAGAGATTTAGAGGGATTTAAATTTGAGGCCTAGTATTTAGGCGCTGGGTCACAGGTATGGATTTAGTGACAGAATTAGACTTGGAAATGCACAGAAGCGTGTGTGTGAAGTTATTCTGAATGACCCAATGTGCACCTTCAATATTATATACCCTTTTAGGGATAGATTTCAAATAGCTCTGATATAGCAGAAACCACTAAATTATGAAATTGCTAAATTGGGAATTGTACTTCAACCCAGAACAAAAAATGTGCTTTGACGGACACTAAATATCTTGCCCAGCAACAACAGTACAGCGGTAACGAGAGATTTAGAGGGATTTAAATTTGAGGCCTAGTATTTAGGCGCTGGGTGACAGGTATGGGTTTAGTGACAGAATTAGACTTGGAAATACACAGTAGCGGGTGTGTGTGAAGTTATTCTGAATGACCCAATGTGCACCTTCAATATTATATACCCTTTTTGGGATAGATTTCAAATAGCTCTGATATAGCAGGAACCACTAAATTATGAAATTGCTAAATTGGGAATTGTATTTCAACCCAGAACAAGAAATGTGCTTGAACGGACACTAAATAACTCGCCCAGCTACAGCACTAGGGACAGATTTAGCTGGATATAAATTTGAGGCCTAGTATTTAGGCGCTGGGTGACCGGTATGGATTTAGTGACAGAATTAGACTGGGATATGGCCAAAAAATAAACAGACTATTGCTGGTTAAATGCACTTGGTGTGACAGCTTCACCCTGATGTAGGCTTTAGCCAAAAAACAACCACACCATTGAGGGTTAAATGCACTTGGTGACAGGCGCAGCTTGCCCCTGATTTTGTATATGGCCAAAAAATGAACAGACTATTGCTGGTTAAATGCACTTGGTGTGACAGCTTCACCCTGATGTAGGCTTTAGCCAAAAAACAACCACACCATTGAGGGTTAAATGCACTTGGTGACAGGCGCAGCTTGCCCCTGATTTTGTATATGGCCAAAAAATGAACAGACTATTGCTGGTTAAATGCACTTGGTGTCACAGCTTCACCCTGATGTAGGCTTTAGCCAAAAAACAACCACACCATTGAGGGTTAAATGCACTTGGTGACAGGCGCAGCTTGCCCCTGATTTTGTATATGGCCAAAAAATGAACAGACTATTGCTGGTTAAATGCACTTGGTGTGACAGCTTCACCCTGATGTAGGCTTTAGCCAAAAAACAACCACACCATTGAGGGTTAAATGCACTTGGTCGCAGCTTGTGCTGGCGCACCACAAGACACAAAATGGCCGCCGATCACCCCAGAAAAATGAGACTGACAAACGGTCTGTGCAGCCTAAAAACAGTGAGCAATTGAGGATCAGCAGCTCAATGATCCACAGCTGCAGATCGATCAGTTAATCAAGTCCTTTGGAGGAGTTAATCTGCCTAATCTCGCCCTACTGTCGCAGCCGCAACCTCTCCCTACGCTAATCAGAGCAGAGTGACGGGCGGCGCTATGTGACTCCAGCTTAAATAGAGGCTGGGTCACATGGTGCTCTGGCCAATCACAGCCATGCCAATAGTAGGCATGGCTGTGATGGCCTCTTGGGGCAAGTAGTATGACGCTTGTTGATTGGCTGCTTTGCAGCCTTTCAAAAAGCGCCAAGAAAGCGTCACAAAAGCGCCAAGAAAGCGACGAACACCGAACCCGAACCCGGACTTTTACGAAAATGTCCGGGTTCGGGTCCGTGTCACGGACACCCCAAAATTCGGTACGAACCCGAACTATACAGTTCGAGTTCGCTCATCCCTAGTTACAAGGCTTAGAAGTTTAGAAGCAAATCTTTTTCTGAAATTTTCAAAAACCCACTTTTTAAGGACCAGTTCAGGTCTGAAATTACTTTGTGAGGCTTACATAATAGAAACTACCCCATTTTAGAAACTACACCCTTCAAGGTATTCAAAACTGATTTTACAAACTTTGTTAACCCTTTAGGTGTTCCACAAAAATTAATGGAATATAGAGATAAAATTTTAAATTTTCACTTTTTTGGCACATTTTCCATATTATTATTTTTTCTCCAGTTACAAAGCAAGGGTTAACAGCCAAACAAAACTCAATATTTATGGCCCTGATTCTGTAGTTTACAGAAACACCCAATATGTGGCAGAAACTGCTGTACGGGCACACGTTAGGGCCCAGAAAGAAAGGAATGCCATACGGTTTTTGGAAGACAGATTTTGCTGGACTGGTTTTTTGACACCATGTCCCATTTGAAGCCCCACTGATGCACCCCTAGAGTAGAAACTCCATAAAAGTGTCCCCATCTAAGAAACTACACCCATCAAGGTATTCAAAACTGATTTTACAAACTTTTTTAACCTTTTAGGTGTTCCACATAAGTTATTGGAAAATGGAGATAAATTTTAAGAATTTAGATTTTTTTGTGAAAATGTTCCATATTAATCAATTTTTTCCAGTAACAAAGCAAGGGTTAAAAGCCAAACAAAATGCAATATTTATTGCCCTGATTCTGTAGTTTGCAGAAACACCCCATATGTGGCTGTAAACTACTGTACGGGCACACGGTAGGACGTAGAGGGAAATGTGTGCCATGTGGTTTTTAGAAGGCAGATTTTGCTGGACTGGTTTATTTACACCATGTCCCATTTGAAGCCCTCCTGATGCACCCCTAGAGTAGAAACTCCATAAAAGTGTCCCCATCTTAGAAACTACACCCCTCAAGGTATTCAAAACAGATTTTACAAACTTTGTCAACCCTTTAGGTGTTCCGCAAGAGTTATTGACAAATGGAGATGAAATTTAAGAATTTAGATTTTTGGGAAAATGTTCCATATTAATCAATTTTTTCCAGTAACAAAGCAAGGGTTAACAGCCAAACAAAAGTCAATATTTATTGCCCTAAATCTGTAGTTTGCAGAAACACCTCATATGTGGCCGTAAACTACTGTACAGGCACACAGTAGGGTGTAGAGGGAAAGGTGTGCCATGTGGTTTTGGAAAGGCAGATTTTGCTGGACTGGTTTATTTACACCATGTCCCATTTGAAGCCCCCCTGATGCATCCCTAGAGTAGAAACTCAAAAAACTGATCTTACAAACTTTTTTAACCCTTTAGGTGTTCCACAAGAATTAATGGAAAATGGAGATAAAATTTCAAAATTTCACTTTTTTGGCAGATTTTCCATTAAATTTTTTTTTCCAGTTACAAAGCAAGGGTTAACAGCCAAACAAAACACAATATTTATTGCCCTGATTCTGTAGTTTGGAGAAACACCCCATATGTGGCCGTAAACTACTGTATGGGCACACGGTAGGGTGTAGAGGAAAAGGAGCGCCATGTGGTTTTTGGTAGGCAGAATTTGCTGGACTGGTTTATTTACACCATGTCCCATTTGAAGCCCCACTGATGCACCCCTAGAGTAGAAACTCCATAAAAGTGCCCCTATCTAAGAAACTACACCCCTCAAGGTATTCAAAACAGATTTTGAAAACTTTGGTAACCCTTTAAGTGTTCCACAAAAGTTATTGGCAAATGGAGAGGAAATTTAAGAATTTCGATTTATTGGGAAAATGTTTCATATTAATCAATTTTTTCCAGTAACAAAGCAAGGGGTAACAGCCAAACAAAACTTTATATTTATTGCCCTGATTCTGTCGTTTTCAGAAACACCCCATATGTGCCCGTAAACTACTGTAGAGGGAAAGGTGTGCCATGTTGTTTTTTAGAAGGCAGATTTTGCTGGACTGGTTTGTTTACACCATGTCCCATTTGAAGCCCCCCTGATGCACCCCTAAAGTAGAAACTCAACAAAGTGACCCCATTTTAGAAACTGCACCCCTCAAGGTATTCAAAACAGATTTTACAACTTTGTTAACCCTTTAGGTGCTTCACAAGAATTAATGGAAAATGGAAATACAATTTCAAAATTTCACTTTTGGCAGATTTTCCATTTTAATATTTGTTTTTTTCCAGTAGCAAAGCAAGGGTTAACAGCCAAACAAAACACAATATTTATTGCCCTGATTCTGTAGTTTGCAGAAACACTCCATATGTGGTCGTATACTGCTGTACAGGCACACGGCAGGGCACAGAAGGAAAGGAATGCCATACGGTTTTTGGAAGACAGATTTTGCTGGACTGGTTTTTTGACACCATGTCCCATTTGAAGCCCCACTGATGCACCCCTAGAGTAGAAACTCTATAAAATGTATCCCATCTATGAAACTACACCCCTCAAGGTATTCAAAACTGATTTTAAAAACATTGTTAAATCTTTAGGTGTTCCACAACAGTTATTGGAAAATGGAGATGAAATTTAAGAATTAAATTTTAGGGGCAAATTTTTCTTTTTAATAAATTTTTTCGAGTAACACAGCAAGGGTTAACAGCCAAACAAAACACAATATTTATTGCCCTGATTCTGAAGTTTGGAGAAACACCCCATATGTGGCCGTAAACTACTGTATGGGCACACGGTACGGCATAGAGGAAAAGGAGCGCCATGTGGTTTTTGGAAGGCAGAATTTGCTGGACTGGTTTATTTACACCATGTCCCATTTGAAGCCCCACTGATGCACCCCTAGAGTAGGAACTCCATAAAAGTGTCCCCATCTGAGAAACTACACCCCTTAAGGTATTCAAAACTGATTTTACAAACTTGTCACGACCATGGTCATGGTCGTGACTCCTGAACCGCACGCTGTTGCCTGCGGTCTGGTTTGGTTGTTCAACCACAGGTGAGGGATGCTAGTTTGTTGCCTCACTTGTGGTTGCCGCTGGCAACATGTTATTTTGTATGTCGCAGTATAGCAGCCTGAGCTGGTGCTAGGCAGCTTGCTGCAATGTGCATGCGGTTGCACCTGGCAACCTGTCTTTGTTAGGTGTGTCTTTTGTATGTCTGGTGTGCACAGGGTTTTAGTTATGTGTGCACTTTCCCCTTTAAGTGACTTCCATACCTTGCCTGGTGTAGGAAGGGTTAACTCCCTCTTTGTGTGAACACTGGGTGTGTCTGTGTGTGGGTGTGGCTACATGGGCTATTTAGCCTCAGTTGAGAGCAGAGGTCTGAGGGGTACTCCAGGCATGTTGCTGGAGTCATCCTCCTGGTTTGTATACCATCTGCCAGTGAGGGCCACCCTTGTGGTCATAAATGTTGTATGTGATGTTTAGTTGATGTTGCTTTCCTTTCTATGTTTTATGCAGCTATGGATCTGGGTTCCTGTGTGTATATGTGTGTGTGCTGTGTCCATTTACAAACCGGATTCTTAAAAAGTTGGGACACTATACAAATCGTGAATAAAAACTGAATGCAATGATGTGGAGATGCTAACTTCTAATATTTTATTCAGAATAGAACATAAATCACGGAACAAAAGTTTAAACTGAGAAAATGTACCATTTTAAGGGAAAAATATGTTGAATGAGAATTTCATGGTGTCAACAAATCCCCAAAAAGTTGGGACAAGGCCATTTTCACCACTGTGTGGCATCTCCCCTTCTTCTTACAACACTCAACAGACGTCTGGGGACCGAGGAGACCAGTTTCTCAAGTTTAGAAATAGGAATGCTCTCCCATTCTTGTCTAATACAGGCCTCTAACTGTTCAATCGTCTTGGGCCTTCTTTGTTGCGCCTTCCTCTTTATGATGCGCCAAATGTTCCCTATAGGTGAAAGATCTGGACTGCAGACTGGCCATTTCAGTACCCAGATCCTTCTCCTACGCAGCCATGATGTTGTGATTGATGTAGAATGTGGTCTGGCATTATCTTGTTGAAAAATGCAGGGTCTTCCCTGAAAGAGATGACATCTGGATGGGAGCATATATTGTTCTAGAACCTGAATATATTTTTCTGCATTGATGGTGCCTTTCCAGACATGCAAGCTGCCCATGTCACACGCACTCATGCAACCCCATACCATCAGAGATGCAGGCTTCTGAACTGAGCGTTGATAACAACTTGGGTTGTCCTTGTCCTCTTTGGTCCGGATGACATGGCGTCCCAGATTTCCAAAAAGAACTTCGAATCGTGACTCGTCTGACCACAGAACAGTCTTGCATTTTGCCACACTCCATTTTAAATGATCCCTGGCCCAGTAAAAAAACGCCTGAGCTTGTGGATCTTGCTTAGAAATGGCTTCTTCTTTGCACTGTAGAGTTTCAGCTGGCAACGGCGGATGGCACGGTGGATTGTGTTCACTGACAATGGTTTCTGGAAGTATTCCTGAGCCTATTCTGTGATTTCCTTTACAGTAGCATTCCTGTTTGTGGTGCAGTGTCGTTTAAGAGCCCAGAGATTACGGGCATCCAGTATGGTTTTACGGCCTTGACCCTTACGCACAGAGATTGTTCCAGATTCTCAGAATCTTCGGATGATGTTATGCACAGTTGATGATGATAGATGCAAAGTCTTTGCAATTTTTCGCTGGGTAACACCTTTCTGATATTGCTCCACTATCTTTCTACGCAACATTGTGGGAATTGGTGATCCTCTACCCATCTTGGCTTCTGAGAGACACTGCCACTCTGAGAAGCTCTTTTTATACCCAATCATGTTGCCAATTGACCTAATTAGTGTTAATTGGTCTTCCAGCTCTTCGTTATGCTCAAATTTACTTTTTCCAGCCTCTTATTGCTACTTGTCCCAACTTTTTGGGGATTTGTTGACACCGTGAAAATTTGAATCAACGTATTTTTCCTTTAAAATGATACATTTACTCAGATTAAACGTTTGATCTGTCATCTACGTTCTATTACAAATAAAATATTGACATTTGCCATCTCCACATAATTGCATTCAGTTTAAATTCATAATTTGTTTAGTGTCCCAACTTTTTTGGAATCCGGTTTGTATGTTTGGTGTAGACATCAGCTTGTGTGCACAGGATCCAGTCAGCAAGGCTGTGGCAGGTAGGTTTGGAACTAGTGTAGTTCACCTGTCATATCCATATGTCTGTTTGTGTTCCCCTTTTCCTTGCAGCTTGGCCAGTAAGACTCCTGTTCCTCAGTGCCTAGGAGGAACAGGTCGTCTTACCCTGCTCCTTGTTCCATGGCAATCCTGAGGGATAGCAGGGACTATAGGTTCCGGTGTATGATCCCTCCCACCATCATGGTTGGCTCATATGGTTAGGAGTCAGGGTCAGATTAGGGACGCGATAGGAGGTGACTTGCTCCCTAATTCTGTCGTCCTGGCCGAGCAGCCACTAACATATTCTGGCATCGCACAGCTGAGGGTTTTCCCCATCCTCAGCCATGACAAAACTTTGGTAACCCTTTAAGTGTTCCACAAAAGTTATTGGCAAATGGAGAGGAAATTTAAGAATTTCGTTTTTTTGGGAAAATGTTTCATATTAATCCATTTTTTCCAGTAACAAAGCAAGGGGTAACAGCCAAACAAAACTCAATATTTATTGCCCTGATTCTGTCGTTTTCAGAAACACCCCATATGTGGCCGTAAACTACTGTACGGGCACACAGTAGGGTGTAGAGGGAAAGGTGTGCCGTGTGGTTTTTGGAAGGCAGATTTTGCTGGACTGGTTTATTTGCACCATGTCCCATTTGAAGCCCCCCTGATGCACCCCTAGAATAGAAACTCAAAAAAGTGTCTCCATTTTAGAAACTGCACCCCTCGAGGTATCCAAAACAGATTTTACAACTTTGTTAACTCTTTAGGTGTTCCACAAGAATTAATGGAAAATGGAGATCAATTTTCAAAATTTCACTTCTGGCAGATTTTCCATTTTAATATTTTTTTTTTCCAGTTACAAAGCAAGGGTTAACAGCCAAACAAAACTCAATATTTATGGCCCTGATTCTGTAATTTACAAAAACACCCCATATGTGGTCGTATACTGCTGAAGGAAAGGAATGCCATATGGTTTTTGAAAGACAGATTTTGCTGGACTGGTTTATTTACACCATGTCCCATTTGAAGCCCCACTGATGCACCCCTAGAGTAGAAACTCCATAAAAGTGTCCCCATCTAAGAAACTACACCCCTCAAGGTATTCAAAAATGATTTTACAAACTTTGTTAACCCTTTAAGTGTTCCACAAGAGTTATTGGCAAATGGAGATGAAATTTACGAATTATTATCTTGTGACCGCCTAATGTACCTCCAGCCACAGAATCCAAAGTTTTTTGCTGTCAAGTGAATGCCTATTGGCTAATTTCTGGGGCCTGTACTGGCCGACAGTTACATATTTAGGCCGAATGCACACGGCCTTTGTTCACGGCCGTGAGCGGTCCGTGGAACCGCGGCCTGGATTCCTCCTGAGAGCAGGAGCGCACGGTTTCATTCGTTGCTATGACGCCGTGCGCTCCCTGCTGCCGCCACAGTACAGTAATACACTGGTATAGATCATACCAGTGTGTTACTGTATTGCGGCGGCAGCAGGGAGCGCACGGCGTCATAGCAACCAATGACGCCGTGCGCTCCTGCTCTCAGGAGGAATCCAGGCCGCGGTTCCACGGACCGCTCACGGCCGTGAACAACGGCCGTGTGCATTCGGCCTTATCCTGTGACCTCCTAATACACCTCCAGCCACAGAATCCAAAGTTCTTTGTTGTCAGGTGAATTCCTATTGCCTAATTTTTGGGGCCTGTACTGGCCGACAGTTACATTTTTATCCTGTGACCGCCTAATGTACCTCCAGCCACAGAATTCAAAGTTCTTTGCTGTCAGGTGAATGCTTGTTGGCTAATTTTTAGGGCCTGACTGGCCGACAGTTACATTACAGACCAAAAGTTTGGACACACCTTCTCATTCAAAGAGTTTTCTTTATTTTAATGACTATGAAAATTGTAGATACACACTGAAGGCATCAAAATTATGAATTAACACTTGTGGAATTATATACATAACAAAAAAGTGTGAAACAACTGAAAATATGTCATATTCTAGGTTCTTCAAAGTAGCCACCTTTTGCTTTGATTACTGCTTTGCACACTCTTGGCATTCTCTTGATGAGCTTCAAGAGGTAGTCACCTGAAATGGTTTTACCTTCACAGGTGTGCCCTGTCAGGTTTAATAAGTGGGATTTCTTGCCTTATAAATGGGGTTGGGACCATCAGTTGCGTTGTGGAGAAGTCAGGTTAATACACAGCTGATCGTCCTACTGGATAAACTGTTAGAATTTGTATTATGGCAAGAAAAAAGCAGCTAAGTAAAGAAAAATGAGTGGCCATCATTACTTTAAGAAATGAAGGTCAGTCAGTCCGAAAAAGCTAAGTAAAGAAAAATGAGTGGCCATCATTACTTTAAGAAATGAAGGTCAGTCAGTCCGAAAAATTGGGAAAACTTTGAAAGTGTCCCCAAGTGCAGTCACAAAAAACATAAAGCGCTACAAAAAAAAAGCTGGCTCACATGCGGACCTCCCCAGGAAAGGAAGACCAAGAGTCACCTCTGCTGCGGAGGATAAGTTCATCCGAGTCACCAGCCTCAGAAATCGCAGGTTAACAGCAGCTCAGATTAGAGACCAGGTCAATGCCACACAGAATTCTAGCAGAAGACACATCTCTAGAACAACTGTTAAGGGGAGACTGTGTGAATCAGGCCTTCATGGTAGAATATCTGCTAGGAAACCACTGCTAAGGACAGGTAACAAGCAGAAGAGACTTGTTTGGGCTAAAGAACACAAGGAATGGACATTAGACCAGTGGAAATCTGTGCTTTGGTCTGATGAGTCCAAATTTGAGATATTTGGTTCCAACCACCGTGTCTTTGTGCGACGCAGAAAAGGTGAACGGATGGACTCTGCATGCTTGGTTCCCACCGTGAAGCATGGAGCAGGAGGTGTGATGGTGTGGGGGTGCTTTGCTGGTGACACTGTTGGGGATTTATTCAAAATTGTAGGCATACTGAACCAGCATGGCTACCACAGCATCTTGCAGCGGCATGCTATTCCATCCGGTTTGCGTTTAGTTGGACCATCATTTATTTTTCAACAGGACAATGACCCCAAACACACCTCCAGGCTGTGTAAGGGCTATTTGACCATGAAGGAGAGTGATGGGGTGCTGCACCCGATGACCTGGCCTCCACAGTCACCGGACATGAACCCAATCGAGATGGTTTGGGGTGAGCTGGACTGCAGAGTGAAGGCAAAAGGGCCAACAAGTGCTAAGCATCTCTGGGAACTCCTTCAAGACTGTTGGAAGACCATTTCAGGTGATTACCTCTTGAAGCTCATCAAGAGAATGCCAAGAGTGTGCAAAGCAGTAATTAAAGCAAAAGGTGGCTACTTTGAAGAACCTAGAATATGACATTTTCAGTTGTTTCGCACTTTTTTGTTATGTATATAATTCCACATGTGCTAATTCATAGTTTTGATGCCTTCAGTGTGAATCTACAATTTTCATAGTCATGAAAATAAAGAAAATGGTTTGAATGAGAAGGTGTGTCCAAACTTTTGGTCTGTACTGTACATACACTACGTGCAGAATTATTAGGCAAATGAGTATTTTGACCACATCATCCTCTTTATGCATGTTGTCTTACTCCAAGCTGTATAGGCTCGAAAGCCTACTACCAATTAAGCATATTAGGTGATGTGCATCTCTGTAATGAGAAGGGGTGTGGTCTAATGACATCAACACCCTATATCAGGTGTGCATAATTATTAGGCAACTTCCTTTCCTTTGGCAAAATGGGTCAAAAGAAGGACTTGACAGGCTCAGAAAAGTCAAAAATAGTGAGATATCTTGCAGAGGGATGCAGCACTCTTAAAATTGCAAAGCTTCTGAAACGTGATCATCGAACAATCAAGCGTTTCATTCAAAATAGTCAACAGTGTCGCAAGAAGTGTGTGGAAAAACCAAGGCGCAAAATAACTGCCCATGAACTGAGAAAAGTCAAGCGTGCAGCTGCCAAGATGCCACTTGCCACCAGTTTGGCCATATTTCAGAGCTGCAACATCACTGGAGTGCCCAAAAGCACAAGGTGTGCAAGACTCAGAGACATGGCCAAGGTAAGAAAGGCTGAAAGACGACCACCACTGAACAAGACACACAAGCTGAAACGTCAAGACTGGGCCAAGAAATATCTCAAGACTGATTTTTCTAAGGTTTTATGGACTGATGAAATGACAGTGAGTCTTGATGGGCCAGATTGCAGGATTGGTAAAGGGCAGAGAGCTCCAGTCCGACTCAGACGCCAGCAAGGTGGAGGTGGAGTACTGGTTTGGGCTGGTATCATCAAAGATGAGCTTGTGGGGCCTTTTTGGGTTGAGGATGGAGTCAAGCTTAACTACCAGTC
Organism: Bufo gargarizans; assembly: GCF_014858855.1. Classification (NCBI taxonomy): domain Eukaryota; kingdom Metazoa; phylum Chordata; class Amphibia; order Anura; family Bufonidae; genus Bufo; species Bufo gargarizans. The sequence goes on from NC_058081.1 coordinate 24,278,734, forward strand.
CTACTGCCAGTTTCTGGAAGACACCTTCTTCAAGCAGTGGTACAGGAAGAAGTCTGCAAGGTAAGAAAAACATGATTTTCATGCAGGACAATGCTCCATCACACGCGTCCAAGTACTCCACAACGTGGCTGGCAAGAAAGGGTATAAAAGAAGAAAATCTAATGACATGGCCTCCTTGTTCACCTGATCTGAACCCCATTGAGAACCTGTGGTCCATCATCAAATGTGAGATTTACAAGGAGGGAAAACAGTACACCTCTCTGAACAGTGTCTGGGAGGCTGTGGTTGCTGCTGCACGCAATGTTGATGGTGAACAGATCAAAACACTGACAGAATCCATGGATGGCAGGCTTTTGAGTGTCCTTGCAAAGAAAGGTGGCTATATTGGTCACTGATTTGTTTTTGTTTTGTTTTTGAATGTCAGAAATGTATATTTGTGAATGTTGAGATGTTATATTGGTTTTAAAAGAGATTATAGTATATATATATATAATCCGTTATATTGGTTTTACTAGTAAAAATAAATAATTGAAATGGGTATATATTTGTTTTTTGTTAAGTTGCCTAATAATTATGTACAGTAATAGTCACCTGCACACACAGATATCCCCCTAAAATAGCTAAAACTAAAAACAAACTAAAAACTACTTCCAAAAATATTCAGCTTTGATATTAATGAGTTTTTTGGGTTCATTGAGAACATGGCTGTTGTTCAATAATAAAATTAATCCTCAAAAATACAACTTGCCTAATAATTCTGCACTCCCTGTATTTATCTTTTGACCGACTAATGTACCTCCATCCACAGAATCCAAAGTTCTTTGTTGTCAGGTGAATTCCTATTGCCTAATTTTTTAGGCCTGTACTGGCCGACAGTTACATATTTATCCTGTGACCGCCTAATGTACCTCCAGCCACAGAATTCAAAGTTCTTTGCTCTTAGGTGAATGCCTACTGGCTAATTTTTGGGGCCTGTACTGGCCGACAGTTACATATTTATTCTGTGACCACCTAATGTACCGCCAGCCACAGAATCCAAAGTTCTTTGCTGTCAAGTGAATGCCTATTGGCAAATTTTTGGGGCCTGTACTGGCCGACAGTTACATATTTATCCTGTGACCTCCTAATATACCTCCAGCCACAGAATCCAAAGTTCTTTGTTGTCAGGTGAATTCCTATTGCCTACTTTTTGGAGCCTGTACTGGCCGACAGTTACAATTTTATCATGTGATCACCTAATGTACTTCCAGCAACAGAATCCAAAGTTCTTTGCTGTCAGGTGAATGCCTACTGGCTAATTTTTGGGGCCTGTACTGGCCGACCAGTTAATTTTTTTTTATCTTTAGCCACATAATCACACCCCTGTCTCACTCCTCTGCCTCTCATTATGGTGGCGTATGAACCGCATTCACCATAAGGACCTTCTTATGTCACAGGGACACGTGACTGTGCCCCTTACCCCGTACTGTGCCCCTTACCCCATACTGTGCCCCCTTATACCCTGCATTGTGCCCTCTTATACGGTCATGGTATGGCTGTGTTATTAGGTCACTGTACAGAGCTGTTATCCGGTCAATGTAAGGCAGTGTTATCCAACAACTGAATGGCCATAACTGTATCCCTTACTCTGCCCACGCCATCCTTTTTCTAGATCTAGCATGAGCAGGAAAAATATGCAGATTGCTGTGCTAAGGACCAGGGCCGGTGCAAGGATTTTTGCCAACACAAGCGAAGCTACATTTTGGCGCCCCCCCCCCCCCCCCCATCCATGATCACATCATTACCCCCCCGCCCGGACGGCCCTGGACCCATCCATGATCACATCATTACCCCCTAATGTGTCACATTTTACCCCCCCATGGCACATCATTCCCCCACGGCCCCCGGCCGACCCTTCCTGGCGGCCTGGCCCCATTCCCATGTCACATACAGTGACATACTCAGAGTACAGACATTTACATTGTCCCCCCGGCCCTCCCTCCAGGCTCCATCATGTCACCGTCACACAAACTAGCGCCAGAGCAGAGGCGCTCAGGCTTAGCAGGGCATGATGTGTTTAAATTTTTTTTATTACAAAACAACAATTAATATTGGGGGAGGGGGGGGCGGTTGGGGTGTGTGACACCCCCCTTCCCCCCCAATATTAATGATTGTTGTTTTGTTATTAATTTTTTTAAACACGTCATTGATGTCGTGCTAAGCCTGAGCGCCTCTGCTCTGGCGCTAGTTTGTGTGTGCGCTAGATAGCCTAGCGCTTTGCGCTCATCTCATCATTTTGAATTAATTTTAAATCAAATGATCATATTAATTATTATAAAATAACATTCAAAATTCAATTGACCCCTACCCCTAACAAGTCCTGACCCCTGTTTAGTCCTGAAAGCCTGCCGAGTGCCAGTGTGCGTCTTCTGTCTGAAGGTCTGACTGACTCTGCTGAAGCCTGAATATATATGACTGACTGAAGAATCATGATCTGATCTAAGGGTACTTTCACACTTGCGTTGTTTGATTCCGGCAGGCAGTTCCGTTGCCTGAACTGCCTGCCTGATCAGGCAAACTGTATGCAAACAGATGTAATTTTTTTCTGACTGATCAGGCATTTTTCAGACTGATCAGGATCCTGATCAGTCAGAAAAATGCCTGATCAGTCAGAAAAATGCATTGCAATACCGGATCCGTTTTTCCGGTGTCATCAGGCAAAACGGATCCGTTTTTTTTTTTCATTTTTAAAGGTCTGCGCATGCGCAGATCGGAAGGACGGATCCGGCACTAATACATTCCTATGGAAAAAAATGCATTCAGGCAAGTCTTCAGTTTTTTTCGCCGGAGATAAAACCGTAGCATGCTACGTTTTTCTCTTTTGCCCGATTAGTCAAAACGACTGAACTGAAGACATCCTGATGCATCCTGAACGGATTACTCTCCATTCAGAATGCATGGGGATATGCCTGATCAGTTATTTTCCGGTATAGAGCCCCTGTGACGGAACTCTATGCCGGAAAAGAAAAACGCAAGTGTGAAAGTACCCTAATCTGATGATAATTCTGATTCTGATTCAATTTCTTGGCGGGCGCAGGCCACGGCTGCCGTCTGACTCTGCTGAATATATTATGTCTGAGTGACTGAATTAGATCAGAATTCGGTCACTCAGACATAATATATTCAGCAGAGTCAGACCTCAGACGGCAGCCGCGGCCCGCGCCCGCCAAGAAATTGAATCAGAATTATCAGATTAATCTGATTAGATGATCTAATCAGATTATGAAATACAACACTTTCATTGTAGCTACTATTATCTGACCTAGAAGAATTTTGCTCATTTCAATATACTGTATGGTACAGAGCAGCCTTTCAGTATAATATAGTACATATCTATGCGCCTTGTGTATTAACAGCACATACATAGTTCCTTTCACTTGGCTAATGCTGTACTCACTGTTCATCTCTAAGCCTGTAACATCTTTCAATTTCTTGGCGGGCGCGGGTCGCAGCTGCCTGTGTCTACTCACGCCCCCCTGTGCACTGCAGGTCAGGTGACTTGAGTTGTCAGTCACTAGTAGTGGCAGCCAGAGCGGCGCGCTGCTGAGCCAATGAATGAATATCTATCATTCATCTGTGCTCATCTATCTCTGCCTGCCAGTGCCTAGCTAATGCTATGTTGCCCTGACTAGCACTACGAGTCCGGCCGGGCGGCCCAGCCAGCACACAGCCGCACTCGCACACTGTCCACACAGGGGGAGGGGGGCGGGGCAAGTGATATCTGTTGCCCTGAGTGAGTCCCTGTCCCTGACTACTGTCTCTAGACTAAACGAGCGCTGCGGCCGCCGGCCGGCACCCGCAGGGTGGACGCGGCAGGTTCAAGTAACAAGTCAGTCAAGTCATTAAAAAAAAAAAAAAAAAAAAGATTCATCCATTCTTCCGCCCTGCGCAGGGCGCGCCCTAAGGCGACCGCTTGGTCTGCCTTATGGTAGCGCCGGCCCTGCTAAGGACCTTTGCACCACAATCTGTGTCAGAAATATGCGTAACATAGACGTATGATGATTATCATTCGGGGGCAGGGCTAATATCTTTATATTATATAGATTCTAGTGTAATATTCTGTTCCCTGTAAAAAATGATCCTTGGGAAACACAGTCCTCATCCCTGACCACCAGGACCAGGTAGCGCTCTGTCAGTACATGGTCGGTGTCCCCTCTGTGCCACGCTGCTCCGCTGTCTACTGGTGCTTATTCTGACACTAGGGCTGGGTTCACATCATATTTTTGCCATCCATTTAATGCATACCAAAATGTACACGTTAACAGATGCCTCACACTGATGCCTTACAGTGGCGTCCGTTCACCATACAATTCTATAGTAGAAAAAAAAATTACGTTAACGTATGCATTTTTTTATGTATACAAAAAAGTGCAGTCCTGCACATTTGTATACATCAAATTGATAGGAAATAAAAAATGCCTAGGCTCCAGCAGGGCACATTTTTGAGAGTTTTCCTTTAAGACACATAAAGATTAAAATACATATTTTTTGTGAGATTTTGGCCAATTATCCCCCTCTGGTATATCACTGTCCATGTTGTGGGACAATTTCTGTACTTCTAATTTTTTAGGCCTGTACTGGTCGACAGTTACATATTTATCCTGTGACCGCCTAATGTACCTCCAGCCACAGAATCCAAAGTTCTTTCTAGTAAGTGTTTGCTGCCTGCAAATATGACCTGAATGTTTTTCAGGTTCGTATGCAATCAAAGTGAAAGGGGCCCGACGCGAACGCGCGGTTCGCGAACATTTGATCGCGAACGCGCGTTCGTGAATCGTCCCGGCCAATGTTCGTCCATCACTAGCCAGAAGGTCCACTCCTATCTAGACCTACACTTATCTGAGTTTGATCAATATTTAACTCCTGGAAAATCCCTTTAAGACTTTTCTATTTTTTGACTTTTTATCTATCAAGGATTTGTCAATATCTGTAAAGAATAAATCAAGGCAACTGGACGTACTGTAGATTTCTTGAAAACGTTTCACTCGTTCTTCCAACGAGCTTTCTCAATTCTGAGTGATTGTACAAAAAATTCTGGGAATAAATATGTAACTGAATCCACATCTGGTAATTAGACCCAGCATTGGGTCAAAGGTGTTGATTCCATTATCCTAATTGGAGTCAGTAGGTGATAAAGACTTCCCAGAAAAAGGTGTCAAGACAGCATTATACGTGGCAGACAATAGATGTCTAACCCCCCCACCTCTATTCAAGCTTGGCTTCTCCATTTTTACGTAGATTGCCTCCTTCACGCCTCGTTTGTACCAATCGGCCTCCTTATCCAAAACACGTACTTGACTGTCTACAGTCAAGTACGTGTTTTGGATAAGGAGGCCGATTGGTACAAACGAGGTGTGAAGGAGGCCATCTACGTAAAAATGGAGAAGCCAAGCTTGAATAGAGGTGGGGGGGTTAGACATCTATTGTCTGCCACGTATAATGCTGTCTTGACACCTTTTTCTGGGAAGTCTTTATCACCTACTGACTCCAATTAGGATAATGGAATCAACACCTTTGACCCAATGCTGGGTCTAATTACCAGATGTGGATTCAGTTACATATTTATTCCCAGAATTTTTTGTACAATCACTCAGAATTGAGAAAGCTCGTTGGAAGAACGAGTGAAACGTTTTCAAGAAATCTACAGTACGTCCAGTTGCCTTGATTTATTCTTTACAGATATATACCATGACCTGGATAAATGAGAACCTTCACAGACAAGGATTTGTATATGTTGCATTTGCACCTGGGCAGTATGGCCCAAGAGGGGCCCCTGTGTGAACTGTAGTACTATGAATCGCATGCATCTGAGTCAAGAAGCTTTATGATGTACCTCAGCAGACACCAACAAATATTATCATATGAGTGAATAATAATAATAATCTTTATTTATATTGCACTGACATATTCCACAGCACTTTAAAATTCAGGGGTTTAACAAACAAAATCATACACTACATAGCAACAAACCATAAAAACAAGAGGAATGTGTGACACAACAGGTAAGAGATGATTGTTTTGAACAATGGTTCAGTAATCATATCAAAATACTGCAGTATAAATAATGCTGCATGAGCCAGCCACCAGTCCATAGTTATAGTGCTTCTCAGTGCAAGGGGTGTAGTGAATACAGTTAAATGGTAGATCAGGCTCTTAAGAATGGGGGGTGGGTGGTGGGTAGATTAGGGGATGTGATAGGTCACGCTAAAGAGATGTATGTTTAGGGAGCGCCTAAAACTGGTTGTTAGGAATCTAATTGCTTGGAGTAGGCCAGGAGAAGTCTTGGAGATGGATTTAAGGGGTTCAAATTATGGTGCATGTTAGTTTTAGATTATTTGCAGAGAATAGAAGACGGCTAGGGTGGTAGAGATGGAATGAGTGGCAAACAGTGGAAGCATTGAAGTAACAGTTAGGCAGATAGATGAGCCTGACTGCTGAGTTCAGGGTGGATTGGAGAGGGGAGAGTTTAGTGAAGGGGTGACATATTAGCAGTGAGTTACAGTAATCAAGACAAGAATGGATCAGGGCAATAATCATAGTCTTTGTTGCTTCCACAGGAAGAAAAGGGCACATTATAAAGATGTTTCGAGGTCTAAGAGGCATTAACAGGCAAGAGATTGTATATAGGGGTGAAGGAAAGAACAGTGCTGCCTTGGCATTATGGTAGTGCCACACATTGACAAAGAAATATCCAGTTTAGCCAAGTTAGTAGATGGTGAAAACACAAGTAGTACAGTATGTATTTTAAAAGAATCAGTTTCAGATAGAGAGAAGACAAAGTTAGAGACATCAGTCAGGCAGTCTGTGAAATTCTATAATAAAGCAGGGGTGATCTCATGGGTTGAAGTGAGGAAATGAGTAAGAGGAATAGGAGAAATAGAGCGAAAAAATTACACTTTGAAAGCGCGGCCAGAGAGATACAAAGACAACCAGGAGAGCGCAATGTCCTTAAGATCAATTTATTGGAGCATACTGAGTAGAAGATGGCGGTCTACAGTGTTAAATGCTACAGAGAGATCCTGGAGAATGAGAAGAGGATAGGTCATTTGTCCCTTTGGTAAGGGCAGCTCCAGTGGAGTGTAGAGGACGGAAACCAGATTGTAAGGAGTCAAGAAGAGAGTTATTATAAATATAGTAAATGAAACAAGAATATACCAGGCACTCCAGGAATTTAGAGACGAAGGGAAGATTAGAGCTGTGTAGGATGGGTCAAGAGATGTTTTTTCAGTAAAAGGGTTTATGACATAATGTTTGAAAGGGTAAGATGTCAGAAGAGAGAGAGAGAGAGAGGGGGGTTGAACATTTTGGTTAAGTGGTTAGTGACAGATGTCAGTAGTGCAGGTAATAGGTCAAGAAGAAGATAGGACCTTGGAGACCTCGTCTTCTGTGGCTGGGTCAAATGTAGAAAGTGATCCAGAGATGGTGTGGCAGGGATGGGGATCGATGATGCTTGGTGACTAGTAGATAATTTAATGCCAGATGTTTGCAATTTAGTCTTTGCAATAACATAGTAACATAATTGATAAGGCTTAAAGATACATCAGTCCATGCAGTTCAGCCTGGTATACTGCAAGTTGATCCAGAGGAAGGCAAAAAGACCCCTGTGAGGTAGAGGAAAATTCCCTCCCAACTCCAATCAGGCAATCAGAATAACTTCCTGGATTAACAACCCATCTCTAGTAGCTATAACCTGTAATATTACACTTCATAAATACCCCCAGGCCCCTCTTGGACTCTTTTGGTGAATTCCCATCACCATCTCCTCAGGCAGAGAGTTACTGTGCTTACTGTAAAGAATCCTCTTCTATGTTTGTGTACAAACCTTCTTTCCTCCAGATGCAAAGGATGTCCCCTTGTCACAGTCACAGTCCTGGGGATAAATAGATGATGAGAGAGATCTCTGTACTGACCCCTCATATATTTTTCTAAAGTGAATAACCCTAAATAATATTTCTGGGCCCTGTAGTCCACCCATTCCAGTTGTTACTTTAGTTGCCCTTGTCTAAACTCTCTCCAGCTCTGCTTTGTCTGCCTTGCTCACAGGAGCCCAGAACTGTACACAGTAGTCCATGTGTGGTCTGACTAGTGATTTGTAAAGTGGTAGGACTATGTTCTCATCACGGGCATCTATGCCCGTTTTGATGCAACTCATTATCTTATTTGCCTTGGCAGCAGCTGCCTGACACTGGTTTCTACAGCTTTTTTTGCTGTTCACAAAAATTCCTAAGTCCTTTTCCATGTCAGTGTTACCCAGTGTTTTACTATTTACAGGTGAAACTCAAAAAATGTGAATATTGTGCAAAGTTCATTTATTTCAGTAATGAAACTCAAAAGGTGAAACTAACATATGAGAGACTCATTACATGCAAAGCGAGATATTTCAAGCCTTTATTTGTTATAATTTGGATGATTATGGCTTACAGCTTATGAAACCCCAAAGTCACAATTTTGAGGTACCCTTTGCTTAGGGGGTATGGATTAATTAGCTGAATAGAGTGTCACACTTTGTGCCTAGAATAGTAACATAGTACATAAGGCCAAAAAAAGACATTTGTCCATCCAGTTCGGCCTGTCATCCTGCAAGTTGATCCAGAGGAAGGCAAAAAAAAATAAAAAATGTGAGGTAGAAGCCAATTTTCCCCACTTTAGGGGAATAAAAAATTCCTTCCCGACTCCAATCAGGCAATCAGAATAACTCCCTGGATCAGCGACCCCTCTCTAGTAGCTATAGCCTGTAATATTATTACGCTCCAGAAATACATCCAGGCCCCTCTTGAACTCTTTTATTGTACTCACCATCACCACCTCCTCAGGCAGAGAGTTCCATAGTCTCACTGCTCTTACCGTAAAGAATCCTCTTCTATGTTTGTGTACAAACCTTCTTTCCTCCAGACGCAGAGGATGTCCCCTCGTCACAGTCACAGTCCTGGGGATAAATAAAGCCTTTTTACAAAATTCTAATTTTTATGCTGCAATAATGCAATTCTTTTTAATTTTCATTACTAAAATAAATGGACTTTTGAACGATATTCTAATTTTTGGAGTTTCACCTGTAGTATGTACTAGTGACATGTATTTTCCCTTCCCATGTGCATAACCTCACGTGTTAAACCTCATCTGCCCCTTATCTTCCCAAGCCTCTAACCTATCCAGATCGCTCTGTAGTAGTATACTGTTCTCTTCTGTGTTAATTACTTTACACAGTTTAGTGTCATCTGCAAAAATTGATATTTTAGTGTGCAAGCCTTCTACAAGATCATTAATAAATATATTGAGGAGAATAGGACCCAGTACTGACCCCTGAGGTACCCCACTAGTGACAGTGACCCAATCTGAGTGTGTACCGTTAATAACCACCCTCTTTCCTATCACTGAGCCAGTTACTTACCCACATACAGACGTTTTCTCACAGTCCAAGAATTCTAATTATATATACTAATCTTTTTTTGTGGTATAGTATCAAATGCTTTGGAGAAGTCAAGATATACAACATGCATTGATTCGCCGCAGTCAAGTCTAGAACTTACCTCCTCATAGAAACTGATTAAATTAGTTGGACATAAGCGATATTCAGAAAGCCAGGCTGATATGGCGTTATCTCTTAGAAAACCTTCAAAAAGTTTGCCCACATGTTAAACTTATCGGCCTATAGTTTCCAGGCTCTGTTTTTGGAACATTTTTGAATATTAGCATCACATTTGCTATGAGCCAATCCCGTGGAACACTCCCTGTCAGTATAGAGTCCTTAAATATTAGAAATAAGGTTCTGGCTATGACATTAATTAATTCTCTTAGGATACGGGGGTGTATGCCATCTGGTTCTGGAGTTTTGTCTATTTTAATCTTTTTAAGACGCCGCTGTACTTCTTCCTGGGTCAGACAGGGCACTTTTAATGGGGAATTTACTTTTACATTCTGTATTTCATCTAACAGTTTATTTTCCACAGTAAATATAGTGGATAAAAAGATATTTAAAAGCTTTGCTTTCTCCTCATTGCTGTCTGCAACACCCCCTCATCACTCTGTAAAGGGCCGACACCTTCAGAATTATACTTTTTACCATTTATATAATGTTCAGCACACAAATCTGTTACAGGTGTCTGCACTTTAGGACTGAGGAGGGAGAGAAAAGTGTCAAATAGTTTTTTCCTTTTTCTTTATTATTGGACAGCAAGTTTGATGGGTGTTCCAGTATTGCTTTCTTTTGTGTAGGGAGATTCTAAGTGTAGGGGGTGCTACTTCATCTAGGATATCATTGTAGTGTTGTGCAGTCAGATCAGTACAGGGAAGGCAGTATATTGGGACAATGATAACTAGATTGTACTTTTTTAGGATCAATGGCATGTATATTTCTGAATGTGCGATAAGTAGAAGTGTACTGGGATGGATGAGGATTTGTGACAGTGAAGAAGATAAGGTTTGGGTCAGAGAGCGGGAGAGGAGACCTGATGAAGTCAGAAACAGAGAAGAGGCAGAAGACGAGCAGGTCAAGTGTATTACCATGTTTATGTGTCTGAGAATTAGAAAATTGTGAAAGGTTAAAAGAGAAGGTTAGAGGTAGAAGCTGGGAAGCAGATGGGGAGATTGGGCTGTCTATGGGGATGTGAAAGTCATCCAAAATGAGAATTTGTAATTCAGAAGACAGGAAATGGTGAAGTCAGGTAGTAAAGTGATCCAGGAATTCATTGGGTGAGCCAGGAGGTCGGTATACAACCTCCACTTTCAAGGACAATGGGTGAAAAACGGTGTGAGTGTGGATCGCAAAAGATGGGGATATGAATGATGGTACTGGAGAAATGATCTGGAACGCACATTGTGGGGAAAGAAGGTGTGCTCTCAGGTTTGGGGATATGAGAAAAATGTAAGCCATTATGCTAGACCAGCAACGGAATTGGGGTCAGATTGCTGAATTCAAGTTTCAGTGAGAGCCAGCAGATGAAGAGAACTTAAAAGAAAGTAGTAAGCATTCAGTAAAAAGGGGGAATTAAAGAAACACAATAAATGTCAATGAGGTTTTGAGGATTTCTATGTGAGATGAGGATCGGGTTAAAATTAGCAGAAGCTAGGGAAGGGGGGCAAGATTAGGAGAGATGTCCCCTGATGTTATAAGCAAAAGAATAAAAAAAAGGTAAGTGGTTCAGTGATTTGTGCTGTACATTGGTAAATGATGGGTTAAATTTTTTTCAAGACGCTGAATAATGGATGTGAGCTGTACATGGCTGAGGGAAGGAGAGAGGAACTAATGTAGAGAGAATACAATGGAAGGTTAAAAAGGCGGTGAGTGTGAAGGACATGGATACAATGAACATGTTAGTAATTGTGTGTTTCTCATAGCATACCTGTCTCTTGTCTTGTTTAACTGCCATGTTTAACTGTAAGAAACCTTGTCATGACACTTCACCTAAAACGGCTTATGCATTTGTTCCAACCTTGCCCTAATGCCACCCTTATAACATGTCTAAATTTATAGGGGAGTATGTGCTTAGCTCTATACTGATTAATCTCATTTACTCTATTGATCAGCTAAACTTAGCACCTGCAAAGCAAATATATTGGCCTACTTGTATCATAAAAGGATCACTGACAACAGTTACAAAGATAATTTCAGCTCAGAGTATCTCATATGTACCATGAATGAATGCTTGACAATAGATGTTGAGAAATTAATTAAATGTTTTGCGAAATACATTGCCGATTAAAATATTGTGTATGGCATTTTTAACTTCTTCATTTCTTAAACTATAAATCAAAGGATTCAGTGTTGGTGTCACTGCTAGGTAAAGCACTGAAAATATTTGGTCACTATCTTCCGCGTGATCCGATGGTGGCATCATATACATACATAGTAAGGTCCCAAAAAATATTAGAAGGATGGTAAGGTGAGAGCTACAAGTGGAGAAAGCTTTTTTCCTTTGACCAATAGAGCTAAAGCCTAGAATATTTGCTAGAATTTTACTGTAGGACATCAAAATAAGCAAAAAAGGACATAGACCCACCCAAGCCTCCACCAATATCATTGTTTTTAACTTGTAGATATCACCACAAGAAATTGTTATCAATGTTTTTATGTCACAAAAGATTTGTTTGATGTGTGTTGATCTGCAGAAGGATAAACGTGATGCAAATATTGTGAGAAAAAGAGAATTACTGAATCCAAAGACCCAGCAACCGGTCACCAGAAGGTCACACTTTCTCCTCTCCATAAGTAGCATGTAATGCAATGGAAAGCAGATTGCAACATAACGATCATAGGACATCAGGGTCAACAACCAAACTTCAGTGCAAACAAAAGAAATGAAAAAGTACATTTGTGTAAAGCAAGCAGTAAATGAAATCCGATTGTTTCCAGTAATAATGATGTCCATTAATTTTGGAAGTGCCACTGAACTGTACAGGACATCTACAAAGGAAAGATTCCGTAGGAAAAAATACATTGGTTTCTGTAGCTGAGGATCCATAAAGATTATTGCAAATATTAATATGTTCCAAAGTAGACATATGAGGTAGAGAGAAAGAAATATTGGAAATAAAAATACTTTTTGACCAAAAATATTGGAGAAAGCTACTATATAGAAGTCAATAAATTGTGTCACATTCTCCATAGAATTAAACTAAGGCTGAACCAAACCTACAGTTTACAAAAGACAGTAACAGTGAGTATTGTAAAATTTTAGTAGGACTGGGGTACTTGTTGGAGTTTACCTGAAGAGGAAGAATTTTGTTGGGGTTCCTGAGGTTGGTGCTCCAGCTTTCAAAAATTCTCAGACTAAATTGTACTAAGCCATCTGTTCTTCCTTTTTTTTTTTTTCCTTTATGTTTCTTTCTTACAAGTAAAAATCTAATAATCAAATTCTGAAAAAAAATAGAATTTTAACATAAAATGAAAATAATAAAAAATAGAAAAATGTATATGTTTCTAGACAAAAATACAAAACAATATCTCAACCAAAACAAATAAAATGAGATCTTGTGAAAGATTTGATAAAATGTACCCTTATAGCTTTTCCTTTCAGTTCAGTCATTTATTAAGACCAACGTTTCAGACGCCAAAGTTATGTAGAGGCGCTAGCCACTGCATAACTTCGACGTATCCAGTGCTGGTCTAAATGTAAGACCGCTTCCAAGACCATTTTCTAAGCCTAAAACAGGTGTAGAAAATGGTGAATGAGAAGAGCATGTTGGCTTCTGACATCACCTAAGTATGCTTTAGTTTTAATGCAGAATCAGGTCCCCTAAAAAAAAGTTTAATAAAGTTTTCACACATATTAACAAATATTAAACTGTAAATGCTTTTTTCCCTTTACATATTTTTATATATAAACTTATTGACCAAATAAAAATAACACACATAGACATGTTGGATTGCTGCAAAACGTGTTATGTAGTTATGTCTCAGGCAGATAAATAATTACAGGTGTGGTCTGATCAGACACTGGAAAAGTGTTTCCCCTGCTGAACTGCAAAAAGTTTATCAGAGGCTGTACCTCTTGGGGAGAGTTCATTGACTGCTAGATATGCCTCTAAGATGCACTCAAAGACGTTTGTCCCAGAGGACAGGGTTTGAGAGGTGGTTATCTTCGGACTGAGATAAGCAAGATGTTTTTTTTTTTGTTTACCATCTAGGCAATTCTTACCTAGCTGTTAGGAGGTGTTGGGAGCATTGGTTACGTGAAATATGCAAAATGAACAGGCCCCAGATGGCCCAAATAGACCATCTGTAGAGAGGATCGTTTGATCCATCGACAATCATGAGCAGCTCCCATGGTAATTTTGTATACCATTCCGACAAAAGGCTGCACCTTAATTACACACTCCTGTGTCTGCCCGGACCATTTCCAAGCACATAGCAGAAGGAAATCTGATGGCGGCCATTTTGTTTCCTGTCATTAACAGCCAGCCACCTTCATTTGCATTGGTATTGTGAATGAGAAACCAGGACTGCTATGATTTGGAACCGTATCATCAACAACATTCAGGTTTTAGAATAGAGGCCTTGAGGTGAGCACTTCTATCCTGCCTTTGCTGTGGAGTGACACACTGCCCTAACTTCTGGTGTAATGATCTGGGGAGCCATCGCATATGAGAATCAGCGTAATAGTGATATGAAGGACACTAACAGCTCAGCGATATGTACAGGACATTCTGCAGACACATTTGTTGTCACTCTTGGTGCCAACTAGCATTTTTTCAGAAGATTAAGGATCACCCACTCACAGCAAGGGTTTAATGGTGCTCTGTCTGCCAGATTGTAATGCTTCCTTGGCATCCTGGTCACCAGAATTTTTACCTATCGAGTATTTATGGGGCTAGCTGGGGTGCCAGCTTCAGCAACCTATAAGTGTGCAGGATCTACAGGCACAGCTAACATCTCTGGACAAATGTGCCACAGGATTCCATACAGAATCAGTATGCTTTTCTATGCCCAATCATATATTATCCTGATCCAGGTTAGAAGCGGCCCAACAGGTCCTAGAACCTCTATTAAATTGTGCAGTTTTCCTTAATAAAACATATCCTGTAATCACTTACATGTATCATCATAACTAAAGATGAGCGAATCGAAGCTGACAAAGTGAAATTCAATCCGAATTTCAGGAAAAGTTCGATTCGCAACGAATGTGAATTTCCCCGAGCTTCGTGATAACGAATCACATTTTTCCTAATATGGCTGCTGCACATGTGAAAACATGGGGCAAGGAACTCTGGGAAGACGGGATCACCCAGATTGACATGGCTGCATGCAGCCAATCAGCAGCCAGCCAGCCCTGTGATGTCACAGCCCTATAAATACGGCAGACATTTTCTAGCGTTCTGAGTGCAGGGACAGATGTGAGAAGGCGCTAGGGACAGCAATAGGAAAAATCTCATTGTGAAAAAACCTGAAAAAATGATTTATAAGTGCAGGGAAAAAATAGAAAGGAATAATTTCACAGCATCTTAGTGCAGGGAGAAATGTCAGAAGGCAATAAAGACGGTAATAAGAAAAAAAATATTTGTGAAAAAAAAAAGCGATTTACAATTGCAGGGAAAGATTATTTGGGGATCCAAATAACCAATAGACAGCTCTGTCATTCCAGCAATTAGTTTTTTGGGTGCAAGTGCTATGTTAAAAAGCCTTTAGTGGCTTATATCTGTAAAAAAATAAAAATATATACGCAGTTCACTTCTGCAGTTAGATGTGGTGAAAGCGTTTAGTGGCGTATTTCAGTACAAAAAGAGAAATATATACTCAGTTCACTTCTGCAGGTGTATGAGGTGAAAGCATTTAGTGGCCTATTTCATTACAAAAAGAAAAATATATACGCAGTTCACTTCTGCAGTTATATGTGGTGGAAGCGTTTAGTGGCGTATTTCAGTACAAAAAGAGAAATATATACTCAGTTCACTTCTGCAGGTGTATGAGGTGAAAGCATTTAGTGGCCTATTTCATTATAAAAAGAAAAATATATACGCAGTTCACTTCTGCAGTTATATGTGGTGGAAGCGTTTAGTGGCGTATTTCAGTACAAAAAGAAAAATATATACTCAGTTCACTTCTGCAGCTATATGAGGTGAAAGCTTTTAGTGGCGTATTTCAGTGCAAAAAGAAAAATATATACTCAATTCACTTCTGCTGTTATATTTGGTGAAAGCGTTTAGTGCCGTATTTTAGTACAAAAACAAAAATATATACTCAGTTTACGTCTGTAGTTGTATGTGGCGAAAGTATTTAGTGGTGTATTTAATTACAAAAAAAGAAAATTATATACACAGTTTACTTCTGCAGTTGTATGTGGTGAAAGCATTTAGTGGCATATTTCATTACAAAAAGAAAAATATATAAGCAGTTCACTTCTGCAGTTATATGTGGTGGAAGCGTTTAGTGGCGTATTTCAGTACAAAAAGAGAAATATATACTCAGTTCACTTCTGCAGGTGTATGAGGTGAAAGCATTTAGTGGCCTATTTCATTATAAAAAGAAAAATATATACGCAGTTCACTTCTGCAGTTATATGTGGTGGAAGCGTTTAGTGGCGTATTTCAGTACAAAAAGAAAAATATATACTCAGTTCACTTCTGCAGCTATATGAGGTGAAAGCTTTTAGTGGCGTATTTCAGTGCAAAAAGAAAAATATATACTCAATTCACTTCTGCTGTTATATTTGGTGAAAGCGTTTAGTGCCGTATTTTAGTACAAAAACAAAAATATATACTCAGTTTACGTCTGTAGTTGTATGTGGCGAAAGTATTTAGTGGTGTATTTAATTACAAAAAAAGAAAATTATATACACAGTTTACTTCTGCAGTTGTATGTGGTGAAAGCATTTAGTGGCATATTTCATTACAAAAAGAAAAATATATAAGCAGTTCACTTCTGCAGTTATATGTGATGAAAGCATTTAGGGGCGTATTTGAGTACAAAAAGAAAAATACATACTCAGTTCACTTCTTCAGCTATATGAGGTGAAAGTGTTTAGTGGTATATTTCAGTACAAAAAGAAAAAAATATACGCAGTTCACTTCTGCTGTTATATGTGGTGAAAGTGTTTAGTTGCATATTTCAATACAAGAAGAAAAATATTTTGTTAGCTCACTGTTGCAGCTATTTGCGATAAAAGCGTTTAGTGAAGTATTTCAGTACTAAAGAAAAATATATATGGAGTTCACTTCTGCAGCTATATGTGGTGAAGGTGTTTCGTGGCTTATTTCAGTACAAAAGGAAAAATATATTCTCAGTTCACTTCTGCAGTTATATGTCATGAAAGTGTTTAGTGGCGTATTTTAGTACAAAAAGAAAAATATATACACAGTTCACTTCTGCAGTTAATTGTGGTGAAAGAGTTTAGTGGCCTATTTCAGTACAAAAAGAAAAATATATACGCAGATCACTTCCGCAGTTATATGTGGTGAAAGCGTTTAGCGGCGCATTTCTGTACAAAAAGAAAAAAATATATGCAGTTCACTTCTGCACTTATATGTGGTAAAAGCGTTTATTGGCATATTTCAGTACAAAAAGAAAAATATATATGCAATTCACTGTTGCTGTTAGTAACATAGTATATAAGGCAGAAAAAATACATTTGTCCATCCAGTTTGGCCTGTTATCCTGCAAGGGGGGGAAATTACTTCCCGACTCCAATCAGGCAATCAGAATAACTCCCTGGAGGAAGCTATAGCCTGTAATATTATTACACTCCAGAAATACATCCAGGCCCCTCTTTAATTATTTTATTGTACTCACCATCACAACCTTCTCAGGCAGAGAGTTCCATAGTCTCGCTGCTCTTACCATAAAAAATCATTTTCTATGTTTGTGTGCAAACCTTCTTTCCTCCAGACGCAGAGGGTGTCCCATCGTCACAGTCACAGTCCTGGGGATAAACAGATGATGGGAGAGATCTCTGTACTGTTCCTGATATATTTATACATAGTAATTAGATCTCCCCTCAGTCGTCTTTTTTCTAAAGTGAATAACCCTAATGTTGATAATCTTTCAGGGTACTGTAGTTGCCCCATTCCAGTTATTACTTTAGTTGCCCTCCTCTGAACCCTCTCCAGATCTGCTATGTCTGCCTTGTTCACAGAAGCCCAGAACTGTACACAGTACACCATGTGTGGTCTGACTAGTGATTAGCAAAAAAGTGGTAGGACTATGTTCTTATCATGGGCATCTATGCCCCTTTTGATGCAACCCATTATCTTATTGGCTTTAGCAGCAGCTGCCTGACACTGTTTTTTACTGCTAAGTTTGCTGTTTATTAAAATTCCTAGGTCCTTTTCCATGTCAATGTTACCGAGTGGTTTACCATTTAGTATGTACGGGTGATTTGCATTAATTCCTTCCATTGTGCATAGCCTTACCTTTGTCAGTGTTAAACCTCATCTGCCACTTCTCTGCCCAAGCCTCTAGTCAATGCAAATCCATCTGTAGCTGGATATTGTCCTCTTTAGCGCGATGCCTAAGGAAGGCATTGCGCTGCCTTCCGGTGAAGAGCCTGTGAGTTCCAACCCCCTGGATCTCACAGGCCGGAAGCTGTATGAGTAATACACACACAGTATTACTCATACAGACAATGCATTCCAATACAGAAGTATTGGTATGCATTGTAAAGGATTAGACCCCCAAAAGTTCAAGTCCCAAAGTGGTAAAAAAAAAAAAGCTGAAAAAATAAAGTTTCCCCCCCAAAATTTTTTTTTAGTTTTAAGTAAAAATAAACAATAACATCATTTTCAATAATAATAAAAAAAGAAATTGGTAAAAAAATAGGGGGAGAAAAAAAGTATACATATTAGGTATCGCCGTGTCCGTATCGACCGGCTCTATAAACATATCACATGACCTAACCCCTCAGATGAACACAGTAAAAAAATAAAAATAAAAACTGTGTTAAGTAAACCCTTTTTTGTCACCTTACATCACAAAAAGTACAACAGCAAGCGATCAAAAAGGCGTTTGCCCACCAAAATAGTACCAATCTTACCGTCACCTCATCCCGCAAAAAATGAGCCCCTACCTGAGACAATCGCCCAAAAAATAAAAAAAACTATGGCTCAGAATATGCTGATTATGGCTCATTTTATGCTGTTATTGTGTAAAACTTACATAAATTTAAAAAAAGTATACATATTAGGTATTGCCGCGTCCGTATCGACTGGCTCTATAAAAATATCACATGAACACCGTAAAAAATAAAAACTGTGCTAAATAAACCATTTTTTGTCACCTTACATCACAAAAAGTGTAATAGCAAGCGATCAAAATGTCATATGCACCCCAAAATAGTGCCAATCAAACCGTCATCTCATCCTGCAAATAAAAAAGGACCCTACCTAAGATAATCGCCAAAAAACTGATAAAACTATGGCTCTCAGAATATGGAGACACTAAAACATGATTTTTTTTTTATTTCAAAAATGATATTATTGTTGAAAACTTACATAAATAAAAATAAAGTATACATATTAGGTATTGCCGCGTCCGCTTCTAACCGGCTCTATAAAAATATCACATGACCTAACCCCTCAGATGAAACAGCGTAACATTTTTTAAATAAAAACTGTGCTAAATAAACAAATTTTGACACCTTACATCACAAAAAGTGTAATAGCAAGCGATCAAAAAGTCACACGCACCCCAAAATAGTACCAATTAAACCGTCATCTCATCACGCTAAAATCATACCCCACCCAAGGTAATCGCCCAAAAACTGAAAAAATTATGGCTCTCAGACTGTGGAAACACTAAAACATGATTTTTTTTGCTTCAAAAATGAAATCATTGTGTAAAACTTACATAAATAAAAAAAAGTATACATATTAGGTATTGTAGCATCCGTAATAACTTGCTCTATAAAAATATCACATGACCTAACCCCTCAGATGAATACTGTAATTTTTTTTAAATGAAAACGGTGTAAAAAAAGCCATTTTTTGTCACCTTACATCACAAAAAGTGTAATAGCAAGCGATCAAAAAGTCACACGCACCCCAAAATAGTGCCAATAAAACCGTCATCTCATCTTGCAAAAATCCTACCCTACCCAAGGTAATCGCCCAAAAAATGAAAAAAATTATGGCTCTCAGACTATGGAAACACTAAAACATGATTTTTTTTGTTTAAAAAAAGAAATCATTGTGTAAAACTTACATATATATAAAAAAAGTATACATATTAGGTATCACCGCATCCGTGACAATCTGGTCTATAAAAATATCACATGATCTAACTTGTCAGATGAATGTTGTAAATAACAAACAATAAAAACTGTGCCAAAACAGCTATTTCTTGTTACTTGCCTCACCAAAAGTGTAATATAGAGCGACCAAAAATCATATGTACCCTAAACTAGTACCAACAATACTGCCACCCTATCCCGTAGTTTCTAAAATGGGGTCACTTTTTTGTAGTTTCTACTCTAGGGGGCATCAGGGGGGCTTCAAATGGGACATGGTGTAAAAAAAAAAACAGTCCAGCAAAATCTGACTTCCAAAAACCTTATGGCATTCCTTTCATGTTGCGCCCTGCCGTGTGCCAGTACAGTAGTTTACGACCACATATGGGGTGTTTATATAAACTACA
The DNA here is from genome assembly GCF_014858855.1 of Bufo gargarizans. NCBI lineage: Eukaryota > Metazoa > Chordata > Amphibia > Anura > Bufonidae > Bufo > Bufo gargarizans. Next base: position 24,298,832 of record NC_058081.1, read on the forward strand.
GAATCAGGGCCATAAATATTGAGTTTTGTTTGGCTGTTAACCCTTTTTTTGTTTCTGGGAAAAATTTATTAAAATGGAAATTTGCAAAAAAAATGTAATCCTGAAATTTCATCTCCATTTGCCAATAACTCTTGTGGAACACCTGAAGGGTTAACAACGTTTGTAAAATCAGTTTTAAATACCTTGAGGGTGTAGTTTCTTAGATAGGGTCACTTTTATGGAGTTTCTACGCTTGCTTTGTAACTGGAATTTTTTTTATTAAAATGGAAAATCTGCCCATAAAGTGAAATTTTAATATTGTATCTCTATTTTCCATTAATTCTTGTGGAACACCTAAAGGGTTAACAATGTTTGTAAAATCAGTTTTAAATACATTGAGGGGTGTAGTTTCTTAGATGGAGTCACTTTTATGGAGTTTCTACTCTAGGTGTGCATCAGGGGGGCTTCAAATGGGACATGGTGTAAAAAAAAAACTGTCCAGCAAAACCTGCCTTCCAAAAACTGTATGGCATTCCTTTCCTTCTGTGCCCTGCCGTGTGCCCGTACACCGGTTTACGACCACACATGGGTTGTTTCTGCAAACTACAGAATCAGGGCCATAAATATTGAGTCTTGCTTGGCTGTTAACCCTTGCTTTGTAACTGGAAAAAAAATATTAAAATGGAAAATCTGCCAAAAAAGTGAAATTTTGAAATTGTATCTCTATTTTCCATTAATTCTTGTGGAACACCTAAAGGGTTAACAAAGTTTGTAAAATCAGTTTTGAATACCTTGAGGCGTGTAGTTTCTAGAATAGGGTCATTTTTGGGTGGTTTCTATTATGTAAGCCTCGGAAAGTGACTTCAGACCTGAACTGTTCCCTAAAAATTGGGTTTTTTAAAGTTTCTGAAACTTTTCTAAAGCTTCTAAACTTCTAAGCCTTGTAACATATGTAACATGAAGTAGACATATGGGGTATTTAAATTAATAACTATTTTTGGAGTTATTACTATGTATTGTAGAAGTAGAGAAATTAAAAGTTAGAAATTTGAAAAATTTTCAAAAATTTGGGTAAATTTGTTTTTTTTTATAAATAAAAATGATTTTTTTTAACTCAATTTTACCAGTGTTGTGAAGTACAATATGTGAAGAAAAAACTATCTCTGAATGGTCTGGCTAAGTAAAAGCGTTTTAATGCTATTACCACATAAAGTGACACTGGTCAGATTTGTATAAAATGGCCTGGTCCTTAAGCTGAAATAAGGCTGTGTCCTGAAGGGGTTAAATTAGTTTGACATGACCGATCCCTCATGAAGCCATGCTGATATGATGTTATTTGCTTGTTTTCATTGAGATCCTCCAAGATAGCATCTCTTAGAAAACCTTCAAGCAGTTTACGGACAACAGATGTTAAACTTTCCGGCCTATAATTTCCAGTGTCTGTTTTTGCACCTTTATTGAATATTGGCACCACATTTGCCATGCGCCAATCCTGTGGGACATTCCCTGTCAGTATAGAGTCTGCAAATATCAGAAATAAGGGTCTGGCTATGACATTACTTAATTCTCTAGTCCTGGGGATTTGTCTATTTTAATCTTTTTAAGTCGCTGTTGTACTTCTTCCTGGGTCAGACAGGGCACTTTTATTGGGGTATTTACTTTTGCATTCTGCATTTCTTCTGACAGTTTATTTTCCTCAGTGAATACAGTGGAATAAAAAGCATTTAATAGCTTTACTTTCTCCTCATTGCTCTCTGCAACTTCCCCCTCATTGCTATGTTAAGGGCCGACACCTTCAGATTTATACTTTTTACCTTTACATAATTGAAGAACATTTTAGGGTTAGTTTTGCTCTCTTAAGCAAATAAGCTCTCGGTCTCTAGTTTGGCGGCTTTTATTTGTTTTTTATATATTCTATTTCTATTTTTTTACAGTAAAAGAGTTTTGCGACGCATTTCACTAGTAAAAGAAAAAAATATACTCAGTTCACTTCTGAAGCTATATGTGGTGAAAGCATTTAGTGACGTATTTTAGTACAAAAATAAATATATATATATGCAGTTCACTGTTGCAGTTATTTGCGTTAAAAGCGTTTAGTGGCGTATTTTAATACAGGTAGAAAAATATATTCTCAGTTCACTTCTGCAGTTATATGTGGTGAATGCGTTTAGTGACGTATTTCAGTACAAAAAGAAAAATACATATGCAGTTCACTATTGCAGTTTTTTTAGGTAAAAGCATTTAGTGATGTATTTCAGTGCAAAAAGAAAACTATAAACGCAGTTCACTTCTGCAGTTACAATTGCTGAAAGCGTTCACTGGCCTATTTTAGTTAAAAAATAAAAATATATTCTCATTTCACTACTGCAGTTATATGTGGTGAAAGCATTTAGTGGCGTATTTCATTACAAAAAAAAAATCTTTGCGCAGTTCACTTCTACAATTTTTTGAAGTGAAAGAGTTTAGTGACTTATTTCAGTACTAAAATAAAAATATATTCACAGTTCACTTCTGCAGTTATACGTTAAAAACATTGGCATATTTCAATACAAAAATATAAAAATATTTACAATAAACTTCTGCAGTAATTTGTGGTGAAAGCGTTTAGTGGCGTATTTCAGTACAAAAAGAAAAAGGTATTTGTCGCTTTTAGGGGTGTTTAAATTTTGTTTTTAATTATTTAGTTCAGCTAACAGTATGTCAAATAGAGAAGTGCCAGGCCCTGCACAGGGGAGTGTCAGAGGTCTAAATGTTTTTGGTGCAAGGCATAGGTCGTAGCAGAGTAAGTGGGCGTGTCACCCATAGTCGCATCAAGAGGCTTGAGCTCCCGGTGTCATCTAGCGTTCTTGTCTTGACCAGCAACACAGTGGTTCTTGATTGGTTTACTTGGTCATTCACTTTATCCCAAGTGACATCAGAAACCTCCAGCCAACAATTGGTTGGTTTGTCAGACACAACCCTTAGTTGACAAGGCCCAGGAGAAGGCCTTGTGCCCTCACCTGTCCTCAACCTGCCTCTGTACTTTTCAGTTTTTTCAGCCAGAGAAGTTATGTATGCTATGGGATCAGCTCCACTATACAGCGAGGACATGCTACTAGAGGACAGTCAGCAGCTACTGCCCAGCCAAGATCTGGAGGAGACATACTCCACTTCCTCTGCTAGGCAGGCAACTAGTGACGAGGAGAGTGGCGTGGGAGCTGGTATTGCGACCGTTGAGGAGGACATCAATGACGTGCAGATAGTACTCAATGATGATGAAGCCGATCACACTTGGGAGGCGGGTGAAGGGGCTTCGTCATCATCAACAGGAGAAGAGGGTGGCAGCTTGCCCGTGAGGCAACGGCTGATCCAGGACGTCACTAGCCTGGCCCGGAGACAGCAGGGTGGCAGCAGTGGGAGGTCAGGAGCCAAATGTGCACTGGGTAGACCACCTGCTTTGCAGCAGCCTACCTGCGCGGAAAGGAGTGGTGCACGGGTTTTACGGAAGCAGAGGCGATAGCAGTCAGCCAGTGCAAAGTATTGGGGTAAAATCAGCTAATCGGCGGTGTGGCAGTTTTTTGTGAGGCCGCCGGAGGAGTTTAACATGGCCATATATAGAATATGTGGGCAGAAGGTGAAGCATGGCCAGGATGCCACTGTTGGCACCACGGCCCTGCGTCAACATATGCAGCGTCAAAATATAGTGATCTGGGAGAACCATGGCTCCGATGTGGTGGTCCAGCCTGCCGCAGCAACCTCTGCATCACTTAGTGGCACGCCGCACCTGATTTCAGGCAGTCAAGGCTTCACAACCTCAGCCGAAGGGAGCTGTCTGTCAATGCCATCGTCTGCTGTTCCTGATGCTCCTGATCCTCCTACCTAGCCACACCAGCAACTTGGTCAGGTCACACCGCTTCCACGTTCTCACACCATTGGTCCAGCGACAATGTCCATCTCTGCCTCCTCATCCTCCACCATGTCCTCAGCATCACACTGTTCACACCTGGTTTGCCTTATTGAACGGAGTCGCATAGGGGAGGAACTGCTCCATGTCCTTTAGTAAGAAATCGAATCCCGACTTTCTCCACGACAACTGAAAATCGGAACCATGGTGACCGACAACAGGAAGAACATGGTGTCGGCGCTGCGTCAAGGAAGGCTGAGCCATGCGCCCTGCATGGTACATGTGTTCAATCTGGTTGTCAAGCGGTTCCTGAAGTCTTCCACCCATCTTCAAGACATGCTAAAAATGAGCAGGAAACTTTGCATGCACTTCAGCCACTCGTACAGCGCAAAGCACATCCTCCTTGAGCTGCAGCAGCTGAACGGCATCTCCCAACATAGGCTGATTTGAGACGTTTCCACCCGTTGGAATTCCACCCTCCATATGTTGGACTGACTATACGAACAGAGAAAGGCCATCAATGATTTCTTGATGATGCAAGCGAATAGGAGTACTCCCTTATGTAACTTCGATGTCAGCCAGTGACAGCTCATGCATGACACCTGCCGTTTGCTTAGGCCCTTTGAGGGTTCCATGTTATTTGTCAGTCGCCAGGACTACGGGATGAACAACATCATTCCACTGCTTCATGTCCTGAAACAGATGGTGTAACAATGACTGGTCAGGGGACTGGAGACGTGGCGTCTAGATCTTACGGCCATATGAGCCCTGTGGAGGCTGCACTGGAAGAGGAGGAGGAGGGGGAGGAGGACATTGGAGCACAGGCAATGTGTAGCTAAATGGGTGGTTTTTCTATTCAGGTGACAGGAGAAGAGGAGCAGGAGCAGCCAGAGGAGCTACAGAGCAATGAGGAAGACAAGAAAGAGGACCCAGACACACCGTGGCAGTATGCAGTGGAGTTGGAGGCAGGGAGTCCCACCGAGCCACTTTCACAAATGGCCCGATGCATGCTCACTTTGCTTGCGTAGTAACAGCCGAATTGTCACTATTCGGCAGAGGGATGACTTCTGGCTCTCCACCTTGTTGGACCCTGCCAGCCATCATTGAAGAGCCACTGGACTACTGGGCAGCCAAACTGAATTTGTGGCTGCAACTGGCCAAGTTTTCCCTGGAAAAGCTGTCCTGCCTGGCCAGTAGTGTGGCATTAGAGTGGGTGTTTAGTGCGGCGGGGACCATAGTTACCCCAAGGAGACCTCGTCTGTCCACCCAAAATGTGGAGAGACTGACCTTTGTCAAGATGAATCAGGCGTGGATTAGCCAGGATTTCCAACCACCAATTCCTGATGCATCAGACTAAATTATCTATGGTGCCACACCAACACTTTGACAAAAAATACCGGTTTCTTCTGGCTACCTGCCTGATGCCAATCACTTGATGCCAAGTGCTCCTTTTTTCACCCACCTTCATCAGCGGGTACTGGTATTGCCACCCACCGCCCCACTCTGTCATCGGGTCATTTGTGCCATCTCCACACTATGTCACCTTCACACTCTGTGGCATCCTGATGCTGCTGCTGATATCTCTACACTATAAACACCAATCGTAGATAACTCACGGAGTGAGTATGCGTACTGGGCCTGTATACCAAGTACCAACACCAAAAAAGAAAACAGTACATATACATCCCCCCTGAGGAAGCTTACGCGAAACGTGCATTGGGGCTCATTGGATCACTATTCTGGTATTTATGGCATTATTTATTAAATTTATTGAAATTTATTGTCCATGTACATTGTATTTTATGCACTTTGCACTTTAATAGGTATTGATGGAGCTACCATCACCTGTTATTTGACAAAGGCACATACTTGTGCCGAAACACGCGTCACATATGGGTGACGAATAAAGAAGTTCCTTCTCAGCAAAGAAATTACGGAGTGCTGGTCTTTTTATTATAATTTCATGGGGATCCGACCTGCTGACCGTGCACCTGGATCTTAAAGGAAGCACAGTGCCGTCCATTTGTTCCTAATCAGTACAACGGTTCATGTCTGTGAAGCAGCTGTAAGGCCTGTATGGTCCCATCAGAATTGGCTTATGATTTGATAGCCAAAAGCAGGAGTGGGTACAAAACAAAGAAGACATGCAAATATTCCATTCATGTGTCATCTCTGTTTTAGATCAACTCCTGTTTTTTTGTGCATTAGCAATACTGATGGATTATTGAGCAAATGCTGACCGAGTGAAGGTGGATGCTCCACAGACTGGATCTGTTTTTTTGTGGGTTATTGTTCTGACGGATCAGAGGAAAGGCAAAATAATCAGTGACATCAACACAAACTTACTGCTGACACCCTCTCTACTCTGTCGTGGGGCTCTACTTGTATAAGCGTTTAATTGAACAGGTTCTGAAGACATCTATGTGGAATCAGCTGGCGAGGGTGTAAAAGGAGTGTGCTTCTTCTTAACGCTAACATCAACCTGTAAGGCTGAGTTCATACTTCAGTTATTTGGTCAGTTTTGGTCCCATTACTGCCCAAATAAGTGAAGTGTGCAGTGATTCTAAAAGCGACGCCTGTCATCTGCATGCTATATGGACTCACAGTATTATTTCTCTTCCACAGCAGACTTCCTAAGCGTGTGAAAGAAAGGCACAGTGTTCTACACCCCTATAAAGTCTCTCTGCAGCCCGGAAATATACTTTTTTTAATGTAATTTGCGGCAAATAAATTCGGATCAAAGCAAATCATTTCGAAAAATTCAGAAAACCTGCCAAATCAATTTTTTTTTAAATTAGCTCATCTCTAATCATAACATTCACACATAGAAAGTTTAATTCCATTCCAACAACTCTCTCTCTTTTTCTTTCTCTTCGCATCCACAAATTCCCAACCTAAATCCCATTAATTCACCCAGTTCCCCACCACCAAAAAAATGAATAAAAAATGGACAGAAGGTGCCATGTGTATTAAAATGCTATCAATAAGGGGGGTGTGGCCTGCTGCTGAACGGGGAAGATGGCTCCCAGCTTTTCTCTGCTCCTCATAGGAGAAGAATCCTTTTCCATCCCATCATCATTTTGGGTTCCTAACCCTTGGAAATCTGCCTATAGATCTCTACTCCCCTCAAGCAGCAGTTTAAACCTAATTTGGGACTCCTACACCAACTAAAACCTTATCTCCGTACTGCGGCCTACCAAGTATTCAGGATCCCCGGCCTCGATTACGGGACCCGGTCCACACCAGAAGTAGTACCTCTCAGTCTCCGCAAAGATCTGCGCTTAAGGACACTCAGACGACCTACCGAAGAACCGGAGCTGCAGGAGACAGACCCAATATACTTAGTGAGTGAGTCATTGATACTTACTGGGGTCTGACGTGGGGCGCGAAGCCCCGGGTGCACTTTCAGGCGGTGGTGCGGGTGGCGGGACGATCAACGGGTGGAAGGTCCTGAGGAACCTCTAATCACATCGCCGCCCGGACTTTACCCTCGGTGCTGTGCGGACCACACCGGATCTCACAGACGGAGCCTTTTTCAGCGCTGTGAGGTCACTCTCCGCAGCCCGTCCTGTGCCTGCCTCTCACACACCGGGGTTTGCGCTTCAGCCCGGTGCTCCCGATTCCACTCCTGCTCGATCCTACACGGGAGGGTGCGCCTGCAGCGCAGGTAGTCGTTCCATCGGGACTGACTGTCACCCACCTGTAGACTTGTTACTACTGCAGTTTAGCGGCACGGCCACAAATCCTCTGCGCCCCAAGTCCGACCCCCACAATATAAATCCAAGGGCAGTACCATCTCCTGTCCCATCTGAAGCATAGCCTTCAATTTTTCTGGAGTTCTCCTGGGACACCCTCTGGACTCTGCTATTAAATAACCACTGCCCTGTGCTCGTGGATACCATCCTGCACTACCTTAAATCTCTCTTTGATCTGAGGGGCCTCACCGAGACCTTCAAAGACTCGATCAAAATACTCAGGATCATTGACCCAATTTTTCAGTCTCCACAGTGTTAAGTAAAAGATTTGTAATGATGCTGTAAAGCCACATCTCAGCTGACAAGGGCCACAATCTGAAGGGTTAACTACACTACCCCCACGCTGTTATCTGCTCCTGCCAATAGAAAAAATAAAAAGTGCTTGATAAGCATCTTGTCTCTCTCGCTATGTTTAAAATAGGCCCTGGCAAGTCAAGACTCTTATCCACCACATGTATTGCAGGCGCCTTAGACTCTTATGTACAGAAGAAACAAACTGTTGCACCAGCCAAACTAAGCCAACCACAAAGATCTCCACAGACCGAAGAAGTAGAACGAGAGTCCTCATCCAACGACTTTCCGGAGATGGAGGGTGACCTGGAGGACACACAGGAGGAACGCAGCCTCCCAATCTCAAGGGGGCTTTCTAGGTAAAGCTCTCTCCCAAGCGCTCGAGCCAGTAATTAGAGAGTTACAAGACATCAAACAAGATGTGAGGAATATTGGAGGCAGAGTGGAACAGCTTAAAAACGTACAGACACAGCTTGTCTCATCTACAGAAGCTGCATACTCCATCTTCGCCTCGTGCCAAATCCACATGAACAAGATGGTCAACTGGATGGAGGACCAGGAGAACCGAGCTAGACGTAACAACCTGCGCCTCAAGGTATTCCGGAATCCATCACCCCCGAGGCCCTTCCTGATACAGTAAAACAAATCTCTGCCATCCTGGGAGAAAACTACCATCTTGAGATATCCATTGAAAGAGCCCACAGGTCCCTAAGAGCCAAGCCCTCACCAAAAGAGCCTCCTAGAGATGTTATATGCTGACTTTTCCATTCAAGGGTGAGAGATGACATCTTGCATTTTGCGTACACAAAACCGCCTGTCAAACTAGAAGGTTTGACGATATCAATATTCCAGGACTTAGCGAGAGTCACCTTATCCCCCAAAAAATAAACTGAGACCCCTGACCAAGGTTCTGAGGAAAAAGAAACATCCCATACAAATGGCTATTCCCGTTTGGGCTATCTTTTTCTTCCAATGGCAAAAGATTTGTTTTGAGCGACCATGTAGAGCTACCAGATATCTTGACGTCACTCCAAATGTCAGACTTAGACATCCCTGATTGGTCCCCAATACAATATCTGGCAGGACTGCTGGCGATTCCACTGCTGGGAAACAGTCGGCTCCGAGAAGCGCAACCGCATTCGAAGACGTCAAGGGAAAATGACTCCCAGAAGAATTGATGTGGACCCTACTTGAAGATTGCAGAAATGGGGGATATAAGATTTAATTGAGATCACTGTGTCTAACTGTTGTGATGTTTCTAGCTTTGTAGTGCTTATAGTTAATAGTGATTTCTATGCAAAGATGATGGGTTGGACCGTGACGCATGGGGTGTCTTTGCTTTTGTAAATAGCAGCTCCACCCTTATTTCAACACCCCCCCTGATTTTAGGGTTGTAGCCGTGCATTCTGGTTCTCCCCGTCTTAACTTTACCACTCCATCAGAGAGCGATTGCATCGCTCTTTGAATGGCAATCAGACTAAGGATTCTTCAGTTCTCCTCCCCACTTACATACCTCACTTTACTCGGCCCTTAAGGCTGTCGCTTTATGCTAGTTATACAGTTTTTTTTGGTGTGTTTATTGACTGCTGTTTCTCATCAGTCCCTACATTTGAACAATATTACCCCGTACTCCTATCTCCTCATCCCACCCCCTCTTACCTTTTTTTCCTTATTCAGGCATTACGGGCTCAACTCACTCCCTTCCTACAATAGATATAATGGTACATACAGATTGCACATCAACTTTTTACCCTCTAATATGTGGCAGCTACAGACCTAAATATATAAAGAAATAGAAGTGGGACACTCTCTAAAGTAAAGGGATCTTTAATTAGACATAAAATGCAATAAATTGACAATATATAATACAATAAAATTCAACAATATTTAAAACAGCAGAGGATAAATGATTAATAACAGTGGTGAGAGTTCAGTGGTATAATGAAAACTAAATTAATAAAATCTGCATAAATGTAGATCCCAATATACGAATTTCCACGAAATATTTAAAAAACCAATAAAAATCGGAAGAATGTTCGTAAGAATATTATTATCCACTGGTGGTGAGTGAATGCGATTTACACATACGGAATGTTCAATAATGTAAATAATCGCTTGCTGTCGATAAATTTGTGACCAGTCTCTTTATGCACATAAACTTTCGTACTGTGGATGGTCGTTTACTGCCGAATATAATAGTCGGCTTATGGCCAGTCTTTTAACACATGAACATAGTGGTGGCCAAAGTTCGGAGCATATATAAATTTCGATGATTTAGGCAGACAATGTTACAGCTGCTTATAGGCATTTGTTTGAAAAGCGATCGCTTACATAGGATGTGCGCCGTCTTACCAGAAGTCTTTACACTGGACAATGAGCCCTCGACTCGGCGTACTTTCCTTTACGGTTCCGGTCTTCAAGGGCTGTTTGTTCTGATTAGAATTTTCGCGCCAAAAGAATTGTTTGCTGCAACCGATCTTTGTATCTATCGTATAGTAGTGCTTTCTTAATTTCGCAATTTGTAATAATTATGATGATGTCCAGGCCTCCTCAGTCTCGCAGTATCCTTATTTCCTTAGTGGGGGGATTAACATCAGACGCGTTTCGGGGATTTAAAACAATGACCCCTTCCTCATTGTTTTAAATCCCCAAAACGCAGCTGTAACATTGTCTGCCTAAATCATCTAAATTTATATATGCTCCAAACTTTGGCCACCACTATGTTCATGTGTTAAAAGACTGGCCATAAGCCCACTATTATATTCGGCAGTAAATGACCATCCACAGTACGAAAGTTTATGTGCATAAAGAGACTGGTCACAAATTTATCGACAGCAAGCGATTATTTACATTATTGAACATTCCGTATGTGTAAATCACATTCACTCACCACCAGTGGATAATAATATTCTTACGAACATTCTTCCGATTTTTATTGGTTCTTACGAATATTCTTCCGATTTTTATTGGTTTTTTAAATATTTCGTGGAAATTCGTATATTGGGATCTACATTTATGCTGATTTTATTAATTTAGTTTTCATTATACCACTGAACTCTCACCACTGTTATTAATCATTTATCCTTTGCTGTTTTAAATATTGTTGAATTTATTGTATTATATATTGTCAATTTATTGCATTTTATGTCTAATTAAAGATCCCTTTACTTTAGGGAGTGCCCCACTTCTATTTCTTTAAATATTTATTTCTATCAGACTGGGTGTTGTCTGTTAGTGGGTGCACCTCTGCTGGACCTCCACCTCATCCTAGTGCGACATTACTTTTTATTTACCAGCTACAGACCTATATCGCTATTAAAATGGATTTGAAGATGTACACCAGCCTTCTCGCTGATAGACTTAAACCTCTAATTCCCCAATTTATTTCTCCAGAACAGGTGGGGTTTGTGTCTGGCAGAGAGGGAAAGGACAACACTATGAGGGTCTTATCTCTGATGCAAACTGCGTTATGCAACAAATTACCGTTGGTGTTGTTGGGGACTGACGCAGAAAAGGCCTTCGACAGGGTGGACTGGGCCTACATGAAACAGGTTTTACTGCACTTTGGCTTCCCACAAACCATTATAGATGGCATTTTTATCATGTACTCACGTCCCACAGCCAAACTGCATATAAACCAATCCCTATCAGCTTCTTTTCAGATAAAAAATGGTACCCGTCAGGGGTGCCCCCTATCGCCAATCTTGTTTGTTCTCTCATTAGAACCCCTCCTGGCCTCGATCAGAGCACACCCAAGTATTGCTGGGTTTGACAATGGACGTTTTATACACAGTTCGGCCGCTTACGCTGATGACATCCTTCTGATTATGATTAACCCATCCTCAGTGTTCCCCGTGCTGCAATCTCTCCTTCGAGACTACAGGGCCATCTCCAACTTCAAAATAAATACCTCTAAATCAGGAGCCTTAGGCTTCAATATAGGTGAAGAAGAGTTAAACCTCCTACAGTCACATTACCCATATCATTGGCCAAAATCGCACATTACGTATTTAGGACTCAAACTAAGCTCTATCTGGAGCGAACTCTACTCCCTCAATTATGCCCCCATCCTACAGATGTTCAAACAAATATTGGAATCCTGGTCTCTCCCCTTTCTATCCTGGATGGGACGGAATAATCTCACAAAAATCAATTCTACTCCCTAAATTATTATACTTATTTCAAGCTCTCCCAATTCCCCTCCCGGCACAATTCTTTACAAATATCAGGAAATTAATAAGCAACTTTCTATGGCGAGACGGGCGACCCAGACAAAGTCATAACCTCTTGGTCCAACACAAACTAAGAGGTGGTATGTCATTGCCAGACTGGAAACTGTATTATGAGGCAGTTCACTTGTCTAGAGGGGTACATTGGTTGTGTAAAGACACTAATAAACAGTGGATTCCTGTGGAGGAACATTTAGCGAAAAGCCCACTGAGATCTCTCCTCTGGCAAAAAGACCTAAAAGATCGTAAACCTCCCACTCACCTTCCGCAAATTGCTATCACTCAAGCCACGTTAAAGATTTGGCACACATATGCAGAAAATATCAGTTCCAACCTCTCTCCGCTAGTGTCCGTAGGCAATATACCAGAGCTGTACCAGATGAAATTTACAGAGGTCGGTCTTAACATCCAAGATTTGAAACCCATTTCACTGTATTCCTTCCTGAGTACTGACACACTGGATGACCCTCTGACACACGCCTCCTTTCACTTTATACAAAGAACACATATACGCTCGTTGGTATCACCTTACTTATCCCAAGGAGGTGTCCCTAGGAATCTCACAGATTTTGAAAAACTGATGTCCTTGAAGAGCACCCCAAAACATCTAATCTCAAAAGTTTACAGTATCTTAGAGATAGGACTCCTGCACACGACCGTTGTGTGCATCCGCGGCCGTTTTTCCGTTTTCCATTTTTTTCTGCGGACCCATTGACTTTCAATGGGTCCGTGGGAAAATCGGAAAATGCGCCGTTTGGCATCCGCGTCCATGATCCGTGTTTCCATTCAAGTCAATGGGTCCGTGAAAAATCACGGATGCACACAAGATTGTCATCCGTGTCCGTGATCCGTGTCCGTTTTTTCCTATCATTTCAAAGGCAAACTTGACTTAGATTTTTTTTTCATTTTTCATGTCCGTGGATCCTCCAAAAATCAAGGAAGACCCACGGAAGAAAAAACAGACACGGATCACGGAACAACGGAAACCGTTTTTGCGGACCGCAAAAAAAAACGTCCGTGTGCATGAGGCCATAGTCAAATTCCCCTCAGAAGGAGGATACGTTGCGGATTGGGGTAAGGACTTTGGAACTACATGGACGCCATTAGAAATCAAACAAATATATAGTAAATCCCACAGTATATCCCGATGCACCCGTCTCCAAGAAAATTCATTCAAATTAACCACCAGTTCGTCTCAAGCAGATGAACTGCCTCAGCTCAGATACCTGTTGGAAGTGCCACCTCTCACAAGGCTCTTACTTCCACATGTGGTGGTCCTGCCCTGTGCTGACACCCTTTTGGTCAGAAGTGATAGCGCTAATTAAGAGTATTTGCTCATTAGGCACAGATCCCTCCACAGATAGAAGAAGAGCCTCAGGCCACAAATGACTAACTATTCTAAGACCTCCATTCTTTATTAGCCCTTCCCCCCCCCCCACGCTTTCTTCCCCTTCCCTTTCCCATTTCCCCCCTTTTACACCATGGTACACTATGTCTACATATTTGGAAGCTGTGACAACCATATTCAGATACTTGGTTTCTGTACTGTTTTTTTCATTATGGTTATTTTTGCTATAATGTACCAACTGTTCAATTTTCAGTTTGCTTTTAAAAAAAAAAACAATAAAAAGAGAATTGAAAAGAAAAGAACCTGGGTTAACCAGTCCGATGCTGTGTATATGTTAAACGTGGGACAAAATGTGATATAAACCTCCCCTAAAGTGTATGTCCACCTTTGAGCTTATAAAGATCATCCACATTGAGTGACTTAGTAAAACATGAAGACCAAATAAATTTGGTGTCTTAATAATTTGTAGTAAAAAGTGATTTTCCTTTTTACCATACCGACATCACTTTAAAAACCCATACAGAAGCCAAATGTTAACAGGAACATGAAAAACAAGAACATGAAGTAATTTAGAACGTACAGGGAGTGCAGAATTATTAGGCAAGTTGTATTTTTGAGGATTAATTTTATTATTGAACAACAACCATGTTCTCAATGAACCCAAAAAACTCATTAATATCAAAGCTGAATATTTTTGGAAGTAGTTTTTAGTTTGTTTTTAGTTTTAGCTATTTTAGGGGGATATCTGTGTGTGCAGGTGACTATTACTGTACATAATTACTAGGCAACTTAACAAAAAACAAATATATACCCATTTCAATTATTTATTTTTACCAGTGAAACCAATATAACATCTCAACATTCACAAATATACATTTCTGACATTCAAAAACAAAACAAAAACAAATCAGTGACCAATATAGCCACCTTTCTTTGCAAGGACACTCAAAAGCCTGCCATCCATGGATTCTGTCAGTGTTTTGATCTGTTCACCATCAACATTGCGTGCAGCAGCAACCACAGCCTCCCAGACACTGTTCAGAGAGGTGTACTGTTTTCCCTCCTTGTAAATCTCACATTTGATGATGGACCACAGGTTCTCAATAGGGTTCAGATCAGGTGAACAAGGAGGCCATGTCATTAGATTTTCTTCTTTTATACCCTTTCTTGCCAGCCACGTTGTGGAGTACTTGGGCGCGTGTGATGGAGCATTGTCCTGCATGAAAATCATGTTTTTCTTACCTTGCAGACTTCTTCCTGTACCACTGCTTGAAGAAGGTGTCTTCCAGAAACTGGCAGTAGGACTGGGAGTTGAGCTTGACTCCATCCTCAACCCAAAAAGGCCCCACAAGCTCATCTTTGATGATACCAGCCCAAACCAGTACTCCACCTCCACCTTGCTGGCGTCTGAGTCGGACTGGAGCTCTCTGCCCTTTACCAATCCAGCCATCTGGCCCATCAAGACTCACTCTCATTTCATCAGTCCATAAAACCTTAGAAAAATCAGTCTTGAGATATTTCTTGGCCCAGTCTTGACGTTTCAGCTTGTGTGTCTTGTTCAGTGGTGGTCGTCTTTCAGCCTTTCTTACCTTGGCCATGTCTCTGAGTCTTGCACACCTTGTGCTTTTGGGCACTCCAGTGATGTTGCAGCTCTGAAATATGGCCAAACTGGTGGCAAGTGGCATCTTGGCAGCTGCACGCTTGACTTTTCTCAGTTCATGGGCAGTTATTTTGCGCCTTGGTTTTTCCACACGCTTCTTGCGACCCTGTTGACAATTTTGAATGAAGCGCTTGATTGTTCGATGATCACGCTTCAGAAGCTTTGCAATTTTAAGAGTGCTGCATCCCTCTGCAAGATATCTCACTATTTTTGACTTTTCTGAGCCTGTCAAGTCCTTCTTTTGACCCATTTTGCCAAAGGAAAGGAAGTTGCTTAATAATTATGCACACCTGATATAGGGTGTTGATGTCATTAGACCACACCCCTTCTCATTACAGAGATGCACATCACCTAATATGCTTAATTGGTAGTAGGCTTTCGAGCCTATACAGCTTGGAGTAAGACAACATGCATAAAGAGGATGATGTGGTCAAAATACTCATTTGCCTAATAATTCTGCACGTAGTGTATTATATATTAGTGTGTATTCAGCCCTGCAGGTTTTATTGCTTTTTATCCAGTAATTATTACAGAAATTGCAGCAAAAATCGGACAATAACGCAAGGGCACTGCATTGGTTTATATAATTTTCTGATACCAATGGTTTTTTTTGCAAATATTTTCTGATATTTGTGGTAAAAAAAAAGCACAAAGCCTGCACCTAGAAATAAGCCCTAATGACCATCACATTTGTTCATTTTATCTGGCTTTTTATTTTTTGGCAACCTGTGTTTTCTTCATGTTACTTTTTTCCATATAGAAAAGGTAATGTGAGCTCCAGCCAAAAAGACAAAAAATTGTATCTAATAGAAAAAAAAACAACTAGCAAAAAAGACTTGTGTCCTGCATTTCATATTTCTCATAGCAAATATCTGGAGCTGCACCAAACATTCCATTAAAATGCAAACAAGCACAAAACATATCCATAAACCTACATATGAACCCACTGTTAAGAAATATTTATCCACGCTAAACTCAGGGGCCAGCCCGTAGCGGCATGACGTGAGGACGTGCTGCGCTCCCTCCCCTCCTCCCTCCCCCCCTCGTGTGCGATGGGTAGCGGCGTCTGAGCGTCCGAGCGTCCGAGCAGGAGCGGAGCAGAGCCTTACCGTGGTGTTCTCCCAGAGGGCGCCCTGGAGCCATGCCTGGTGGTGAGATGCCTGATACAGCCGTGGTCGGACAGGACGTGAGCGGCGACATGCAGTGAGCAGCATGAGCGGTGACATGCAGTGATTTCCCCGCTTCCCATGAAATGAAATGAGAAGACCGGTGCTGCTTCCCCCCCCCCCCCCCCCTGCTGGAGCGAGGATTTGGACGTGAGACGGTCGGAGGCGCCTCTCTACAGGCTTTACAGGCTCGTATCAAGTGTTATGTTGGTGATCTACGGCTGTGTATGTGGAGAATGGGCCATATAGGTGCCGAAGTCATTGAGTTGCATGGGGTACCTGCAGGGGGGTCAGAGTTGCAGTGCTAGAGGGTAACCCTGGTGGTATACCGCTGCGGATCTGAGTTGGAGAAGAAGGGGTTAAGTGGTTAAGCAGCATCGCAGCATTGCAGGAGTACAAGGTGAACCTGTGAGGTTCTTCATTAGCCGTAAAGAGGTGCAGCCCTTAAGTCCACACAAAAACGGTGGGGTATGCATATCTGAAGAACTGAGTACAGCGGTTAAAGAAGCTAAAGAAGTAGTATATTCGACCGAAAACGGGCTGGGGGCTGTGTCATCTGTTTGTACTTAAGCTCAGCCACAGCACCATTGAGTGGGACTCTGTACTGTACTGGGAGGATTTCGGACTATACTTCGGGACTCAGCACCTGCATCTAGGCTCATAAGTTTGATCTACTCTTTTTTTTTTTTTGCCCTTCCTCTCACCGCGGGAGCGAGAGCGCTTTTTGTACTATCAGAGTTGGGAAGGAGGTTAAATAGGAATGGACATTTTTGGTTCGGTTGATGAGCTGGACTGATAACGGAGAAGTGTCATCTGGATTGGAAGAAAAAGGAGAGAGAACTAACTGGGTTTTCCCTCTTACTTATTTCTTTTTTTTTTTTTTTTTTTTCTTTTTTGGGGGGGGGGAACCCACGGCATTCTTTGATTGTCCAATTTTTGTTTATTCTGTTTGTTGTTTCAGGTTTTGGGTATAGCTCTGGGGTACAGCGCTGTAATTATGCCACCCAAAACATATAATAGAAAATCAGTGGGTACATCCTCGCCGGGAGGAGGAAAGGGAAATAATACGATGACAGGTTTAGAAAAATTCCTCAAATCCCCCCCAAAGAGTAGAGGTACGCTTCGG
Source organism: Bufo gargarizans (assembly GCF_014858855.1). Classification (NCBI taxonomy): domain Eukaryota; kingdom Metazoa; phylum Chordata; class Amphibia; order Anura; family Bufonidae; genus Bufo; species Bufo gargarizans. Next base: position 24,316,269 of record NC_058081.1, read on the forward strand.
GGAAACAAGGAAAGTCAGAGAGAAGTTGGTGACGTACAGATCTCGGATAAAGGCATGGGGGTGGATAGGGGGATAGATAGCGGAGAGGGGATGGAAGAAAGAATAAACTCAGTGGATAGGAAACTGGTTGAAATATTGGGGGCAGTAAAACAGTCCAATCACAGTCTAGAGGAACTGACCTTAAAGATAGCATCAGCACAGGTGGACCTCTCCCTTATTAAAGAAGAGATGAACAAAGTTAGGGAAAAGGTGAAAGAGCTTCAGATTTCCTCAGGTGGAATGAAAAAGGATATGGAGGGAATAAAGAAGAGAGTTGAAGGTATAGACTGGGAAAAGAAAATCTTGGTAGATAGAATTACTGTAATGGAGGATATGTCACGCAGAACGAATATCAGATTAGTGGGATTTCCAGAGGGTGTGGAAGGAGAGGATACAACGGGATTTATTCAGCAGTGGCTGCGAGATAGTTTTGATAAAGAGATTTTCTCTCCATGGTTCCTAGTGGATAGAGCACATAGGATACCGGGGAAACCGCCTCCGAAAGGGAGCCCGCCTAGGGCAATTTTAGCTAGAATCCTATGTTCAAAGGATAGAGATGCAATAATGAGGACTAAAAGGAAAATGCAAACTATAGAGTATAATGGAACAAATATAGAGCTTTACCCAGATTACTCTAGGGCAACACAGGCAAAAAGACGTGAGTTTAAAGAAGTAAAAAAAAGGTTAGCAGCTGCACAGATACAATACTCATTGATATATCCTACTAAGCTGCGTGTAATATATCGTGAACAAGTTAGCTTTTTTGGCTCCCCAGAGGAAGCGGTGGAATGGTTGGATGCCAAGGGAATAGGATTATGAATTAAGGTGAAACACACGAGGGGGGGGGGAGGTGAGGGGGGAGGGAAGGGGTATAGTGTAAGAGGTGGGGGGGATCTTCGATCTCGCCGATCAGTTGGGGGTAGAGGGGGGGGAGTATGGGAGGGGGAGGTGGGTGGGTGAAGCGTGGGCTGGTTGTCTTGGCGGGTCTAGTGGGGAGAGAGGGGGAAAATATGATATCACAGGTGGGAGGTACACATGAGTAGGATTGTGACATGGAATGTACGAGGTCTGGGAGACAGGGTTAAGAGGGTTATGGTTTTTGACTTGGTTACTAGACATCTCCCGGCAATCGTGGGATTATTGGAGACACACAATACAAAGGATAAGACAAATTTATTTATGAAGAAATGGGCGAAGTACCAGTATCATTCATGTTTCTCTACCTACTCATGTGGTGTTAGTGTATATATCCATCATAAAGTAGACTTCCTCCCACTTGATCAGAAGATAGACGATAGGGGTAAATATGTTTTTTTACATTGTCAGTGGAATGGGATAGTCTGTATTTTGGCCTTTGTGTATATACCACCGCCATTCTCCCCATGCGTAATTCACCGTTTGGTGGAATTTGCTGACTCTCGAGGTAAATGCCCCATACTTATTATGGGAGATTTTAACAATGTCATGAACAGTAGGTTGGATAGATATTCAGTGCTCTCAAATGATAAATATGACACAAGTCAACCAACACTCCTTAAAAGAATATCCCAGGAATTGTTATTAATAGATGTGTGGAGGTATCTATACGAAGACAAGCGAGTGTATTCATGTTTCAGCCGCGGGAGTAAAATAATGTCAAGAATAGACATGGCATTAGCCAGTCCGGAACTGGTAGAGCAGATAGAAAGAATGAGGTATGAGGCTAATAGTATCTCCGATCACTCGCCAATTAGCCTGGCATTGAAAACGAATGCAAGGTTAAAAAGTCGAGAGTTTCGGTTAAATCCGCACTGGCTGAATCTACTAGACAAGGATGAAAGTATTATGGAAGACATTTCGGAGTATTGGAAAATTAATTTGGGATCTACACAAATAGGGTATGTATGGGATGCATTTAAAGCATACCTACGGGGCATCCTTGTCGGCAGAATAAAGGGGTTAAAAAGGGAATTTGCTAAAAAGGAGAAAGAGTTGGAAGAGAATATAAAGGAAATAGAGGAGACTCTCCAGGTAAAAAACCTCCCCGAAACGGTGGGCCAGTTAGAAGAGGCTAAGACTTTATTAAAAGACTATCTGATGGATAAGGCACAACAAAAAGTGTTTTTTGAGGGGGCACGATATTTCAGGGAGTCGGGGAAATCTGGGAGACTGTTGTCCTCACTTATACAGAATCAAAAGGGGGGCTGTAGAATCAAGAGTGTTGAGAGGAGAGATGGGGGGATGACATCCAATCTGGGAGAAATGGAGAAGGAATTTGTTAATTACTACAGGGACCTCTACTCCTCGGAGGGAGTGGGGGGGTCCGGAGATATTGAACTGTTTCTGGAGGGAGTGTCGCTCCCTAGACTCTCCGGGGAGGAGAGGGAATTGTTGAATGGCCCTATTAAATTGGAGGAATTATGGGAAACTTTGAAATCTATACAGGGGAATTCTAGTCCCGGGTTGGATGGCCTCCCCTTTGAGATATATAGAAGATATGGAAAGGTTATCCTCCCAGTCTTCTTGCAGGTTCTCAATGAATCAATGGATAGGGGTGAACTCCCGGCCTCTCTATCGGAGGCTGTAATAACCCTGATAGGGAAGAAGGGGAAGGATGAGAGCAAGGTTGAGTCGTATCGCCCCATCTCTCTTCTCAACACTGATTTTAAAATATGTGCCAAATTATTGGCAAATCGTTTGAAAAGAGTTATAGAAAAAATAATACACCCAGATCAATCAGGGTTTGTTCCAAAACGTCAGGCCCAAACTAATATTCGTCGGACCCTGTTGAACATCCAGATGAGCGGGGAGGGTGCCCATTCCATCCTGTCCTTGGACGCGGAAAAAGCGTTTGACAGGGTGGAGTGGGCCTATCTCTGGAAGATAATGCACAAACTGAACTTAGGGGAAAAATTTATTAGCTGGGTACAGGTGCTTTATCGTCACTCGAAAGTGAGGGTGAAAATTAACGGTCAGATATCCGACTCGGTAATGCTACAGAGGGGAACTAGACAGGGGTGCCCACTTTCCCCACTGCTGTTTGCCTTATTTGTTGAACCATTGGCGTGTAAGATAAGAGCAGATGACAAAATCAGGGGGTTTGGGGGAAGGGGTGCATCAGATAAAATATGTTTATATGCGGACGACATTCTGTTTTTTCTGGAAGGAGACGTGTCGATAGTCCCATATCTGACTGGGATAGTAGAACAGTTTGGACAGATTTCTGGCTTTAGGGTCAACTGGACAAAGTCTGTTCTGCTCCCAATCGGATATGAAATAACGCAGAAGGATATAAATATCAAAACTTTGAAACCCACAGAAACATTTGATTATCTCGGAATAAAAATCAGTTCCAGGATCCAGGAATATATAGAATTTAATATCACCCCACTGATTAAAAAGGTTAAAAATTAAATAAGCACATGGCAAAGGTTATTGATTCGTCAGGCAGATCGAATTGCTATTGTTAAGATGGTTGTGTTACCGCAGATTCTATATGTTCTCTCCCCTTGTCCGGTATGGATAGACGATCATTTTTTTTATGTACTGGAGGGATTGATAAATGATCTCATATGGGGGAGAAAAAGGGTAAGGCTGAAACAAAAATATTTATGGTTAGATGAAGAAGATGGTGGTTTGTCCGTTCCCTGTTTTCGTGGCTATTACTACGCATCCCAGCTGCAATGGTTAATGACGGAAGATGACAGATTGCGACGTTTTCTGCTGGATAAGAGTGAAGGTACACATTATAACATGGTTAGTGTCTTAGAGACAGGGATGTTAAAAATAAAGGGCAGGAGGTGCCCAATTAGCAATATGATATATCTAATATGGGTTAAAGTTAAGAAATTACTGGGTATAAACTACTCATCAAGGATTACCCCTATATGGGGAAATATATATTTAGGTGAGTTTCAGAGGTTAGATGATTATTTATTTTGGGAAAGAAATGGTATAAAGTTTATTTCACAGATTGAGGTGGAAGGAAAGATGAAGACACTAGAAGAAATTGGGCTTAGTATAGAGGTAGACACCCTTACACGATTTAGATATTATCGATTAAAACATGCATTTGAGTCAACTAAAAATAAAGAATATTTAAACACAAAATATTCAGAATTTGTAGAATTCTGTTATTATCGTAATGGGACTAAAATATCAATTTCACAGATATATAAAAAAATCAAGAAGGGGTTAGGTGGGGTGATCAAATTTAAAAGTGAGAGTAAATGGGCACAGGAAGTGGAGTCTAATACTCTAGATTGGGGTGTTATTTATAAAAGTATAAAGAGGTGCACTATATCGAGTAATTTTCGGCTGATACAGTTTTTCATTCTCCATCGAACCTATATAACTCCCTGGGTGGTGAGTAGGATGTACAAAACCAACGATTCTAGATGTTGGAAGTGTAGAATGTACAATGCAGATTTCATTCATGTGATCTGGCACTGTCCTCGAATGCAGGTTTATTGGACCCAGGTATTCCAGGAGCTTACTGGAGTAACCGGGTGTAGTGTGCCACTGGAGATCTCGACGGCGGTGCTGGGCTACATGAAGGAAATTGGTTTGGATAGAAAAAGTGAAAGTAAATGGGAAAAGGGTCTAATGCTGGCGCGGGTTGTGGTGGCCAGAGAGTGGGGGGCGGATAGACCACCAAATATTGAAGAGTGGAAGAAGTTATGTGAGAGGGTGCAGAGATATGAATATGCCTGCAAGAAAACGAAATAGGAAACTTAATAGTATGAAAGGTAGGAAGAGTTTAAACCTGGAAAACCCAAAACCCCGATATGAGATCACGAAATCAAACTCTCTATAGAAACCACCAAGACAACCACGGGTGGGGGGGAGGGGGGGAGGGATAGGGCGGGGTCACAGATGTTTTGTATATGAAATGAGAACTGTGGACTAAATGTGCGAGCATATTTTTTTTTTTTTTTTGCTCCATGATCAATTATCTTGTTCATGTTCGTTTGTATTTTTATATGTTGAAAATAATAAAAAATTTATTAAAAAAAAAAAAAAAAAAAAGAAATATTTATCCACCAGTAACTTAGTTAAGCCATCTTTCTTAGTGGTCATTGGTAAAATTTAAATTTTATAATTCATTTGTTCCAATTTTGTTAATATTTAAACCTTAAAAAAGACAGCTGAAGCTAAATTTACTCAATATGTGTAATTTGCAATACCTTTGGAAATGCCCAGGTTTGGTTTATGAGTCCTCTTGCCAGGCTCTACTCAATTTATATTGTATGTCTCCTTTACATTACTTTCTCTGGGGGAAGTTAAAAGAATAAACAAAGCCATGTACAGGTATTCTCTATAGACACAGTTTTTTTTTCCCTCAACAATAAGTGGCAATAACTACTGTAACTGGAAATTATTTCTTTAGTTAATAAAATGGATTTATGAATAGCATCTCCAGAGTTTAACCCCTTATTGTATAATTTCTTTTTCATTTTTTCATGATGGGCTCTCAAGGGCTATAACTTTTAAATTTTTCAAACTATGTAGCCACATGGGGACTTTTTTTTTTTTTTTGCTGGGCAAGTTTTAGTTTTTAATGGTGCCATTTTGGGCTGCACATAACTTATTGACTAACTTTTGGTAAATTTCTTGGAGGGGGAGAGGAAAAAACAGCAAAACGGCCACTGTGTTTTTATTTTGCAGCGTTAATTTTTTTGGCATAAATAATATAAGTTTATCCTCAGGGCAGTACAATTCCAGCGATACCAAATACATATAGATTTTTTAACATTTTACTACATTTGCAAAATAAAACCTTTTTTTAAGAAGAAAATGTTTTTGCATTGCAACATCCCAAGACTAGGGATGAGCGAACTCGAACTGTATAGTTCGGGTTCGTACCGAATTTTGGGGTGTCCGTGACACGGACCCGAACCCGGACATTTTCGTAAAAGTCCGGGTTCGGGTTCGGTGTTCGTCGCTTTCTTGGCGCGTTTGTGACGCTTTCTTGGCGCTTTTTGAAAGGCTGCAAAGCAGCCAATCAACAAGCGTCATACTACTTGCCCCAAGAGGCCGTCACAGCCATGCCTACTATTGGCATGGCTGTGATTGGCCAGAGCACCATGTGACCCAGCCTCTATTTAAGCTGGAGTCACATAGCGCCGCTCGTCACTCTGCTCTGATTAGCGTAGGGAGAGGTTGCGGCTGCGACAGTAGGGCGAGATTAGGCAGATTAACTTCTCCAAAGGACTTGATTAATCGATCGATCTGCAGCTGTGCATCATTGAGCTGCTGAAATTCAATTGCTCACTGTTTTTAGGCTGCCCAGACCGTTTGTCAGTCACTTTTTTCTGGGGTGATCGGCGGCCATTTTATGTCTTGTGGTGCGCCAGCACAAGCTGCGACCAAGTGCATTTAACCCTCAATGGTGTGGTTGTTTTTTGGCTAAAGCCTACATCAGGGTGAAGCTGTCACACCAAGTGCATTTAACCAGCAATAGTCTGTTTATTTTTTGGCCATATACTACATCAGGGGCAACCTGCGCCTGTCACCAAGTGCATTTAACCCTCAATGGTGTGGTTGTTTTTTGGCTAAAGCCTACATCAGGGTGAAGCTGTCACACCAAGTGCATTTAACCAGCAATAGTCTGTTCATTTTTTGGCCATATACTAAATCAGGGGCAAGCTACGCCCGTCACCAAGTGCATTTAACCAGCAATAGTCTGTTCATTTTTTGGCCATATACTACATCAGGGGCAAGCTGCGCCCGTCACCAAGTGCATTTAACCCTCAGTAGTGTGGTTGGTCAAGCTGTCACACCAAGTGCATTTAACCAGCAATAGTCTGTTCATTTTTTGGCCATATACTACATCAGGGGCAAGCTGCGCCCGTCACCAAGTGCATTTAACCCTCAGTAGTGTGGTTGGTCAAGCTGTCACACAAAGTGCATTTAACCATCAATAGTGTGGTTATTTTTTTGACATATCCCAGTCTAATTCTGTCAGTAAACGTATACCTGTCACCCAGCGCCTAAATACTAGGCCTCAAGTTTAAAACCAGCTAAATCTGTCGTTACTGGTGTGGCTGGTCAAGTTATTTAGTGTCCGTCAAAGCACATTTTTTGTTCTGGGTTGAAATACAATTCCCAATTTAGCAATTTCATAATTTAGTGGTTTCTGCTATATCAGAGCTATTTGAAATCTATCCCTAAAAGGGTATATAATATTCAAGGTGCACATAGGGTCATTCAGAATAACTTCACACACACGCAACTGTGCATTTCCAAGTCTAATTCTGTCACTAAATCCATACCGGTCACCCAGCGCCTAAATACTAGGCCTCAAATGTATATCCCGCTAAATCTGTCGTTACCGCTGTACTGTTGTGGCTGGGCAAGTTATTTAGTGTCCGTCAAAGCACATTTTTTGTTCAGGGTTGAAATACAATTCCCAATTTAGCAATTTCATAATTTAGTGGTTTCTGCTATATCAGAGCTATTTGAAATCTATCCCTAAAAGGGTATATAATATTCAAGGTGCACATAGGGTCATTCAGAATAACTTCACACACACACGCTACTGTGCATTTCCAAGTCTAATTCTGTTAGTAAATCCATACCGGTCACCCAGCGCCTAAATACTAGGCCTCAAATTTATATCCCGCTAAATCTGTCGTTACCGCTGTACTGTTGTGGCTGGGCAAGTTATTTAGTGTCCGTTAAAGCACATTTTTTGTTCAGGGTTGAAATACAATTCCCAATTTAGCAATTTCATAATTTAGTGGTTTCTGCTATATCAGAGCTATTTGAAATCTATCCCTAAAAGGGTATATAATATTCAAGGTGCACATAGGGTCATTCAGAATAACTTCACACACACACGCTACTGTGCATTTCCAAGTCTAATTCTGTTAGTAAATCCATACCGGTCACCCAGCGCCTAAATACTAGGCCTCAAATTTATATCCCGCTAAATCTGTCGTTACCGCTGTACTGTTGTGGCTGGGCAAGTTATTTAGTGTCCGTTAAAGCACATTTTTTGTTCAGGGTTGAAATACAATTCCCAATTTAGCAATTTCATAATTTAGTGGTTTCTGCTATATCAGAGCTATTTGAAATCTATCCCTAAAAGGGTATATAATATTCAAGGTGCACATATGGTCATTCAGAATAACTTCACACACACGCTACTGTGCATTTCCAAGTCTAATTCTGTCACTAAATCCATACCGGACACCCAGCGCCTAAATACTAGGCCTCAAATTTATATCCCGCTAAATCTGTCGTTACCGCTGTCCTGTTGTGGATGGGCAAGTTATTTAGTGTCTGCCAAAGCACATTTTTTGTTCTGGGTTGAAATACAATTCCCAATTTAGCAATTTCATAATTTAGTGGTTTCTGCTATATCAGAGCTATTTGAAATCTATCCCTAAAAGGGTATATAATATTCAAGGTGCACATAGGGTCATTCAGAATAACTTCACACACACGCTACTGTGCATTTCCAAGTCTAATTCTGTCACTAAATCCATACCGGTCACCCAGCGCCTAAATACTAGGCCTCAAATTTATATCCCGCTGAATTTGAATACAATACATTGGGCAAAATAATATTTTTGTTGTTGTGGTGAACCATAACAATGAGGAAAACATCTAGTAAGGGACGCGGACGTGGACATGGTCGTGGTGGTGTTAGTGGACCCTCTGGTGCTGGGAGAACACGTGGCCGTTCTGCCACATCCACACGTCCTAGTGTACCAACTACCTCAGGTCCCAGTAGCCGCCAGAATTTACAGCGATATATGGTGGGGCCCAATGCCGTTCTAAGGATGGTAAGGCCTGAGCAGGTACAGGCATTAGTCAATTGGGTGGCCGACAGTGGATCCAGCACGTTCACATTATCTCCCACCCAGTCTTCTGCAGAAAACGCACAGATGGCGCCTGAAAACCAACCCCATCAGTCTGTCACATCACCCCCATGCATACCAGGGAAACTCTCTCAGCCTCAAGTTATGCAGCAGTCTCTTATGCAGTTTGAAGACTCCGCTGGCAGAGTTTCCCAAGGGCATCCACCTAGGCCTTCCCCAGCGGTGAAAGACATAGAATGCACTGACGCACAACCACTTATGTTTCCTGATGATGAGGACATGGGAATACCACCTCAGCATGTCTCTGATGATGACGAAACACAGACTGAACAGGAGGTTAGGGAGGAAGACGATGCAGGGGACGATGAGGTCCTAGACCCCACATGGAATGAAGGTCGTGCCACTGACTTTCACAGTTCGGAGGAAGAGGCAGTGGTGAGACCGAGCCAACAGCGTAGCAAAAGAGGGAGCAGTGGGCAAAAGCAGAACACCCGCCGCCAAGAGTCTCCGCCTGCTACTGACCGCCGGCATCTGGGACCGAGCACCCCAAAGGCAGCTTCAAGGAGTTCCCTGGCATGGCACTTCTTCAAACAATGTGCTGACGACAAGACCCGAGTGGTTTGCACGCTGTGCCATCAGAGCCTGAAGCGAGGCATTAACGTTCTGAACCTGAGCACAACCTGCATGACCAGGCACCTGCATGCAAAGCATGAACTGCAGTGGAGTAAACACCTTAAAACCAAGGAAGTCACTCAGGCTCCCCCTGCTACCTCTTCTGCTGCTGCCGCCTCGGCCTCTTCCTCTGCCTCTGGAGGAACGTTGGCACCTGCCGCCCAGCAAACAGGGGATGTACCACCAACACCACCACCACCTCCGTCACCAAGCGTCTCAACCATGTCACACGGCAGCGTTCAGCTCTCCATCTCACAAACATTTGAGAGAAAGCGTAAATTCCCACCTAGCCACCCTCGATCCCTGGCCCTGAATGCCAGCATTTCTAAACTACTGGCCTATGAAATGCTGTCATTTAGGCTGGTGGACACAGACAGCTTCAAACAGCTCATGTCGCTTGCTGTCCCACAGTATGTTGTTCCCAGCCGCCACTACTTCTCCAAGAGAGCCGTGCCTTCCCTGCACAACCAAGTATCCGATAAAATCAAGTGTGCACTGCGCAACGCCATCTGTAGCAAGGTCCATCTAATCACAGATACGTGGACCAGTAAGCACGGCCAGGGACGCTATATCTCCCTAACTGCACACTGGGTAAATGTAGTGGCAGCTGGGCCCCAGGCGGAGAGCTGTTTAGCGCACGTCCTTCCGCCGCCAATGATCGCAGGGCAACATTCTTTGCCTCCTGTTGCCACCTCCTCCTTCTCGGCTTCCTCCTCCTCTTCTTCCACCTGCTCATCCAGTCAGCCACACACCTTCACCACCAACTTCAGCACAGCCCGGGGTAAACGTCAGCAGGCCATTCTGAAACTCATATGTTTGGGGGACAGGCCCCACACCGCACAGGAGTTGTGGCGGGGTATAGAACAACAGACCGACGAGTGGTTGCTGCCGGTGAGCCTCAAGCCCGGCCTGGTGGTGTGTGATAATGGGCGAAATCTCGTTGCAGCTCTGGGACTAGCCAATTTGACGCACATCCCTTGCTTGGCGCATGTGCTGAATTTGGTGGTGCAGAAGTTCATTCACAACTACCCCGACATGTCAGAGCTGCTGCATAAAGTGCGGGCCGTCTGTTCGCGCTTCCGGCGTTCACATACTGCCGCTGCTCGCCTGTCTGCGCTACAGCGTAACTTCGGCCTTCCCGCTCACCGCCTCATATGCGACGTGCCCACCAGGTGGAACTCCACCTTGCACATGCTGGACAGACTGTGCGAGCAGCAGCAGGCCATAGTGGAGTTTCAGCTGCAGCGCGCACGGGTCAGTCGCACTGCTGAACAGCACCACTTCACCACCAATGACTGAGCCTCCATGCGAGACCTGTGTGCCCTGTTGCGCTGTTTCGAGTACTCCACCAACATGGCCAGTGGCGATGACGCCGTTATCAGCATTACAATACCACTTCTATGTCTCCTTGAGAAAACACTTAGGGCGATGATGCAAGAGGAGGTGGCCCAGGAGGAGGAGGAGGAGGAGGAAGAGGGGTCATTTTTAGCACTTTCAGGCCAGTCTCTTCGAAGTGACTCAGAGGGAGGTTTTTTGCAACAGTAGAGGCCAGGTACAAATGTGGCCAGACAGGGCCCACTACTGGAGGACGAGGAGGACGAGGATGAGGAGGAGGTGGAGGAGGATGAGGATGAAGCATGGTCACAGCGGGGTGGCACCCAACGCAGCTCGGGTCCATCACTGGTGCGTGGCTGGGGGGAAAGGCAGGACAATGATGATACGCCTCCCACAGAGGACAGCTTGTCCTTACCCCTGGGCAGCCTGGCACACATGAGCGACTACATGCTGCAGTGCCTGCACAACGACAGCAGAGTTGCCCACATTTTAACCTGTGCGGACTACTGGGTTGCCACCCTGCTGGATCCACGCTACAAAGACAATGTGCCCACCTTACTTCCTGCACTGGAGCGTGATAGGAAGATGCGCGAGTAAAAGCGCACGTTGGTAGACGCGCTACTGAGAGCATTCCCAAATGTCACAGGGGAACAAGTGGAAGCCCAAGGCCAAGGCAGAGGAGGAGCAAGAGGTCGCCAAGGCAGCTGTGTCATGGCCAGCTCCTCTGAGGGCAGGGTTAGCATGGCAGAGATGTGGAAAACTTTTGTCAACACGCCAAAGCTAACTGCACCACCACCTGATACGCAACGTGTTAGCAGGAGGCAACATTTCACTAACATGGTGGAACAGTACGTGTGCACACCCCTCCACGTACTGACTGATGGTTCGGCCCCATTCAACTTCTGGGTCTCTAAATTGTCCACGTGGCCAGAGCTAGCCTTTTATGCCTTGGAGGTGCTGGCCTGCCCGGCGGCCAGCGTTTTGTCTGAACGTGTATTCAGCACGGCAGGGGGCGTCATTACAGACAAACGCAGCCGCCTGTCTACAGCCAATGTGGACAAGCTGACGTTCATAAAAATGAACCAGGCATGGATCCCACAGGATCTGTCCGTCCCTTGTCCAGATTAGACATTAACTACCTCCCCTTAACCATATATTATTGGACTCCAGGGCACTTCCTCATTCAATCCTATTTTTATTTTCATTTTACCATTATATTGCGAGGCTACCCAAAGTTGAATGAACCTCTCCTCTGTCTGGGTGCCGGGGCCTAAAAATATCTGACAGTGGCCTGTTCCAGTGTTGGGTGACGTGAAGCCTGATTCTCTGCTATGACATGCAGACTGATTCTCTGCCGACATGAAGCCAGATTCTCTGTTACGGGACCTCTCTCCTCTGCCTGGGTGCCGGGGCCTAAATATATGCCAATGGACTGTTCCAATGTTGGGTGACGTGAAGCCTGATTCTCTGCTATGACATGCAGACTAATTCTCTGCTGACATGAAGACAGATCCTCTGTTACAGGACCTCTCTCCTCTGCCTGGGTGCTGGGCCTAAATATCTGACAATGGACTGTTGCAGTGGTGGCTGACGTGAAGCCTGATTTTCTGCTATGACATGCAGACTGATTCTCTGCTGACATGAAGCCAGATCCTCTGTTACGGGACCTCTCTCCTCTGCCTGTGTGCTGGGCCTAAATATATGCCAATGGACTGTTGCAGTGGTGGCTGATGTGAAGCCTCATTCTCTGCTATGACATGCAGACTAATTCTCTGCTGACATGAAGCCAGATTGTCTGTTATGGGACCTCTCTCCTCTGCCTGGGTGCTGGGCCTAAATTTATGAAAATGGACTCTTACAGTGCTGGCTGACGTGAAGCCTGATTTTCTGCTATGACATGCAGACTGATTCTCTGCTGACATGAAGCCAGATCCTCTGTTACGGGACCTCTCTCCTCTGCCTGGGTGCTGGGCCTAAATGTATGAAAATGGACTCTTACAGTGGTGGGTGACGTGAAGCCTGATTCTCTGCTATGATATGAAGACTGATTCTCTGCTGACATGAAGCCAGATTGTCTGTTACGAGACCTCTCTCCTCTGCCTGGGTGCTGGGCCTAAATTTATGAAAATGGACTGTTGCAGTGGTGGGTGACGTGAAGCCTCATTCTCTGCTATGACATGCAGACTGATTCTCTGCTGACATGAAGCCAGATCCTCTGTTATGGGACCTCTCTCCTCTGCCTGGGTGCTGGGCCTAAATATCTGACAATGGACTGTTGCATTGGTGGCTGACGTGAAGCCTGATTCTCTGCTATGACATGCAGACTAATTCTCTGCTGACATGAAGCCAGATTGTCTGTTACGGGACCTCTCTCCTCTGCCTGGGTGCTGGGCCTAAATATCTGACAATGGACTGTTGCAGTGGTGGCTGACGTGAAGCCTGATTCTCTGCTATGACATGCAGACTAATTCTCTGCTGACATGAAGCCAGATTGTCTGTTACGGGACCTCTCTCCTCTGCCTGGGTGCTGGGCCTAAATTTATGAAAATGGACTGTTGCAGTGGTGGGTGACGTGAAGCCTGATTCTCTGCTATGACATGAAGACTGATTCTCTGCTGACATGAAGCCAGATTGTCTGTTACGGGACCTCTCTCCTCTGCCTGGGTGCCGGGGCCTAAATATCTGAGAATGGACTGTTTCAGTGGTGGGTGACGGGAAGCCAGATTCTCTGCTATGGGACCTCTCTCCAATTGATTTTGGTTAATTTTTATTTATTTAATTTTTATTTTAATTCATTTCCCTATCCACATTTGTTTGCAGGGGATTTACCTACATGTTGCTGTCTTTTGCAGCCCTCTAGCCCTTTCCTGGGCTGTTTTACAGCCGTTTTAGTGCCGAAAAGTTCGGGTCCCCATTGACTTCAATGGGGTTCGGGTTGGGGACGAAGTTCGGATCGGGTTCGGATCCCGAACCCGAACATTTCCGGGAAGTTCGGCCGAACTTCTCGAACCCGAACATCCAGGTGTTCGCTCAACTCTACCCAAGACCCATAACTTTTTTTTTATTTTTCTTTCGACAAAGCTGTGATTTTTTGGGGGACATCTTGTTGTTTTCAGTATCATTTTAGGGTGCATAACACTTTTTAAATTGCTTTTTATAACTTTTTTGGTGGCAAATAAGCAAAATTCGGCAATTCTGGATTATTATTATTTTTTTTTATGGCATTGACCATACGTGAAACATTACATGATAATTGCGTAGTGCGGGTCATTATGGACATGGTGATACCAAATATGTGGAGGAAATTTTATTTTTCAATTTTATCTATTAAAAAAATGGAAAAGGATACTTTTATTGGGATTTTTTATTTAAAAGTCCCATGAGGGGATCATAATAGGTGATATTCTGATCACTTCTAAAATACAATACACTATTTCTATAGTGCACTGTATTTTAATGTCAGTGCTATGACATTCACCAGCAGGCTGTGTCACAGAGCTGCAGCCTGCTGGGAAATGCTGAAGGCCAACACTAGGCCCAAACATGTAAGGGGTTATGCAGCCCAGACCTGTACAGTGCTTAGACTGGCCATCATAAAAAGGTGTATTGGTGGCCACTAGAGGGTTAAGGCCTATTTTACACAGGTGAGTTTTCCGCGCGGGTGCAATTGCACCCGCACTGAATCCGGACCCATACATTTATATGGGGCTGTGCACATGAGCGGTGATTTTCATGCATCACTTGTGCATTGCGTTAAAATCACAGCATGCTTTATATTGTGCATTTTTCACGCAACACAGGCCCTATAAAAGTGAATGGGTCTGCGTGAAAATCGCAAGCATCCTCAAGAAAGTGATTTTCACACATGGTTGCTAGGTGACGATCAGGATGGGTACCCGATCTTTATGATATTCCCTTATAACATGATTATAAGGGAAAATAATAGCATTCTTAATACAGAATGCTAAGTAAATTAGTGATGGAGGGGTTAAAAATAAAATATTAAATTCAACTCATCCACTTGTTCGCGCAGCCCGACTTGTGTTCTTTCTTCTTCTTTGAGAACCTAGGAGAAAAGGACCTTTGGTGACGTCACTGCACTCATCACATGGTCCATCACATGATCCAGAAGAAGAAAGAAGACATGGCGGGCTGCGTGAAAGAGGCCTAACAGATGAAGCTAAACAAATGAAATGTGAAAATGTTATTTTTAATCTAGTTACATAATTATTCTCCACTAAAGGCTAATAATTCTGCATACATAGATATTTTCCTAAGAAAGCCAAAACCTCTCTTTTACTTTCTTAAATATTCAGGTTTGTGGTTGATTAACAATTTTTAATAAGACCAACATCACTGTAGTTGTTCAATAATAAAATTAATCCTCAAAAATACAACTTGTCTATTAATTGTACACACATTGTAGACCATTTTTAAATGCAGCAAGGAACACCAAATGTTGCAGAAAATGGTACAATTGTCATGACTTGTGACTTTTTTTAAAACCCAAAACTGACATATCTGATTTTATAAATGTCTCTCTATGTGTTTAAGCCCTTCCCGACATCTGCCATACATGTACTGTGGATGTCGGGTCCTTAAAGATGGCATGCGTTCTAAAGTGGAGCAAGCTCCATAGCAGCTGTCTGTTGTTTCGCACAGCAGACACCCGGGGCTAATGTCTACAATTGGGGTATTGCTGATCACGAACATTTAACCCCTCCGATGCCATGATTAAATGTGACAATGGCATCTGAGAAGCCAAAAATGCGGAAGCATTTGCTTACCAGGCAGGAACGCCTACACCAGGTGGAGATATAAAAAGGTGTTCCATTAAAGTAATAAGCCATAGCCTGCGCTAGGCTTCAGGTGGAAGCACCGAATTATAATATACTGATCTTTGTATATGGTAATGGATAAAGTTCCATTACTTTATAGAAATTGCAATCTAATGATTGCAAGTTAGGGTTCACTTCGGGTCTTTAAAATAAAAAAAATAGGTAAAACAAATTTGAAAAAAAAAAAATATATATATAAAAAATTAAAATATAAAAATTTTAATCACCCTCCATTTCCCAAAAATACAATTAAACAATAAAATGTAACATCATAGGCAATGCTGGGTCTGAAAATGCTCGTAGAATTAAGATATCAAAAATGTACAGTGAATACAGTGAATGGCGTAATGAAAAAAAAATGGCTGATTTGCAGTTTTTTTCTATAAAAAGTACAGATTGTCCCGCAAAAAAATTAGCCCTCACACAGCTCCATAGACTTAACTATAAAAAAATGTTATAGGGGTAAAAATATGGTGATGGAAAGAAAAAAAAATGTTTTTTTTCAAAATCTTTTATTTTTATTTAGTATTAAAACACAAGAAAAATTCTATAAATATGGTATCACTGTAATCATACTGACCTGGATAACTAAGAGCACGAGTCAGTTTTCCCGCATAGTGAACACCGTAAAAACAAAACCCATACAACTGAGGCAGAATTGCTTTTTTTTTCCAATTCTACCATACTTGGTTTACCCATAGCTACATATGTAAGTGTCACTCTGACATTATTTGCTATTGCTTATTGCTGTTGTTGCATTCATGAACTTAAAAGAGTTGTCTGCTTGTTTAATATTGATGACCTATCCTCAGGATAGGTAATCAATATCAGATCAGCGGGGGTCTGACATCCAACACCCCCAATGCTCGCTTGTGCGAGCGCTTTCTTCCCTTCATTGTTTACCTGCTCACTGTCGACATCGCAGCGGTGAGCAGGTGTACTTACAACCGGTCCCATTCACTTCTATGGGACAGCTCCTTCCTCTTCAAATGTATAGGAACAAGCCGCCCTAAAGAAGTGAATGGTACAGCAGTGTAATCACATCTGCTCGCCGCTGCGATGTCAACGGCAAGCAGGTAAACAATGAAGGTCACAAATCAAATTTTTGGAAAAAAACTGCCCAATCAGACATGAGACAAACATCAAGAAGTTTGCTCATCTCTAGTCATTTTTGATCACCTCATCTCCCCCAAAAAATGTAATAAAAAATTATACATTTATCCAAAGGTTACATGTATCTCAAATTGGTATCAATGAAAACTACAGCTCACCTCACAAAAAAAAAACTGATCTCACATAGTTCCATCAGCAGCAAAATTAGAAAATGATGGGTATCATAATATGGAAACACAAAGCAATCTTTAAAAAATAAAAACTTTAAAAACTTGTACTTATTTTAAATGTAATAACACATTACAAAAAAGATATCAATTTCATATTTACATTACCATATTGACTTGGAAAATTAAAAATTAAAAAAACAAACACAAAAAATAAGGAATTTTGTGGTTTTTTTCACGCCAACACCCTAAATATTTCTGAAAACTTATACAATACATTAGAGGTATTCCAAACTGGTGCCATTAAACATAAAACTATGTAATCCCACATAGAACAAACCCTTACAAGGCCATGTCAATAAAAAAATGAAATAATTGTCGAGCTTTAAAGGGGTTGTCTCATCTCAGACAATGGAGGTATATTGCTAGGATATGCCCCCATTGTCTTATAGGTAAGTGTACCACGGGGACCCACATCGATAACGAGAACAGAGTACCGGAAAGTGGTGACTGGAGGCTGGAGGACTCCAGGCCGGCCACCGCCATGCGCTCTCCCCGTAGAAGTCAATGGGAGTGCACTTCGCATGACCCGCCACTGCTCTCATTCGCTTCTATGGGCCTGACAAAAAATGTCGAGCCAGTGCTTCATAGAAATGAATGGAGGGAGGCTGTGCAGGGCTCTGTCCTCAATATTGGTGTGGGTCTCAGAAGTGGGACCCGCACCTATCTGAGATGAGACAACCCCTTTAAGTATCAAATTAGGCTTTGTCCTTAGAAGGTTAATACTTTATCATACAAAGTCATCTTTTGTTGCAATCACACTTTTATGTTCACAATATATATATTTTTTTTTAAGTATTGTGGGGATTTGCTCTGGTAGTTAGGACTAGCGGATGCATTATAGAGGCAAAGTACACAGTTCTTGAATCAAACAGCGGTGTTTATTCACACATTGGTGTATAACAAAATGCAGATAAGGTGTATCACAAAACCCAGGTGGCTTGGTGATTGTTCACACACAAGAAAAGTCCATCAACAATAAAAGTCACCTTTTCTCCTGGGTTTTAATTCACACCCTGTTAGCAGTTTATCCTCTTCAAGTCCATAGCTGGCCTGTTCGCCTTTAGAGGGGCCTGAGTCCTCCAGTCAGGCTCAAACCTCAAATCCCAGCACAACCCTCAGTTCACAGCACACAGACTCCTTATCTCCACTGTCATAGGGAGGTAAATCCACCCACCTGGCAGTGCTGGATGGCTTTTATGCCTGGCAAAACCTGGCCTGGAACATGGGGAGTAGTCATCCACCCAGCACTTTGACTACTCCCAGTAAGAGCTGTCCCGGATCAGCTATGACAGCCATGCTAAATCTCAAGGTGTCAATTAGAAATTGCTGCTGCTGACACGTAAAATACCGGCTCTTACTTTACCGAGGCCAGGAACCTCGGTGACACATACCTTCCATCCACGATGATTCCAGGTACCATCTTACATATATTGTCAGTGTTTTCCATGTAACTATCTATATTAAAAATTAAATTAAAATCTTGCCATTTGCAAATTGGCCACTGAACCTCATAATAGGTTAACACTTTGTGTTCTGTAGAGGTCACTTCCCATCAGTTATCTTGGACTGGATTACAATTAAAGGTAACACATAGTTTTAGTGATAACACAGGATCTTCCATTAACAATTCATGCTGGGGACAACAAACACCTCCTTTAATCTAAACAGTGGCTCTTTTATCTGTCACAGACCATGATCAGAATACTGTACCACAGAAGGGAATTAGTCATTTTCAGTCTTCATATTCCAATGTCCTTATGGCTGCTATAAAGTAAATATTTCACATCCCAGAGTAGCAGCTCAGGTTTTATTGATGTCCCATAATTATAGGCTGAAAATACAATTAAAAAAGTAAAATAAAATCAACAATTAGAAAAAAAAATGTTGATAACAGTCTGTAAGGGACTTTTTAATAGAAATGTAGAGTAAGTATCACTTCATAAAATAAGTTCACTTAATAAAATAAATTACTTGGTCCTAAGAAGAATTAATAGCTGCTGGCAGGGGCGTGGCTATAGGAGGTGCAGAGATAGCAGTCGCTACCGGGCCCAGGAGCCTGAGGGAGTCCAAAGATCTGTGTGCTGCATAAGAAGAAACTGGTATTATAGAAAGTCCAAGTTACACCTCTGGCTGGAGGGAAGAAGTTAGGTCAAGAATATTGCATGGGTGGGTGCAGTTTAAATTTTTGTCTCAGGCAGCACAGAGGCTTTGTGCTTTTGTGCCCCTGGCCAAAACCACTGAGGAAAGGGGGCCCAAGCTGAACTCTTGCACCAAGGCCCATGAGCCTTTAGCTATTACGCCGCTTGCTGCTGATATGGTGATTATTCACAGTGTGTTGGCTGTTAGCACACTCATTCCGCCTCCTGTGGATCATCTATCAGGAGAGAGATAGGTCCCTTAGTTATTTCCATAGCAGGTTTGGGCAGTACAGTTTTCTTAGAGGACTAGGTCACACAAATCTGCCAGGAGAAGCATCAACAGTGACTGGTATAGGTTTCCCTTTTGGCATGACCTCTTTAGTGAGGTGAATATTGGGTAATTCTGTTGGTCTACTGATGGTCTCTGGAGCACTGGGGTGTAGCTGCCTAAGTCGCCATGCCAAAGCTGAGACCCTTTTGTACTAACATAAATTCAGATGTATTTTCTTAGGAAATGTTTGGGGAGAGCATGTAAAAGGCAGATTATTATGGCTAGGGTGTTGGAAAAGGACCACTAGTCTTGGTTTGACTAGAGGAAAGATCAGAACTAAGCTCTTGTCATGAACAGGTGAAGGGCATCCAAACAGCACTTACCTTTTGTTTTGTAAATGGAAGGAAATGCTAACAGTATTGAGTCTGCTGCTGTGTTAATCTCTTCACTTAGTAATAATGAATCCCATTCCAGGAGTCAAGTGAAAGAAGAAGGTTGGTTCTTCTGCTATTGGATGGTTATATGGAGACTGAAGGTGGAACAACAGTGGGCAGGTTTTGTGATCAGGCTGGTTAGTAACAAATTGAGATGTGGGTTGCTCCCAGTGCTTTAGGCCGTGATCTTGTGACCTAACCAAATACAACCATACACCCATTGTTCTGCTCAGGAGGTTCTAGTAGGCAAGTTGGTAAATGTGAGATTAGTTCATGTATATTGGTTGATTGGGTTCAAGCAATCGTGGGCAAAATGGCCAAAATTTAGGTTCCAGGTGGCTGTGTGCCAGCTGATATCAGGGGAGGGGAGGGGTGGAAGTGTTCAGGCACCAAATGATCCCTCACTGAGCAAAAGAATGTACCACATATGCAAGAGAGTTTGGGTCCATTCACATGTCCGTATGTGTTTTTGCGGTTCCACAAAACACAGACACCGTCCATGTGCATTCCACATTTTGCGGACCACACATCACCGGCACTTATAGGACATGTTCTATGTTTTTTTGTGGAACAGAAGTGCGGATCCGCAAATTTGGATGCGGACAGCACATTCCGGCCTCATTGAAAATTAATGGGTCTGCACCTGTTTTGCAAAATTGCAGAATGGATGCTGACCCATTTTGCGGACCCTACTAGGGTTACAAGTAGGGAACAGGAGCTACATGGAGACAAGTATGATCAGTTCCCTTTCATTTGTAATTCTACCTTACTTAGAGTCCTAACCATAAATCTTGTTGTGTTCCCCTCACTACTTACATTTTTCTGTTTTCCATTTCCCATTATAAAGACCTCGGGGGTATTGCTTCTCTATGTGGACATCTCAAGAACTGCTATAGAAAATAATAGAGACCAAGCGATGCTCACTGGGAAAAAAAGATATGCAGATTGGCCAGAAATAAACTATAGGGATGCTATGTCCATCAGGTGGTACTATAGAGGCAGCTTTCTTCCTCTTGGTGAAGAGCTAACCTGCATAATCAGTAGAAGCAAAAGAGGAAAGAATGCCAGAGGTGGAACAATCTAATGGATCTTCATCAATGTTCCCACTGAGCTGTGGGGTCTGGAAAGAAAACATTTGAAATAGTATTCTAATGAAGTCAACAAGCACAAACACAGCTCTACCTGTCTACAGGGCATGTGATTTTTGACTGTATAATTTCCAGAGAACACAGCTTATGTCATTACGTTGTCTACTATGCATGCTTTGTCACTACTGCACAAGATACTGTAGAAAGATCAATGTATTGCAGTCAATAACTTTGCTGAAGCTCGTACGGTAAATGTAGTAACATTGGGTGCCCACTGCCTAACAGTGTTCTGCTCCCTAGGTGTATGAAGGGTTTCTGAACCATAAAATTGTTTTTGAATTTGGTATAGCATATCACCTACCCAGGAGTGCGGCCTCATCTGAGTGTTTACTACTGATGAGCTATACTAATGATATGTCATCAGTACCTGATTGTTGGGGGTCCTACTTCCAGCACCCCCACTGATCAGCTGTTTGAAGAGACTGCGGTGCTCTGTGATCTCAGTTGACTCTTCCTAGTCCAGTTATGTTACTTTCATTGGTCACATGGCTTTGGCACAGATCAGTCCCATTAAAAGGAATGGGGCTGAGCTGCAATAACAAGCACAGCCGCTATCTAATGTACAGCCCTGTGCTTGTTAAGCTGTGAGGAGGCCATGGAGCACACCAGAATCCTCTTCAAACAACCGGCCATTGGCTTTTCCTGAGGATAGATCATTAGTATTAAATCCTTGGACAACACTTTTAATTTTCTTGTTCAATTAGCAGAATATTTTTATTTACTTTTTTTTTGGGGGGGGGGGGGTTCTAAAGGATTTATTAATTTATTAAGTGATGTGTGCCATTTTTATGATATTAAAGAAGTTGTGCATTTTGGAGCATGTTAGTTTATTTTAGTCCACTTTCTAGCAGTGCCCACAAGAAAACCCCTTTAAATATCTAGATTTTAAAAATTTCCAGCACATTTTTTTCTATAATTCAGCATATTATAATCTCAGCACAGACTTATATTTAAAAAAACGTGTTTGAAAGTGAATATTCATTGTATACATGTGTTAAATGATTTCCTTTGTTACAGAGGAGAGAGGAATGTTGCTATGGCACGAGACAAATGGCATAGGATTGCTGGAGGATACCATGATGCCGACTATGCTACAGAACCCAGGAGCTTTACAATGCACCTTTGCAGACACTGATGCCTTTGTAAAAAAAATTGCTGAATAAAATATTATGTATGGCATTTTTTACTTCTTTATTCCTTAGACTGTAAATCAAAGGGTTTAGTGTAGGTGTCACTGCTAGGTAAAAGACTGAAAATATCTGGTCAAGTTCCTCTGAGTATTCTGATGGTGGTATCATGTACATACAGAGTAGGGTCCCATAAAACATTAAAAGGATGGTAAGGTGAGAGGTACACGTGGAAAAAGTTTTTCTCCTTTGATGAATAGAACTTAAGCCTAGAATATTTGCTAAAATGTTACTGTAGGACATCAAAATCAGCAAGAAAGGGCATAAACCCATGAGAAAAGCCTCTACCAATATCATTGTTTGGAACTCATGTATGTCACCACAAGAAATCTTTGTCAATGTTTTAATGTCACAAAATATTTGCTTGATGTATGTGGATCTGCAGAAGGACAAGCGAGAGGCAAAAATTGTAACAAAAAGAGAATTACAAAATCCAGAAAGCCAGCAACCGGCCACCATTAGGTCACACTTTTTCTTCTTCATGATTAACACATAGTGCAATGGAAAGCAGATTGCTACATAACGATCGTAAGACATCATGGTCAACAGCCATATCTCTGTGCAAGCAAAGGAAGAAAAAAAGTACATTTGTGTAAAGCAAGCTGCAAATGAAACTCGAGTGTTTTCAGTAATAATGATGTCCATTAATTTTGGAAGTGCCACTGAAATGTACAGGACATCTACAAAGGAGAGGTTACGTAGGAAAAAATACATTGGCTTCTGCAAATGAGGATCCATAAAGAGTGTCACAAATATTAACATGTTCCAAAGTAGACATATGAGGTAGAGAGAAAGAAATGTGGGAAATAAAATGAACGCTTGACCAAACACTTTGGAGAAAGCTATTATATAGAAGTCAATAACACGTGTCCCATTCTCCATCAAAGTGAATTATCTTGAAGGATACACCAACCCACAAGTGATAGGGTGATTCCAAACCTGTAAAACCTTAGGGTTTCTGGGAAGTTAATAAATGGTTCCCCAGAAGACAACTGACCTAACGCAATGTTTTAACTCATCTTCTCCAGTAGTTGTTTGTAATGTTGTATTATTATCATTGATTGGTTCATTTTTTTGCTAATATTTAAACCTCAAACAGGTGAAACTAAATTCACTCAATATCGACAATTTCTACCTTCAGAAATGTCCATCATTTGATGTCTGTGATCTTACCAAGTCTGCTGTATTTATAGCATTTTCCCCCTTATATTAGCTTAATCATACAGGTAATTATCTTGAGCATAGATCTTTGGGGAAACCATATACAGGTATTCTCTATAGGCCTATTCTTCTCTCTCAGGGATCATTTCTGATATCTAATTAGCAGTTATTTACGTAGTCAATAACTACAACACCACTGTAGTTTTTTTTTGTTATTTACTTTAAGTTATTAACATAATTAATTATTAAAATTATAATCATTTAAATAAATGTATAAATAATTAAATACTTGTACTAATAATATAAGTGCAATACACTTAAGGGGAATGTTTGATATATTATATCGCATTTCATTTATATTAAAGGATAATTCCTATCTTGCCCTTTCATGGGAATAGCCACAAGAGCAGCGCTAGAGTAGGCAGAGTTACAGAAACGAACCAGTGGCCGGTCAAGCATACTGGGCAATGAACTATAAAACAGTCTGACACTTCTTGTTATGCTAATTAACATAACCAGTAGATAACAGCTATAGATAGATAAAATAGCATCCACCAAACTCAATATGTGATAAGTTGTCTTCTCCTTTTCCCTGATCAGTAGAACACATTTTCAATTACAACTATTTTGAATAATGACTGGATCCTGGACTATTAGGAGAAATCCTTATGGGATTATAGGAATACATGGTGGGCTATTTTTCCTTTACTAAGGCTACTTTCACAGTAGCATTTTGATTTTCCGGTATTGAGATCCTTCATAGGGTCTCAATACCGGAAAAAAAAACGCTTCCGTTGTGTCCACATTCATTGTCAATGGGGGCAAAATGTAACTGAAAAGAACAAAATGCTCCAAAATGCATTCTGTTCCATTTGGTTTCATTCTCATACAGGAGAGCAAACTGCAGCATGCTGCGGTTTTCTTTCCAACATGGGATGCGGAGCAAGACGGATCCGTCATGACCCACAATGCAAGTCAATGGGGACAGATCGATTTTCTCTGACACAATAGAAAACGGTTCCTTTCCCATTGACTTTCAATAGAGTTCATGATGGATCCGTCTTGGCTATGTTAAAGATAATACAACCGGATCCATTTATAACGGATGCAGATGGTTGTATTATAAATAACGGAAGCATTTTTGCTGAACCCTGCCGGATCCAGCAAAAATGCTAGTGTGAAAGAAGCCTACGTTTTGAAGGGAAATTGTGTTAGGGAGGTCATGTAGGTTCCATCACTGGGCAGAGTTTGTGTCACGGATGATGTTGCAGATAGCTGGAAGTTATGAATAAGTCCGACTGGCTTGATCCCAAACTAAAGAGCATATAGGTGACCCCTATAAAACCCTAAGAGCTCACCCTGACTGCTAAGCACATACAAGGGTCTCAGAGGTAGACGATTGCATGCCCACGTACCTAGACTGTGTGACACCTGAAAACCCTATAATAGTGAGGGGACACAACCACCGGCTCCCTGCACTTCATACGGAGGGAGTCAGGGTCACCTAGAATCAAGCCAGCAAGGAAATGAGATGAGAAAGTGAAACCAAAACAAAGAACATCATGCAAGAGGTAGAAAAGGACGTCTGTCAGACCTTCTCACAGAACAGAGGATTAATTCAAAATGAACTTTCTGTAATAATTGGCAAAACCCAAAAGCCTCTCTAAAGCAAACAAAATTCTCACTAGCCCGAAGAACGTATCCGGAAGCGAGATCTTAGGCTCGGAACAAACTCCATGAACGCAAGCAGAACCGGTCACCTGAAACTGAGACACAGTTTTACGGAGATCTGCTACCTACAGGGAAAGACCTTGCATGCGGTCAATCAAGGCTGAAACCGGATCCATGCTTAAGACGGTAATGGCAGTTTGTAATGTCACGGATGATGTTGCAGATAGCTGGAAGTTATGAATAACGTCCGACTGGCTTGATCCCAAACTAAGGAGCATGAAGGTGTCCCCTATAAAACCCTAAGAGCTCACCCTGACTGCTAAGCACATACAAGGGTCTCAGAGGTAGACGATTGCATGCCCAGGTACCTAGACTGTGTGACACCTGAAAACCCTATAATAGTGAGGGGAAACGACCACCGGCTCCCTGCACTTCATACGGAGGGAGTCAGGGTCACCTAGAATCAAGCCAGCAAGGAAACACAATACATGAAAGGACTTATCTGAACAAGCAGCAGAAGTCTCCAGCAGTGAACGCTTCAATCCAGGAAGTAGTATAAACCGCAAAGTGAGGCAGTATGGGAGGGAATATAAAGAAAAGAGAATTAGTCTAAATAGGTGACACCTGGGAGAAGGAAATGAGATGAGAAAGTGAAACCAAAACAAAGAACATCATGCAAGAGGTAGAAAAGGACGTCTGTCAGACCTTCTCACAGAAGTGGCAGGGACAGTTTGCTAGTATAGTAAAATTCTGTTGGTACTGTGTCGTCAGTATTACAGGTATAATTTTTCACTGTCTACATCACTGTGCAGGCCCCAAACATCCTGCATACCGCCAAGCTAATGTCCCTGAGCAAATGCATTAATCCCACCATGGCGATTATGGCATTTTCCCTCCACCACTGTATGATACCTGCCTGCTGCTGCTTTTATGAACCCATGCACTGCTAGTGTGTTCCTTACAGGTAGTCTCTCAAGTAGCAGATGATATACCTCTCCTGCATTTAGTTGAAGATCTCCCACTGCTTCCACCCTGCTGTCTCACGGGCATGCTTTCACTCTGCTGTCTCACAGACATACTGCCACCCTGCTGTCTCACAGACACACAGACACCCTTGGCCATCTGATGATGACGATACCCCCTCTTCAACTGGCTCCCAAGTGCGATTGGCTACATTATCATCTACATCTGTTTGGTTGTCACTTATGTCACCCTCATCTGTCTATTGTGCACGTCCGTGACCTTTGGCAACATGTGCTCCCACCAACTGTAATCATCGGTAGTTCCAAGTCTCTGCTGGCCTGTAACTGCTGACTGTCCTCACAAAGTTCATCTTCACTAATTAGCGGAGCACAGCAGGTGGCTATCATTACTTGGCTAGAAGACAGAGCAACAAAAGCAAGAGTCAGGACAGATGGGGGCACAGAGGCAGTTCCTGGGCCATGCCAATTAAATGTGGTGTCAAAGGGACCCACCGATTCCTGGCTGTGTGTATCTGTTGTCCCTTCAGATGATGTTGAAGAGCTAAGTCATGGGCTTTTTCTCTGTCGACTGGATCGCAGTCTCTATGGTCGGTAAATGCATTTTTGGAAGCTTTGGGTCTTATTTTTGATGATCCGAATCGAACCTCTCTAGCCGAAACAATGCTGCGCTACCTTCATCAAGGTGATTGTTCCACTGAGATTTATTGCTCTGAGTTTAGGAGGTGGGCTACATATACGGAGTGGAATGATCCTGCCATCCATAGCCAGTTTTGTCAATTGTAATCAGAGAGGCTGAAGGGCGCTTTGGCCTTTCATGAAACCCCAGTGGCTCTGAAGGCTGCTATGTCTATTGCTATACACATTGATAGATGCCTGAGAGAGAGATCTAGGGGCACTCACTTTCATGACGTACTATCACATGATGTATCGTCATCCTCTGACACTTTGGGTGAAGCTACTCCTGGGTTTATGTCTGGGGACAAACCCATGCAATAAGGGGGAGCTACTCCTGGATCCGCTTTTAAGCATACTGGTAATAGGAAGGGAGTGCATTTTTTCCGCTGACAGAAGGGACGTATTATGAGAGTATGTCCATACATTCAACAGCAAAAAGAAAAAAGAGGAACATTTAATTCCCATCTTACTCTTGGAGGAGTGAGAGGAGAGTCAGAAAATTTGCATTTTTCTTTGGTAGTGATGAGCGGCATAGGCAAGCTGACACAAGGATTTGCAACCAAGTATTAAAAAGTGAAGTTTGATTTATGATTATTATTCTGTCCCATTACTTTTGGTCCCTTAACAAGTAGGAGGAACATATGCAAACTGTTGTAATTCCTACACCGTTCACCTGATTTGGATGTAAAACTCTCAAATTAAAGCTGACAGTCTGCAGTTAGAGCACATCTTGTTTGTTTAATTTCAAATCCATTGTGGTGGTGTATAGAGCCAAAAATGTTAGAATTTTGTCGATGTCCCAATATCCTGACTGTATGAAGTCACTTTGAGAAGCTTATGTAATAGAAACCACCCATAAATGACCCCATCAACAACCCCACAGGTATTTTGCAAAAAAGAATTTATACCAGACGGTGCAAAGTGAAAATTGCAATTTTCCAGATATGCCGTTTCAGTCTCAATATGTTCTGCCTATATCTCTATTTCGCCATAGCAATCTGCACCTGCTAGGGGTTGTGCGGGCTGAATTTTCCATATTTTTCTCTTTGTAGTACGTATTGGAGGCGTGGCGATCTCCAAGCAGTCAAGCACACCTGTCCAGTTAATCTGCCCCCTGGAGGCTGGTTTTAAAGTCAATATAAAACTGAGTCTGCTTATCCAGCACCTACCAGTAGCCATTAGGCTCCAGGAGAAGTATATAGTGGGCTCAGCATGCATGTGAGTACTTGCATCCCTGGATCTGTTGAAAGCTGTAATGGCACCGGACGGGGTTAAAAGCAGAGTGTGCTTGGCGTGCATGCTGTGCCTGCGCTCCCTGGACTTTATGTGGCTGTTATGGCCCATAAAAGGTAGGAACTAGTGTTAGGGACCACTCATGAAGGCGACCTTGACGTGGTGAGTGGCTTATTACGCTTTGGCCAAAATGTACACCAATGCCTTATTTAACATCCAGCATAAAGGCAAGGCAGAGTGCTGGTTGCAGTGTGCGATTGCATTTTGTGTTTTTACATGTTCTGCCTAGTGTTGAGCAAATAAAAGCTTTGGATCCTAGACTTCATTTTAATACTGTATGAAGATTAGTCTCTGTACAGCATTAAAGTGTATCGGCTCCGGCAAGGTGAAGTGAGTTATCTCCGAAGTATAAACTTTAAAAACCATTTTAAAACATGGATCCAAAGTCAGTTTTGGTACCGACTGGTACCTCAGTACCGAAGCCAACTTTGGATCCAAGTTTAAAAATCAAATCCCGAAGTTATTTACCAAAGTCCCGTGAGACTTCGGAAATAACAAATTTCCCTCTCCGTACAGCACTCCGGATCTAGGATCCGAAGCTTGTTTCATTCAACACTAGTTGTGCCCGCCATGTGCCAGTGTGAAAAGTCAGTCCTCTTATTATGCTGTGTTTCCTGGTTTTAGAAACACCCTACATGTAGCCATATTCTTTTTTTCTGAGCTTATGAAAGGGTTTAGGAGTAAAAAAACACCATGCACATTTTGAGGCCCGATGTGGTGAGCTAATTGAAGTCCATAAAGTGGACTTTAATGCAAATTTCAGGGAAAATTCAATTCGCCGCAAAGCCGAATTTCCTTGTGCTTCGCGATAAGGAATTGATTTCCACTGAATGGCGGTAAAAAATAGTGTTGAGCTTGAATATTCGAATAGCGAATATTAATCACAAATATCATCACTTTGCTAATTCGCGAATATTTCGAATATAGTGCTTTATATTTGCTATTTCGAATATTCGTCATTTTTTAACATCTGAAAACATGATTCCTCCCTGCTTCTTTCTTGGGGGTCAATATGTCATTGGCCCGCAAGCAACTTAAGCAAGAAGGAATCATATTTTCATATGGAAAAAAATTAGGAATATTCTAAAAAACGA
Organism: Bufo gargarizans; assembly: GCF_014858855.1. NCBI lineage: Eukaryota > Metazoa > Chordata > Amphibia > Anura > Bufonidae > Bufo > Bufo gargarizans. The sequence goes on from NC_058081.1 coordinate 24,345,358, forward strand.
ATATATAGCAATATAGTGAATATATATTCGTTATTTAGAATATTCACATACTTTTTTCCTATCTGTACAGTTGTTCGCATACTCCTCCCCTACAAGCTTGTGGGGGAGCATTATACCAAAGTGGAATAACAGTACACATTGTAAAAAAATACGACAAATATTCTAAAAAAACGAATATATTCACTATATTGCTATAACTTTGTTTTTTAGAATATTCGGCATATTTAGAGTTGAGTGAACCCGAACTGTAAAGTTCGGGTTTGTACCGAACTTGACGTTTTTTTCCACCCGAACCTGAACATTTACGGAAAAGTTCAGGTTCGGCTTCGGTGTTCGGCGATTTCTATGGCACTTTATGAAAGGCTGCAAAGCAGCCAATCAACAAGTGTCATACTACTTGCCCCAAGAGGCCATCACAGCCATGCCTACTATTTTTGAATAAGTGTTTCAGAGACAGCACACCAGAGTCAGCACGGTAGCTTTATATTCAATCTTTATTTACCAGTGGTACAATCTCAAGACATTTATTGCTTATGGCAACGTTTCGGTCCCAGTTCGGTGCCCTTTGTCAAGCTATAAATGCAAATATAAACACAGAACAGTACAATTAAAAATGGAAATTTATATACACATCAGTGGAAAATCATATACATATCAATTCACATGAAATATTTCATATTTATCACTCCTTAACAAGTGAGAGCTCATCCAAAAGGCCATCAACAATTCATCCGTTGTTTTAATTAATTGATTTTATATCAATTAGACACATGATTTGATGGTAGACACAGCCGTAGACATCAGTTCCTCTATGATCCAACATTCGTATGAGGCACTGGCGCCAGTCAATTATTAAATTAAAAAGAACGGCTGTGCACTAGCGTTAAGAGTCATATGTGTATGATACAGGAAAGCAATGAATATCGTCAGGAAGGACATGCTGCTAAGGACATGTTTCAGGCAAGCATGATTGGGATATGATTGGGGAGACATGTTAAAGGCATGATTTGGGAAAAAATATTTTCTAGAAAAAAATGGGTTAAGACATGATTTGGAGAAAACATGATTAGAGTAGAGAGCCAAAGAGCCAGAACCTGATTAGAGCATAGAACCCAAAACACGACTGCAGTGGCAGGCTCGATACATGATTATAGGAAGACATTAATTTCAGGATGCAACATGGTTACAGTATATGGTCATCCTTAAGGTCTATGATTTAGATACAATTTCAGGGTTGTGGGGGTTGCCCAATTGAAGGTTCCCCTTTTCATATTATCACAAAATGAACCTGCCACTGCAGTCGTGTTTTGGGTTCTATGCTCTAATCAGGTTCTGGCTCTTTGGCTCTAATATTTGGGCCTAATGCCGTTCTAAGAATGGTAAGGCCTGAGCAAGTACAGGCGATAGTCGATTGGGTGTCCAACAGTGGATCCAGCACGTTCACATTATCTCCCACCCAGTCTTCTGCAGAAAGCGCACAGGTGGTGCCTGAAACCCATGCCCATCAGTCTGTCACATCACCCCCGTGCATATCAGGGAACCTGTCTGAGCCTCAAGTCATGCAGCAGTCTCTTATTCTGTTTGAAGACTCTGCTGGTAGGGTTTCCCAAGGGCATCCACCTAGCCCTTCTCCAGGGGTGGAAGACATAGAATGCACTGACGCACAACCACTTATGTCTCCTCATGAGGACATGGGAATACCACCTCAGCATGTCTCCGATGATGATGAAACACAGGTGCCAACTGCTGCGTCTTTCTGCAGTGTGCAGACCGAAAAGGATGTCAGGGAGGAAGACTGGGTGGAAGACGATGCAGGGGACGATGAGGTCCTAGACCCCACATGGAATGAAGGCAGTGGTGAGACCGAGCCAACAGCGCAGCAAAAGAGGGAGCAGGGTGCAAAAGCAGAGCAGCCGTGGCAAAGACAGTTCGCCTGCTACTGGCCACCGCCACCAGGGACCGAGCACACCAAAGGTAGCTTCAAGGAGTTCTCTGGCATGGCACTTCTTCACACAATGTGCTGACGACAAGACCTGAGTGGTTTGCACGCTGTGCCATCAGAGCCTGAAGCGAGGCATTAACATTCTAAACCTTATCACAACCTGCATGACCAGGCATCTTCATGCGAGACACGGGCTGCAGTGGAGTAAGCTCCTTCAAAACCAAGAAAGGGCTCAGGCCCCTCCTGCTCCCTCTTCTGCTGCTGCCTCAGCTTCTTCCTCCGCCTCTGGAGGAACGTTAGAACCTGCCACCCAGCAAACAGAGGATGTGCCACCAACACCACCACCTTCATCACCAAGCATCTCCACCATGTCACACGGAAGCGTTCAGCTCTCCATCTCCCAAACCTTGGAGAGAAAGGGTAAAATCCCACCTAGCCACCCTCGATCTCTGGCCCTGAACGCCAGCATTTCTAAACTACTGGCCTTTGAAATGCTGTCATTCAGGCTGGTGGAGACGGACAGCTTCAAACAGCTCTTGTCGCTTGCTGTCCCACAGTACGTCATTCCCAACCTTTACTACTTCTCCAGGAGAGCCGTACCTTCCCTGCACAACCAAGTATCGGATAAAATCAAGTGTGCACTGCGCAATACTATCTGTAGCAAGGTCCACCTAACCACAGTTATGTGGACCAGTAAGCACGGCCAGGGACTCTATAACTCCCTAACTGCACACTGGGTAAATGTAGTGGCTGCTGGGCCCCAGGCACAGAGCTGTTTGGCGCACGTCCTTCCGCCGCCAAGGATCGCAGGGCATCATTCTTGGCCTCCTGTTGCCTCCCCCTCCTACTCGGCTTCATCCTCCTCTTCTACCACCTTCTCATCCGGTCAGTGACAGACCTTCACCACCAACTTCAGCACAGCCAGGGGTAAATGTCAGCAGGCCTTTCTGAAACTGATGTGTTTGGGGGACAGGCCCCACACCGCGCAGGAGTTGTGGCAGGGTATAGAACAACAGACCAACGAGTGGTTGCTGCCAGTGAGCCGCAAGCCCGGCCTGGTGGTGAGCGATAATGGGCAAAATCTTGTTGCAGCTCTGGGACTAGCTGGTTTGACCCACATTCCTTGACTGGCACATGTGCTGAATTTGGTGGTGCAAAAATTTATTCACAACTAACCCGAAATGTCTGAGTTGCTGCATAAAGTGCGGGCCGTCTGTGCGCGCTTCCAGCGTTCTCATACTGCTGCCGCTCTCCTGTCTAGGCTACAGCGTAACTTCGGCCTTCCCGCTTACCACCTCATATGCGACGTGCCCACCAGGTGGAACTCCACCTTGCACATGGTGGAGAGACTGTGCGAGCAGCAGCAGGCCATAGTGGAGTTTCAGCTGCAGCACGCACGGGAAAGTCACACAGCGGAACAGCACCACTTCAGATCCCCCACTTCAGATCCTACTTTATGTCAGTTAAGGGTTTTACTATTGTCGAATAGTTCTGAATACATTTTCGGTAATTGTTGGTGAACCCCAAAAAACGCATAAGAGCCTTCAGATTTTTGGGTCGATCCCAGTCCAATATAGCATGAACTTTCTCTAGATCCATTCAAAAACATGAAGATGACAGCAGGTATCCCAAAAACTGCACCTCCTGTACAGCAAAAACACACTTTGCACGGGCGAATTGCGGTGTAAAAGTAGTGCGCTTCCTCTTGGTGCTAACATAGACCTGTAAGGCTAAGTTCACACTTGAGTTATTTGGTCAGTTTTGGCCCCATGACTGCCCAAATAAGTGAAGTGTGCAATTCTAAGAGCGATGCCTATCATCTGCATGTCATACGGACTCACAGTATTATTTCACTATTACAGCAGACTCCCTATGTGTGTTACTGAAAGGCACTGTGTTCTACACCACTATAGAGGCTCTTTGCAGCCAGGAAATAGGTATTTTTTAACGTGATTCGCCAAGACTAAATTCGGATCGAACCAAATTTTTCAAAAATTTTCGGCAAATTCGCTCATCTCTAGTGGTGTGCGTATGCTAGACTGGTGTATGAGGTTTCACATGGACTGGGTTTATGGATCAATTGATGTTGTTCTCAGTGTTTTTTTATGATCCTGATTCTCTTATGGTACATTTTGGGTGTGTAATTTAGGTCCGATCGGTAGCATGGAGTTAATTTTTAAAATGAAGTTGTGTTTATTGTCAATGTGTCGGCTTTTTCCAAATGTTTGTATTATTTTTTCAGATATTGCTGTTGTGTCTGTGTATCCTCCTATGAGAGTATTTGGAGCTCATTCGGAAACGTGTTAATTGTTAAATACAGTGGTTCATGCCATTCGTTTGGAGTATTGTCTTATCGTCATATTGACCTGGAACGTATTTGCCCAGCCTTTATTTTTCTCGTTCATCTTTCCAGTATTGGTTTGGACAATTTTTTTTTTTAATTTCGAGGAAAGATATAAATTATTTTCGGTGGGGTGGGGATGGCTGCGCATTCTAAAGGCTGGCAGGTGCGTGGGTCAAAATTGCTTATTGTTAAGTGAATTGGTGAAGTTTCTGGCTGAGCTTATATTTTATCATTATTGTTATTATTTAGTTTAACTTGGTTATTTATTTGGTATTATACATTTTATTATTACATTTTTCATGATTGTTAAGTAAATGTTAGTTAATAAGTTTAACTAATAAAGCCTGTGGCCAAGACATTTTCTGAATAAGATATGGTGTCTGTTCTTTATTTATTGTATTAACAAGGTTTGGGTTATTTCTGGCCATGTTTTGAATTATAATCCCATTGAAAAATGCTTCTATGTGTATGGTAGATATCACGGTCACATATACAGAGGTTCTTGGAGATGGGACTGAGCTACTAGGCATGTGTGTTTACTACCACCGTATACTTTAAGAAGGGATCTAAAAAATAGCAGGGGGTGCTGTAAAAATATTGTAACAGCCATATCTGCAGTAAACACAGGGGCATTTTCTTTTATTGCAATTCAAAAATGTTTAGTCTTATCAAACAGAGAAATGTAATTTTCAATCACAAGACAACTCCTTTAACCCCATAAATATGCATTTATTTTTGGCCATAGGGATGCACAGATTTTTTCATTCCTCATCACTCGGCCATAACTTATTTTTTTTTTAATAGGCATAGCTGTTTTATAGTTGTCGGAGTGGTTACCCTTTTTTTTTTTTTAGTTTTTGCCCCTTTTGATGGATGTTGACTAAAGATGAGTTAATTGTTTAGAAATTTGTTTCGATATTCGGGTATAATTAAATTCAACTTGAATAAAAAGTGCTCTAAATGACCTTAATATTCATGCAATAGATTTCATAAGACTTTCTCTTTTTTTTTTTTTTTTTTACATTTTAAATTTTTATCCTTTTTTTCTCTTTATCTTTCTTCGCTTTTAAGCTCTTTAACATAAAAACAGCATTAATAATAGAGTGACACTGAAACCTGTAGCTATGAATAAACATATGGTTGACTGTTTAACAGCCTGTTTAATAAAAAGAAAACTGCACCATCATGTTTATCATTCTTTTTAAAATTTAAAAAAGGTTCCAAAATGTATCCCTTATTGGGGGTAAATGCCTGACAATGTTTACACACATTGTAGTATCCAAAGAAGCAGTGTCTTGTTCTGAACAAGCAGCAATGCCTTAAATGGGACAGAATCAGATGCTTATTAGCTGTAGAATTTGCAACAGGTTTTTGGGAAAAAAGGTGTAAATGGACAACCTCTGCAGCCAACCTATATATTGCTGGTGAGGCAGTAAAATATGCTTATTTGTATACTTGTTCACTGTAGATCACTGTAGGAAATTTCCAATAGGTTTTTAGAGAAAAAGGCATAATTACACAGTGTCATGTGCAACTCTGATGCTTACACCATAATCAGATAGTAGATTTAAGCCTAGCTCACACTTTATGTTTTAGTCAGTGATTTTTATGAGTGATAGCTCACAATCACTGATGGAAATCACTGACCAGATGACTGAAGTGTGAACTATGCCTTATGGGATTTTTGGGTTAATAATTTGGCCGCTAGCTGGCTCCTGCGCCTAAAAAAGAGCTTTGACTCTGTAAATACCGATAGTCATCAAAGTCTGTATGTGTATATATATATATATATATATATACTGTATATATATATATTTATATATCAAGCCACAATACACTGATTGACCGTATACTGTCCCTAGTGTTATAATATTTTTGTCAAGTAATTCAATCTACCTAACTAAATATATCTTCCCAATCCCAAACTGCTGCTTCTATGACAGATACATCCTATAACATCAGTAGATAACCTGAGAATGATGTCTCTGCTTGGAAACTAACATTGCACCTAATAAACAAGTCAAGTCCCTCCTGATTGGCCATCAGGCTGACCACAAGGCATTCCCTGCCTTGTTTCCCTCACTGGTGTACTGTATTTTTATTGTAAATTTGCAGGCTCCATTTTGCCCAATTCACCCATATTGAAGTGCAAAAACTTAGGCTTTGTTTGGAAGTAGAATTTTTGGGAATGAATTAAATTCATTTAGAATCGATTTGCTCATCTCTAGTGTTGACAGACATACCTTTAATGTGTCATGATATTAAGCTTAGTGCCCCATAATCTTTTTATGCTTTGATTTAGATTCTAGTGCTCAAGGTCGCACATTACCTAAAAATATTTCCATCAATGTGAAGTATAGATCTTGTGATTTACATGCCAAACTAATCAAATCCCATCCTACGAATATAGCTGAAGGGGGGGGGGGGGGAATTATTATTATATCAGCAATCACTGCATTACATAAACACACATTTGCTAATTACATTATATACAGTATCATTGAGTGCCACCTTCTTTTATCCTCTTTTCTTATACCTTCTTTTACTTCCTAATTATACTCATACATATCCTTCTTCATCCTCAAAATAAATAAAGAACACACTAAATAATCAGATCATCTATATACAACCAAGACTCCCCGATGGGAATAATTGTTGAAATCTCTTTAGTATTCAACAGAGGTTTTCATGTATAAATTGTAGCATGTGAGCAAAATTCTTCAGTTTAAATCACTGCGCTGCACATTTACACGTCCAATATTCTGAGACGACATTAGGTGCATGAGACGAGAGGTATTTCCTTTTAAATGACTATGTAGTTATACAAGTGCCACACCAGTCAGATATCTGCTGCTTGGAAATGACATGCCACTGTTGCCCATGGGCTGTACATCTAGTATTGTAGATCAGCCCTATGTACATTAATTAAGATGAGCTGTACTTCTAGAAACAGCTCATGGATAAGACTGGCAGAATTTATTTTATAATCCCTAAAGGAATGTTATCAGAAGATTATTGTTTAAATAATGATTTTATGTGTTTTCCGAGACGTAAATACTGATGACCAATCCTCTGGGTAGCTCATCATTATCTAATTGGTTGAGGTTTGACACCAAGGAATCCCGCAGATCAGCTGTTCGAGAAGGCCGCCGCACTCGCAGTGGCCAAACAAAATATAATTTTCTCATGACACAATTCCTTTAATTTCTGTGATATAGGTTATGATGATATAAGCAGGGTGGGGAAGTGCAGACTTAGCAGTTGGTGCCTGAAGATCAAACTCCCTCTACCACATAGAAAAAGGCACCAGTATTATAAATGTCACATGCAGTGTCGGACTGGGGTGCCTAGGGCCCACCAGTAACATTTATTTTAGGGGCCCACCATACGGATACATTCAAATATTACCTGCTCACACAGCAGCAAGATGCTACCAGATGATTGAATATGGGGGTCCCTGCAGCATCTTTGAGAAGCTCGGTCCTGGGGAAAGGATGATACTGGCTAGTTTTCCTCTATACCTAGAAATCATCTCAGCTCTGATTGTGTCTATGTTAAAAAACTGGGGAGTTTCTTTAATAATAACGTTTTTTTTTAAATATGAACATAGGCTGGTTGAGGTGCTGTACATTGAATATACGTATGTAGTGCAGTAAGTTTACTATGTTATGTGCCACTTGTGCAGGGGGTGGGAGACTAGGGGCCCACTTTGATCAGGGGCCCACCGGAGGTTTTACTTGTTTCCCTGTAGGCCAGTCCAAGCCTGGGCAAACGTTAATTTGAGGGCTTGATGTTACTACTCTGGATGCATAGACTTCAATGGACAATGAAATCCCTAAGATGAAGATTGGTCTGATAGGAGAAGGTGATGAGGGCCGCAATGTACAGCAAGTTGGTGACAGTAAGTGCCTTGATTGGGCACAACTGATCGTGGCTAATATTGGCCACCCAAGTAGTAATTTCAACTCTCTCTGCAACAACCACACTCTCTCCACTTTGATTGGCAGGGCCAGGCAGTGACAACATCATCTCCACTAAGGGACTGTTAAGTGAATTGCAGTCAAGAATTCTGCTAACATGTCATCATATTGTGTTGAACCAAATTCAAGGTAAGGGTAAGCAACGTCTGTATGTACTGTACACCTCTCAATGCAAGCACATTTTTTGTAATTATAGAACATTTTTCTTCCTCTCTTCAGGATGATGAACATGTCCATTACCAAAGAATTCCAAATTGTGGCATTTTCTAGTGATGGTATGAGGCAGCCATTTTTGTTTGTTTTCTTCTTTGCCGTTTACTTAATTGGTATTCTTGGAAATCTCCTTATCTTTGTGGTCATTGTAGCAGACAGACATCTGCACACCCCCATGTACGTCTTCCTATGTAACCTGTCTTCTGTAGATATCAGTTACATGAATATTACCCTTCCAAAACTAATGTACATTCTTCTATCGGGGGACAACTCAATATCTTTTATACAATGCTTTACTCAACTGTACTTCTACAATTTCATTGTTGGTACGGAGATTATTTTGCTGTCAGTCATGGCTTATGATCGGTACGTGGCTATTTGTAAACCTTTACACTATCATCTCATCATGAAAAGGAAGAACATCATCCTGCTATTGTGTACAAATTGGTTATCGGGATGTTTGAACTCCTTACTTTTGATTTGCCTCGCCTCAAGATTGTCCTTTTGCCGTTCCTTAAAGATTCATCACTTTTATTGTGACGCAAAAGCTTTAGTAAAAATTTCATGTCCCTCCAATTCCTTCAAAGTAATACTTAACCTTGAATCTCTACTATTTGGGCCAGTTCCATTTATGATTGGCTTGTTGTCCTATATACAGATCATTCGAGCCATAATGCAAATAAAGTCAACTAATAGTAGAAGAAAAGCTTTCTCCACCTGTACATCTCATCTGACTGTTCTCAGCATCTTCTATGGAACAGTTATTTGCACATATATGACCCCAGTCTCTGAGAATTCGGAAATTTTTGATCAAATATTCTCAGTATTATACACGGCAGTGACTCCCATGTTAAACCCGCTAATATACAGTCTTCGAAATAAAGATGTAAAAAATGCAATTTATCTTCTTCTATCGCACAAATAAATTAAAAGTCTAGGCTATTTTTTCTTTTGTACCAAGACCTTGGAGGCTTTTAAAGAGATTTTTCCAGGAGTAAAATATTGATTACCTGGTAGCTCATCAATATCAGATCTGCGAGGGTCTAACAACCGGCACTGTCACCAATCACCTGTTTGAAAATGCCATTGTGCTCTATAGATATAAATTATTTTCGGTGGGGTGGGGATGGCTGCGCATTCTAAAGGCTGGCAGGTGCGTGGGTCAAAATTGCTTATTGTTAAGTGAATTGGTGAAGTTTCTGGCTGAGCTTATATTTTATCATTATTGTTATTATTTAGTTTAACTTGGTTATTTATTTGGTATTATACATTTTATTATTACATTTTTCATGATTGTTAAGTAAATGTTAGTTAATAAGTTTAACTAATAAAGCCTGTGGCCAAGACATTTTCTGAATAAGATATGGTGTCTGTTCTTTATTTATTGTATTAACAAGGTTTGGGTTATTTCTGGCCATGTTTTGAATTATAATCCCATTGAAAAATGCTTCTATGTGTATGGTAGATATCACGGTCACATATACAGAGGTTCTTGGAGATGGGACTGAGCTACTAGGCATGTGTGTTTACTACCACCGTATACTTTAAGAAGGGATCTAAAAAATAGCAGGGGGTGCTGTAAAAATATTGTAACAGCCATATCTGCAGTAAACACAGGGGCATTTTCTTTTATTGCAATTCAAAAATGTTTAGTCTTATCAAACAGAGAAATGTAATTTTCAATCACAAGACAACTCCTTTAACCCCATAAATATGCATTTATTTTTGGCCATAGGGATGCACAGATTTTTTCATTCCTCATCACTCGGCCATAACTTATTTTTTTTTTAATAGGCATAGCTGTTTTATAGTTGTCGGAGTGGTTACCCTTTTTTTTTTTTTAGTTTTTGCCCCTTTTGATGGATGTTGACTAAAGATGAGTTAATTGTTTAGAAATTTGTTTCGATATTCGGGTATAATTAAATTCAACTTGAATAAAAAGTGCTCTAAATGACCTTAATATTCATGCAATAGATTTCATAAGACTTTCTCTTTTTTTTTTTTTTTTTTACATTTTAAATTTTTATCCTTTTTTTCTCTTTATCTTTCTTCGCTTTTAAGCTCTTTAACATAAAAACAGCATTAATAATAGAGTGACACTGAAACCTGTAGCTATGAATAAACATATGGTTGACTGTTTAACAGCCTGTTTAATAAAAAGAAAACTGCACCATCATGTTTATCATTCTTTTTAAAATTTAAAAAAGGTTCCAAAATGTATCCCTTATTGGGGGTAAATGCCTGACAATGTTTACACACATTGTAGTATCCAAAGAAGCAGTGTCTTGTTCTGAACAAGCAGCAATGCCTTAAATGGGACAGAATCAGATGCTTATTAGCTGTAGAATTTGCAACAGGTTTTTGGGAAAAAAGGTGTAAATGGACAACCTCTGCAGCCAACCTATATATTGCTGGTGAGGCAGTAAAATATGCTTATTTGTATACTTGTTCACTGTAGATCACTGTAGGAAATTTCCAATAGGTTTTTAGAGAAAAAGGCATAATTACACAGTGTCATGTGCAACTCTGATGCTTACACCATAATCAGATAGTAGATTTAAGCCTAGCTCACACTTTATGTTTTAGTCAGTGATTTTTATGAGTGATAGCTCACAATCACTGATGGAAATCACTGACCAGATGACTGAAGTGTGAACTATGCCTTATGGGATTTTTGGGTTAATAATTTGGCCGCTAGCTGGCTCCTGCGCCTAAAAAAGAGCTTTGACTCTGTAAATACCGATAGTCATCAAAGTCTGTATGTGTATATATATATATATATATATATATACTGTATATATATATATTTATATATCAAGCCACAATACACTGATTGACCGTATACTGTCCCTAGTGTTATAATATTTTTGTCAAGTAATTCAATCTACCTAACTAAATATATCTTCCCAATCCCAAACTGCTGCTTCTATGACAGATACATCCTATAACATCAGTAGATAACCTGAGAATGATGTCTCTGCTTGGAAACTAACATTGCACCTAATAAACAAGTCAAGTCCCTCCTGATTGGCCATCAGGCTGACCACAAGGCATTCCCTGCCTTGTTTCCCTCACTGGTGTACTGTATTTTTATTGTAAATTTGCAGGCTCCATTTTGCCCAATTCACCCATATTGAAGTGCAAAAACTTAGGCTTTGTTTGGAAGTAGAATTTTTGGGAATGAATTAAATTCATTTAGAATCGATTTGCTCATCTCTAGTGTTGACAGACATACCTTTAATGTGTCATGATATTAAGCTTAGTGCCCCATAATCTTTTTATGCTTTGATTTAGATTCTAGTGCTCAAGGTCGCACATTACCTAAAAATATTTCCATCAATGTGAAGTATAGATCTTGTGATTTACATGCCAAACTAATCAAATCCCATCCTACGAATATAGCTGAAGGGGGGGGGGGGGGGGGAATTATTATTATATCAGCAATCACTGCATTACATAAACACACATTTGCTAATTACATTATATACAGTATCATTGAGTGCCACCTTCTTTTATCCTCTTTTCTTATACCTTCTTTTACTTCCTAATTATACTCATACATATCCTTCTTCATCCTCAAAATAAATAAAGAACACACTAAATAATCAGATCATCTATATACAACCAAGACTCCCCGATGGGAATAATTGTTGAAATCTCTTTAGTATTCAACAGAGGTTTTCATGTATAAATTGTAGCATGTGAGCAAAATTCTTCAGTTTAAATCACTGCGCTGCACATTTACACGTCCAATATTCTGAGACGACATTAGGTGCATGAGACGAGAGGTATTTCCTTTTAAATGACTATGTAGTTATACAAGTGCCACACCAGTCAGATATCTGCTGCTTGGAAATGACATGCCACTGTTGCCCATGGGCTGTACATCTAGTATTGTAGATCAGCCCTATGTACATTAATTAAGATGAGCTGTACTTCTAGAAACAGCTCATGGATAAGACTGGCAGAATTTATTTTATAATCCCTAAAGGAATGTTATCAGAAGATTATTGTTTAAATAATGATTTTATGTGTTTTCCGAGACGTAAATACTGATGACCAATCCTCTGGGTAGCTCATCATTATCTAATTGGTTGAGGTTTGACACCAAGGAATCCCGCAGATCAGCTGTTCGAGAAGGCCGCCGCACTCGCAGTGGCCAAACAAAATATAATTTTCTCATGACACAATTCCTTTAATTTCTGTGATATAGGTTATGATGATATAAGCAGGGTGGGGAAGTGCAGACTTAGCAGTTGGTGCCTGAAGATCAAACTCCCTCTACCACATAGAAAAAGGCACCAGTATTATAAATGTCACATGCAGTGTCGGACTGGGGTGCCTAGGGCCCACCAGTAACATTTATTTTAGGGGCCCACCATACGGATACATTCAAATATTACCTGCTCACACAGCAGCAAGATGCTACCAGATGATTGAATATGGGGGTCCCTGCAGCATCTTTGAGAAGCTCGGTCCTGGGGAAAGGATGATACTGGCTAGTTTTCCTCTATACCTAGAAATCATCTCAGCTCTGATTGTGTCTATGTTAAAAAACTGGGGAGTTTCTTTAATAATAACGTTTTTTTTTAAATATGAACATAGGCTGGTTGAGGTGCTGTACATTGAATATACGTATGTAGTGCAGTAAGTTTACTATGTTATGTGCCACTTGTGCAGGGGGTGGGAGACTAGGGGCCCACTTTGATCAGGGGCCCACCGGAGGTTTTACTTGTTTCCCTGTAGGCCAGTCCAAGCCTGGGCAAACGTTAATTTGAGGGCTTGATGTTACTACTCTGGATGCATAGACTTCAATGGACAATGAAATCCCTAAGATGAAGATTGGTCTGATAGGAGAAGGTGATGAGGGCCGCAATGTACAGCAAGTTGGTGACAGTAAGTGCCTTGATTGGGCACAACTGATCGTGGCTAATATTGGCCACCCAAGTAGTAATTTCAACTCTCTCTGCAACAACCACACTCTCTCCACTTTGATTGGCAGGGCCAGGCAGTGACAACATCATCTCCACTAAGGGACTGTTAAGTGAATTGCAGTCAAGAATTCTGCTAACATGTCATCATATTGTGTTGAACCAAATTCAAGGTAAGGGTAAGCAACGTCTGTATGTACTGTACACCTCTCAATGCAAGCACATTTTTTGTAATTATAGAACATTTTTCTTCCTCTCTTCAGGATGATGAACATGTCCATTACCAAAGAATTCCAAATTGTGGCATTTTCTAGTGATGGTATGAGGCAGCCATTTTTGTTTGTTTTCTTCTTTGCCGTTTACTTAATTGGTATTCTTGGAAATCTCCTTATCTTTGTGGTCATTGTAGCAGACAGACATCTGCACACCCCCATGTACGTCTTCCTATGTAACCTGTCTTCTGTAGATATCAGTTACATGAATATTACCCTTCCAAAACTAATGTACATTCTTCTATCGGGGGACAACTCAATATCTTTTATACAATGCTTTACTCAACTGTACTTCTACAATTTCATTGTTGGTACGGAGATTATTTTGCTGTCAGTCATGGCTTATGATCGGTACGTGGCTATTTGTAAACCTTTACACTATCATCTCATCATGAAAAGGAAGAACATCATCCTGCTATTGTGTACAAATTGGTTATCGGGATGTTTGAACTCCTTACTTTTGATTTGCCTCGCCTCAAGATTGTCCTTTTGCCGTTCCTTAAAGATTCATCACTTTTATTGTGACGCAAAAGCTTTAGTAAAAATTTCATGTCCCTCCAATTCCTTCAAAGTAATACTTAACCTTGAATCTCTACTATTTGGGCCAGTTCCATTTATGATTGGCTTGTTGTCCTATATACAGATCATTCGAGCCATAATGCAAATAAAGTCAACTAATAGTAGAAGAAAAGCTTTCTCCACCTGTACATCTCATCTGACTGTTCTCAGCATCTTCTATGGAACAGTTATTTGCACATATATGACCCCAGTCTCTGAGAATTCGGAAATTTTTGATCAAATATTCTCAGTATTATACACGGCAGTGACTCCCATGTTAAACCCGCTAATATACAGTCTTCGAAATAAAGATGTAAAAAATGCAATTTATCTTCTTCTATCGCACAAATAAATTAAAAGTCTAGGCTATTTTTTCTTTTGTACCAAGACCTTGGAGGCTTTTAAAGAGATTTTTCCAGGAGTAAAATATTGATTACCTGGTAGCTCATCAATATCAGATCTGCGAGGGTCTAACAACCGGCACTGTCACCAATCACCTGTTTGAAAATGCCATTGTGCTCTGGTAAGTGCTATGTTCTTCTCACTAGAGATGTCCCGAACTATTCGCCGGCGAACAGTTCCCGGCGAATATCGCATGTTCGTGTTCGCCGCGGCGGGCGAACATATGCGATGTCGGTCTGCATCCTATACATCATCATTGAGCAAACTTTGACCCTGTACCTCACAGTCAGCAGACACATACCAGCCAATCAGCATACTCTCCCTCCCAGACCCTCCCACCGACTATCAAAAAGTAAGGACAGCATCCATCTTAGATTAATTCTGAAGCTGCAGTGTCACAAAGTTGTAATCGCAATGCGATTAATACAGGTTATATTAATCACATTGCGATTACAACTTAGAGCTGGGTTCCTAATTGTTATATTGATAGAATATAACGAAGATTGAGAATATAGTGCTATGTTCGTTGTCAATTCTAGCAATACAACCATTAGGAACTCAGATCTAAGTTGTATTCGCAATGCGAATAATGCAGGTTATATTTATCGCATTGCGAATTCAACTTAGAGCTAAGTTCCTAATGGTTGTATTGCTAGAATTGACGAATATAACGAATATAACACTATATTCTCAATCTTCGTTATATTCTAGCAATATAACCATTAGGAACCCAGCAGCTCTAAGTTGAATTTGCAATGCGATTAATATAAACTGCATTAATCGCATTGCGATTACAACTTTCTCAAATCTGACAGTACATTCTAGCATGGAGCCGTTCCCATGGTGATGGGGATGCTCCAAGAGCACGGAAGTCGGAAGAAGCTCTAAGTTGAAATCGCAATGCGATTTATAGAACTTGAATTAATCGCATTGCGATTTCAACTTAGAACTTCTGCCGACTTCTGTGCTCATGGAGCGTCCCCATCACCATGGGAACGGCTCCATGCTAGAATGTACTGTCGGATTTGAGAAAGTTGAAATCGCAATGCGATTAATTCAAGTTCTATAAATCGCATTGCGATTTCAACTTACCACACTCTCTGTCAACTACGTAATTTTCCATGGGAGTTTTGCCATGGATCCCCCTCCGGCATGCCACAGTCCAGGTGTTAGTCCCCTTGAAACAACTTTTCCATCACTATTGTGGCCACAAAGAGTCCCTGTGGGTTTTCAAATTCGCCTGCCTATTGAAGTCTATTGCGGTTCGCCCGGTTCGCACGTTCGCGAACATTTGAAAATTTTATGTTCGCGACATCTCTACTCCATACAGTACAACAAGCACCTTGTGCAGTGGCTGTGCTTGGTATCGCAGCCCAAGCCCATTCACTAGATAAATAGGCCAGGTGACCAATGAACATGATGACCCTGGCCTAGGAAGAGGCTGCAATGCTCTTCAGAGTACCACAGCCAGGAGTCAGTTCCCCACCAATCAGATATTTATAACCTATCCCAGTGATGGCTAAACTCCGGCACTCCAGCTGTGGTGAAACTACAACTCCCAGCATGCTAAATTCATTTCTGTGGAGTTCTGAGAACAGCCAAGCAATTGTGCATCTTGGGTGTTGTAGTTTTACCACAGCTGGAGGTTAGCCATCACAGACCTACCCTGATTAGAGATGAGCCAATCAAAGCTGACAAAGTGGAATTCAATACGAATTTCATGAAAAATTTGATTCGCACCGAAGCCGAATTTCCTCGCACTTCGTGGTAACGAATCACGTTTTTTCCTAAAATGGCTGCTGCACGAGTGAGGACATGGAGAAAGGAACTCTGGTAAGGAGGGATCACCCAGATTGACATGCATGCATGCAGCCAATCAGCAGCCAGCCAGCCCTGTGATGTTATATCTCTATTTATAGCGGCAGCCATCTTAGATTCTCCCATTTACCAGTGTACTGAGTGCAGGAAGAGATGTCTGCAGGCGCTAGGGACAGTGTTAGAAAAATTTCATTTAATTGTGCAGAAAAAGTGATTTACCAGTGCAGGGAAAGATTATTTAAGGTGTAGGGAAAGGATAGGGAGGAATTATTCCACAGCGTTTTTGTTGAACAGGGTTCAGTAGGGGATGTTACAGCCTGGGTAATAGTAACAATCCCATTACATCTTGCTGCACTGACTGAGAATCCAAATTTCCATTATACAGCTCTGTAATTCCAGCAAACCATTCCTATTTGGGTGCAAGTGCGGTTTGATACAGCCAGTAGCAGGTATTATTACAAGGAAATATTTCTATATCTTATTTGCCCTTTTGCTGTGCAGTTATATGTACTAAAGCATTTTTTGGCTTGTATTAGTGGGAAAAAAGGGCTTATTAGTCGTTGTGTGTTAAAGTGCGAAAATGACAGCCCTTTTTGGCGTGTATTAATGGCAAAAGTAAAATATATTTGCTGGTCAGTGGTGCAGTCATCTGATCTAAATCAATTTTTTTGCAGTGTATTAATAGCAAAACAAAAATATATTTGCCGTTTAGCGATGCAGTTACCGTATATGTTTTAAAGCCTTTTGTGGCGTGATTTTCCGTAAAAAAAAAAAATATAATTGCTGTTATCTTTTCTGAGGCCATTTTTGCCGTGTATTAGTGGCAAAACCAAAGTGTATTTGCTGATTAATTACCATTTTAAAGCCTTTTGTGGAGTGTATTACCAAAAAAATTATAATAATAATTGCCGGTTAGCGGTGCAGTTATCCGTTTTAAAGCCATTTTTGCCGTGTAATAGTGTCAAACCAAACATATATTTGACGGTCAGCAGTGCTGTTATCAGTTCTAAAGCCATTATTTCTGTGTATTAGTGGCAAAACCAAAATAGATTTGCTGATTAGCGGTGCAGTTACTGTATATGTTTTAAAGCCTTTTATGGCGTCAGCGGTGCAGTTTTCTGTTTTAAAGCCATTTTTGCCGTGTATTTGTGGCATAGTGGCAAGCAAAAATTATATTTGACGGTCAGCAGTGCTGTTATCTGTTGTAAAGCCATTTTTGCTGTGTATTAGTGGCAAAACCAAAATATATTTGCTATTTAGCGGTGCCGTTAGCATGTATGTCTTAGGGCTCTTTCACACCTGCGTTCTTTTCTTCCGGCATAGAGTTCCGTCGTCGGGGCTCTATGCCGGAAGAATCCTGATCAGTTTTATCCTAATGCATTCTGAATGGAGAGAAATCCGTTCAGGATGCATCAGGATGTCTTCCGTTCCGGACCGGAACGTTTTTTGGCCGGAGAAAATACCGCAGCATGCTGCGCTTTTTGCTCCGGCCAAAAATCCTGAAGACTTGCCGCAAGGCCGGATCCGGAATTAATGCCCATTGAAAGGCATTGATCCGGATCCGGCCTTAAGCTAAACGTCGTTTCGGTGCATTGCCGGATCCGACGTTTAGCTTTTTCTGAATGGTTACCATGGCTGCCGGGATGCTAAAGTCCTGGCAGCCATGGTAAAGTGTAGTGGGGAGCGGGGGAGCAGCATACTTACAGTCCGCGCGGCTCCCAGGCCGCTCCAGAGTGACGTCAGGGCGCCCCAAGCGCATGGATCACGTGATCGCATGGCACGTCATCCATGCGCATGGGGCGCTCTGACGTCATTCTGGAGTGCCCCGGGAGCCGCACGGACTGTAAGTATACCGCTCCTCCGCTCCCCACTACTACTATGGCAACCAGGACTTTAATAGCGTCCTGGCTGCCATAGTAACACTGAAAGCATTTTGAAGACGGATCCGTCTTCAAATGCTTTCAGTTCACTTGCGTTTTTCCGGATCCGGCGTGTAATTCCGGCAAGTGGAGTACACGCCGGATCCGGACAACGCAAGTGTGAAAGAGGCCTTAAAGCGTTTTGTGTCGTGTGTTACCATAAAGAGAAAAAAATATAATTGCCAGTCAGTGGTGCAGTTATCTGTTTAAAAGCTATTTTTGCTATGTATTAGTGACAATATATTTGACGTTCAGCGGTGCAGTTACCGTATATATTTTAAAGACTTTTGTGGCGTGTATTACCGTAAAAAGATAAAATATATTTGACGCTCAGCGGTGCAGTTATCTGTTTAAAGCAATTTTTGCTGTGTATTAGTGTCAAACCAAAAATATATTTGCCGTTTAGCAGTGCAGTTATATGTTTTAAAGCCATTGTTGCCGTGTATTAGTGGCAAACCAAAAATATTTTGGCAGCTCAGCGGTGCAGTTATCTGTTCTAAATCCTTTTGTGTTTAACCGTAAAAATAAAAAAATTATTTGCCGCTCAGTGGTGCAGTTTAGTGATGAGCGGCAGGGGCAATATTCGAATTCGCGATATTTCGCACACTGTGAATGGAATCTTGTGAGTATATCTCTTCCTTGTGGTTTTAAAACACAGTGGCAGTACTTCACCATATGGAGTTTCTATTTGCACCCAGCAGGCACTTGTAGATCTGAGGAGGATTTTTTCACATCTTGTGAACCTGGTGAAAACCTAGTCTTTCCCTTTAAATCCGAGGAGAGAAGTTTGCAGAAGAAAAGAGGAAGGAGAAAAAAATTAATAAAAATTATATTCTTTTGGCAGCACAGTCTCTTTTTTTGATTGAACTTTGGTTAAGTGACAAAAACCCACATCACTATTTGTGACTTGCAGCGCCGAGGATTTACCGTAAGATAACTAGAGACATTTTCCTTTGTATTTTTGAACATAAAATGCATAAAAATAAAAAAATAATAATCTTGATCTAGGAGGAGGAGGTCCATATGGAGTAGGGGGTTGAGGAGGCTGTGGATGTGGCGGTGTAGGTGGAAGCGGCGGTGGAGAAGGAGGTAGCCAACACTGTTTTTTTTTTTTTTTCAAATTTGGGTACACCCCAAAACATTGGGAAATATAAAAAATAAAGTGCGGTGGAGTACAACAATGGCTGGGTGAGGCCAGTATATATCTCTATTCTGCACAAGGTATGGAAAAGTCCTATAGGATCCCTGCCTGGTTCATTTTAATGAACGTGAGCTTGTCCACATTGGCTGTGGACAGGCGGCTGCGCTTGTCTGTGATAACGCCCCCTGCCATGCTAAACACACGTTCAGACAATACACTGACTGCAGGGCAGGCCAGCACCTCCAAGGCGTAAAGGGCAAGCTCAGGCCATGTGCCCAATTTGGAGACCCAGAAGTTGAAGGGGGCAGACCCCTCAGTACGTGTAGGCGTGTGCACACATACTGCTCCACCATGTTGCTGAAATGCTGCCTCCTGCTAAGACGTTCCATATCAGCTGGTAGTGCTGGTTGTTGTGGCGTGCTGACAAAGCTTTTCCACATTTCGGCCATGCTAACCCTGCCTTCTCAAGTGCTGGTGGTGCCCCAGCTGCGTTGGCGACCTCTTTCTCCTCCTCGGCCTTCGCCTTGTGCTTCCACGGTGCCCCCCGCTGTCAGGTGGGAATGCCATCAGCAGCACGTCTACCAGTGTAATGATCATGCTCCAGTGACGGAATTAAGGATGGTACGTTGTCCTTGTAATGGGGATCCAGCAGCGTGGCCACCAAGTAATCAGCACAAGTCAGAATGTGGCCAACTCGGCAGTCTGCAGCAGACTGCAGCAGGCCGAGACTGCAGCAGAAGAGGAAGCAGGCGGAGCCAGAGGACTTTCTTGGTTTTTGAGGTGTCTACTCCACTGCAGCTTTTGTTTTGCACTTTAATGCCTGGTCATGCAGGTTGTGCTTAGGTTTAGAACGTTTATGCCTCGCTTCAGGCTCTGATTGCACAGCGTGCAAACCACTCATGTCTTGTCGTCAGTACAATGTCTGATGAACTGCTACGCCAGGGAACACCTTGGAGCTGGTTTTGGTGTGCTCGGTGCCTTGGAGCGGTGGGCAGTAGCAGGCGTATTGTCTAGGGGTCCCTGCTCCCTCTTCTGCTGTGCTGGTGGCTCTGTGCGACCACCGCCTCTCCCTCCAAACTACACAGGTCACTCGCATGGCCTTGATTCCATGTGGGGTCGAGGACCTCATCGTCCTCCACATCATCTTTCACCCAGTCTTCACCCCTGCCCTCCTTCTCGGTCTGCACACTGCAGAAAGCTGCAGCAGTTGGCACCTGTGTTTCGTCATAATCCGAGACGTGCTGCTATGGTCCTCCCATGTTCTCATCCTGAAACATAACTGGTTGGGCATCAGTGCACTCAATCTCTTCCACTTCTAGGGCAGGGCTATGTGGCTGGCCCTGGGAAACCCTGCTAGCAGAGTCATCAGAAAGCAGAAGAGACTGCTGCATGACTTGGGACTCAGACTGCTTGGCTGATTTGCAAGGGGGTGAGGTGAAAGACTGAATGGCCATGGGCTGCAGGTGCCAACTCTGATCTTTCAGCAGGAGACTGGGTGGGAGACAATGTGAAGGAACTGGAGGCACTGTCAGTCTCACAATCTACTATCGCCTGTTCTTGTTCTGGCCTCACCATTCGTAGAGCCGCATTAGGCCCGACCAAATAACGCTGAAGGTTCTGCCGCCTATTCGCACCTGAGTAAGGTGTTTTACTTGTGCTTGTAGCTGGCACAGATCGACCACGTCCTCTCCCTGTAACAGGAGCTCCACCAACACCAGCAGCACCTCGATCGGGGCAATGTCCCTTATTTGACGCTCTCCGAATTCTTTGCATTCACCAACCAAGCTAACAGATGGATTATGTCCGGCGACTTTGTAACTGCCAATAGTCAACAATCTTGAGGTCAAACAACAGTGTGACAGGCCAATTTTATACAATTACTTCACAGTCACAATTTTTTTAAATTTGTCAACCTACAATGTAACCGCAGTATTGACTGGTTGTATTGGACTGTCACAAATGCAGCAAAGGCCCCAAATGTATTATCTTGCACAAAATTGGTGTTTTTTTAACCCAGAATATAACTGCAGTATTTAAAGCTTGTATTGGACTGTCACAAATGCAGCAAAGGCCCCAAATGTAGTGTCTTGCACAAAATGGGTGTTTTTTTAAAACCAGAATATAACAGCAGTATTTAACGTTTGTATTGGACTGTCACAAATGCAGCAAAAGACCCAAATGTAGTACCTAGGACAAAATAGGTGTTTTTTTAAAAACCAAATTTAACAGAAGTATTTAACACTTGAATAGGGCTGTCACAAATGCAGCAAAGGCCCTAAATGTAGGGTATGTTTTTTTTTAAAATTAGAATATAACTGCAGTATTTAAAGCTTGTATTGGACTGTCACAAATGCAGCAAAGGCCTCAAATGAAGCGTTCCCCCCCCAAAAAAAAAAATTTTGAAACCGGAATATAACAGCGGTATTTAACACTTGTTTTGGACTGTCACAAATGCAGCAAAGGCCCCAAATGCAGTATCTAGGACAAAATGGGTGTGTTTTTTTAAATCAGAATATAACTGCAGTATTTAAAGCTTGTATTGGACTGTCACAAATGCAGGAAAGGCCCCAAATGAAGCGTTTTCCCCCCCAATTTTTTTTTGAAACCAGAATATAACAGCGGTATTTAACACTTGTTTTGGACTGTCACAAATGCAGCAAAGGCCCCAAATGTAGTATCTTGCACAAAATTGGTGTTTTATTAAAATCAGAATATAACTGCAGTATCTAACGCTTGTATTGGTGGGGGAGCTGTGGAAGGCATTATGATGGGGGGGTCTGTGGATGGCATTATGATGGTGGGGGGGATCTGTGAATGGCATTATTATGATGGGGGGATCTGTGAATGGCATTATTATGATGGGGGGATCTGTGGATGGCACTGTGTCATCCACAGATCCCCCCATAACAATCCCATCCACAGATCCCCCATCATAATAATGCCATCCACATACCCCCCCACCATCATAATGCCATCCACAGACCCCCCCCATCATTATCCCATCCACAGATTCCTAGAGAGGGGCTGTATTAGGCGGGGAGAGCGGCGGGGCAGTGCAGGCACTGTAGTCTGGCCCCGCCGATCAGTATGTACTGTATTATAGGTAGTGTTAATCATCATATCTAAACTGAATAATGATGCGCTCCCCCTGTGTACCGTACTTACCAGTACACATGTCACGCTCCTGTAGTAAGCACTAGCAGCTAGCAGGCAGGCCGGACGGCCGTAACTCACGGAGGTCACATGCCTGCTCCGCCTGCTTCATTCATAAAGTTTTGGCCGCCCGGCCTGCCTGCTAGTGCTTACTACATGAGCGTGACATTTGTAACGGTAAGTAAGGTACACATGGGGAGCGCATCATTATTCAGTTTAGATATGATGATTAACACTACGTATAATACAGTACATACTAAGCGGCGGGGCCAGAGTACAGTGCCTGCATTGCCCCGCCGATTTCCCCGCCTACTACAGTCCCTTCTCACTAATACATCGCAGACTGCGATGTAAATTGCCAGCATTCGCCCCATATGACTTTCCCCCCACTTTTGGAGGGGGGGGGGGCGTCTTATGGGGCGAAAAATACGGTATTAAACAAACACCAGCTTGGGCAAAAAATAATATTTGGCAGCATTTGCTGCAGATGTCATTATGAGATACACCCTTTAAATACAGGGGTTATATTCAGATATTTGAAAAATACCGCCAATTTGTGCACAAATCTTTAATTGCTGCTTAGTGTGGGTCAGGCCGTGTGAGATACACCATGTATATACCGGCCTTATATTCTTCTATTAATAAAACAACCTTTTTGGGGCAAAATACACAATTGTTGCGCCCTTACATCATCAAGAAGTTTGAAATTCCTTTTAAATACAGGGGTTTTATTCAGGTATTTGAAATGCAGCCATTTTTGGCAAACAAAATTAATTAAGGCATAGTATGGTTCAGGGCGTGTGAGATACACCCTTTAAATACAGGGGTTATATTCAGTTAAATGAAATACAGCCATTTTGTGCACAAATCTTTAATTGCGGCCTAGTGTAGGTCAGGCGTGTGAGATACACCATTTATATGCAGGAATTATATTCTTTTATTAATAAAAACATCCTTTATTGTGCAAAATACACAATTGTTGCGCCCTTGCAGTATTAATACGTTTGAAATTCCAGGGTTATATACTGCTGTCTTATTCAGTTATTAAACAAACACCCGCTTGTTAAAAAAAATTAAAAAAATTGGCAGCCTTTGCTGCAGTTGTCACTGTGAGATACACCCTTTATATACAGGGGTTATATTTAGTTAATTGAAATACAGCCATTTTGGGCATAAATCTTTAATTGCGGCCTAGTGTGGGTCAGGGCGTGTGAAGTAAACCCTTTATACACAGAGGTTATATTCTGTTTTTTAAAATACAGCCATTTTGGGCATAAATCTTTAATTGTGGCCTAGAGTGGGTCAGGGCGTGTGAGATAAACCCTTTATATACAGGGATTCTATTCAAGTATTTGAAATACAGCAATTTTGGGCATAAATCTTTAATTGCGGCCAAGTGTGGGTCAGGGCGTGTGAGATACACCCTTTATATACAGAGGTTATATTCAGTTATTTGAAAAAACAGCAATTTTGGGCATAAATCTTTAATTGCGGCCTAGTGTGAATCAGGGCGTGTGAGATAAAGCCTTTATATCCAAGGGTACTATTCAGGTATTTGAAATACAGCCATTTTGGGCATAAATCTTTAATTGCGTCCTAGTGTGGGTCAGGGCGTGAGAGATACATCCTTAATAAACAGGGGATATATTCAGTTATTTGAAATACAGCCATTTTGGGCATAAATCTTTAATGGCGGCCCAGTGTGGGTCAGGGCGTGTGACATACACCCTTTATATACAGGGGTTCTATTCAGGTATTTGAAATACAGCAATTTTGGGCATAAATCTTTAATTGCGGCCAAGTGTGGGTCAGGGCGTGTTAGATTCACCCTTTATATACAGGGGTTATATTCAGTTATTTGGAATACAACCATTTTGGGCATAAATCTTTAATTGCGGCCTAGTGTGGGTCAGGGCGTGTGAGATACACCCTTTATATACAGGGGTTATATTCTGTTATTTGAAATATAGCCATTTTGGGACTAAATCTTTAATTGCGGCCTAGTGTGGGTCAGGACGTGTGAAATAAACCCTTTATATACAGGGGTTAAATTCAGTTATTTGAAATATAGCCATTTTGGGCATGAATCTTTAATTGTGGCCTAGTGTGGGTCAGGGCGTGTGAGATACACGCTTTATATACAGGGGTTATATTCAGTTATTTGAAATGCAGCCATTTTGAGCAAAAATATTTAATTGTGACCCAGTGTGGGTCAGGGCGTGTGAGATACACCCTTTATTTACAGGAGTTCTATTCAGGTATTTCAAATACAAACATTTTGGGCATAAATCTTTAATTCCGGACTAGTGTTGGCCAGGGCGTGTGAGATACACCCTTTATGTACAGGGGTTATATTTAATTATTTGAAATACAGCCATTTTTGGCATAAATCGTTAATTGCGGCCTAGTGTGGGTCAGGGCGTGTGAGATTCACCCTTTATTTACAGGGTTACTTTTCAGGTATTTGAAATACAGCCATTTTGGGCATAAATCTTTAAGTGCGGCATAGTTTGGGTCCGGGTATGTGAGATACACCCTTTAAATATAGGGGTTATATTCAGTTATTTGAAATACAGCCATTTTGGGACTAAATATTTAATTGCGCCATAGTTTGGGTCAGGGCGTGTGAGATACACCCTTTATATAAAGGGGTTATATTCAGTTTTGTGAAATACAGCCATTTTGGGCATAAATCTATAATTGTGGACTATTCTGGATCAGGGCGTATGAGATACACCCTTTATATACAGGGGTTATATTCAGTTATTTGAAATACAGCAATTTTGGCATAAATCTTTAATTGCGGCCTAGTGTGGGTCAGGGCGTGTGATATACACCCTTTATGTACAGGGGTTTTATTCAGGCATTTGAAATACAGACACTTTGGGCATAAATATTTAATTCTGGCCTAGTGTTGGCCAGGGCATGTGAGATACACCCTTTATATACAGGGGTTATTTTCAGTTATTTGAAATACAGCCATTTTGGGCATAAATCTTTAATTGCAGCCTAGTCTGGGTCAGGGTATGTGAGATACACCCTTTTTATTCATGGTTTATATTCTTCTATCAATAAAAATACACAATTGTTGTGCCCTTGCACTATCAAGACGCTTTCAATTCCAGGGTTATGTACTGCTGTCATATTCAGTTATAAAGAAAAAAAAAATACTTTGGGCCAAAAAAAGATTATTTGGCAGCCTTTGCTGCAGATGTCATTGTGAGATAAACCCTTTCTATACAGGGGTTATATTCAGTTAATTGAAATACAACCATTTTGTGCACAAATCTTTAATTGCGGCCTAATGTGGATCAGAGAGTGTGAGATACACCCTTTAAAAATAGGGGTTATATACAGTTATTTAAAATACAGCCATTTGGGCCACAAATATTTAATTTCGGACTAGTGTGGGTCAGGGCATGTGAAATAAACCCTTTATTTACAGAGGTTATATTCTTCTATTAATAAAACAAACTCTTTTTTGGGCAAAATACACAATTGTATCGCCCTTGCAGTATCAAGTTTGAAATTCCAGGATTATATACTGCTGTCATATTCAGTTAATAAACAAACATCCATTTGGGCAAAAAAAAAATATTTGGCAGCCTTTGCTGCAGATGTCATTGTGAGATTTATATACAGGGGTTATATTCAGTAAATTGAAATACAGCCATTTTGTGCACAAATCTTTAATTGCGGCCTAGTGTGGGTCAGTGCGTGTGAGATACACTCTTTAAATACGGGGGTTAAATTTAGTTATTTGAAATACTGCCACAACTGTGATTTCGTAGTAAAGAGATCACAGAGAGGCACGGAGCATTATCAGTCATGTTAATACTCCGTGCCTCTGCAGTCTGCATCGGGTATTTGCACTCTTTCACGGAGCGGATGCCACGCACGGCATCCGCTCGTGTGAAACAGCACTTATTTGAAATACAGCCACTTTAGGCATAAATCTTTAATTGCGGCCTAGTGTGGGTCAGGGCGTGTGAGATACACCCTTTATATACAGGGGTTAAATTCAGTTATTTGAAATATAGCGATTTTGGGCATGAATCTTTAATTTCGGCCTAGTGTGGGTCAAGGCGTGTGAGATACACCCTTTATATACAGGGGTTATATTTAGTTATTTGAAATGCAACCATTTTGGGCATAAATCTTTAATTGCGGCCTAGTGTGGGTCATGGCTTGTGAGATACACCCTTTATATACAGGTATTATATTCAGTTATTTGGAATACTGGCATTTTGGGCATAAATCTTTCATTGCGGCCTAGTGTGGGTCAGGGCGAGTGAGATACACCCTTTATATGCAGAGGTCATATTCAGTTATTTGAACGACAGCCATTTTGGGCATAATTCTTTAATTGCGGCCTAGTTTGGGTCAGGGCGTGTGACATACACTCTTTATATCCAAGGGTTCTATTCAGGTATTTGAAATACAGCCGTTTTGGGCATAAATCTTTAATTGCATCCTAGTGTGGGTCAGAGCGTGAGAGATACACCCTTATTATACAGGGGATATATTCAGTTATTTGAAATACAGCCATTTTTGGCATAAATCTTTAATTGCGTATTGAGATACACTCTTTATATACAGGGGTTCTATTCAGGTATTAAAAATACAGCCAATTTGGGCATAAATCTTTAATTGTGGCCTAGAGTGGGTCAGGGCGTGTGAGATACACCCTTTATATACAGGGGTTTTATTCAGTTATTTGAAATACAGCCACTTTGGGCATAAATCTTTAATTTTGGGCTAGTGTGGGTAAGGTTGTGTGAGATACACCTTTTATATACAGAGGTTCTATTCATGTATTTGAAATACAGCCATTTTGGGCATAAATCATTAATTGCGGACTATTCTGAATCAGAGCGTGTGAGATACACCCTTTATATACAGAAGTAATATTCAGTTATTTTAAATACTGCCATTTTGGGCATAAATCTTTAATTGCGGCCTAGTGCTGTTCGGGGCGTTAGAGATACACTCTTTGTATACAAGGGTTATTTTCAGTTATTTTAAATACAGCTATTTTGGGGATAAATCTTTAATTTTAGCCTAGTGTGTGTCAGGGCTTGTGACATACACCCTTTATATAAAGGGGTTCTATTCAGGTATTTGAAATACAGCGATTTTGGGCATAAATCTTTAATTGCGTACTAGTGTTGGTCAGGGCGTGAGAAATACACTCTTTATATACAGGGGTTATATTCAGTTAATTGAAATACAGCCATTTTGTGCACAAATCTTTAATTGCGGCCTAGTGTGGCTTCATGGCATGTAAGATACACTCTTTAAATACAGGGGTTATATTTAGTTATTTAAAATGCAGCCATTTTGGGCACAAATCTTTAATTGCGGCCTAGTGTTGGTCAGGGCATGTGAAATACACCATTTATATACAGGGGTCATATTCTTTTATTAATAAAAACACCTTTTTTGTGCAAAATACACAATTGTTGCGCCCTTGCAGTATCAAGACGTTTGAAATTCAGGGTTATATACTGCTGTCATATTCAGTTATTAAAAAAAAAATTTTGGTCAAATTTTTTTATTTGGCAGCCTTTGCTTCAGATGTCATAATGAGATACACCCTTTATATACAGGGGTTATATTCAGTTAATTGAAATACAGCCATTTTGTGCACAAATCTTTAATTGCGGCCTAATGTGGTTTCAGGGCGTGTAAGATACACTCTTTAAATACAGGGGTTTTATTTAGTTATTTGGAATACAGCCATTTAGTGCACAAATCTATAATTGCGACCTAGTGTGGGTCAGGGCATGTGAAATGCACCATTTATATACAGGGGTTATATCCTTCTATTAATAAAACACCCTTTTTTGGGCAAAATACACAATTGTAGCGCCCTTACAGTATCAAGATGTTTTTAAATACCAGGGTTATATACTGCTGTCATATTAAGTTATTAAACAAACATCCGTTTGGGCAAAAAAATAATAATATTTGTCAGCCTTTGCTGCAGATGTCATTGTGAGATGCACCCTTTATATGCAAGGGTTATATTCAGTTAATTGAAATACAGCCATTTTGGGCACAAATCTTTAATTGTGGCCTAGTGTGGGTTAGGGCGTGTGAGATACACCCTTTATGTACAGATTTTATATTCTTCTATTAATAAAACACCCTTTTTTGTTCAAAATACACAATTGTTGCTCCCTGTGTGGTGATGTACCACTGCTATACCTATTAGACCGGTAAAACAAAATAAAAAATTGTCAGCTACATTTTCTGGTGAAATTCACCAATTTTTGGGTGTGAAGTACCACTGCCATACCTAGTAGACAGATTAAAAAAAAAATTGTCTGTTACATTTTTGGGTGAAATTCACAAATTTTGGGGTGTAATATACCCCTCCTCTACCTAGTTGACAGCTTAATAAATTTCAATAATTTTTCTTTTACATTTTCGGGTGACAATAAACAATTGTTTTCTGTCATAGATCCCAGCTCTACCAAGTAGACAGGTTAATACATTTCTGTTATTTTTTCTGTTACATTCTTGGGTTGACATTTTACAATTTTAGATGTGAATAAACCCCTGCACAGCATAGGTGACAGGTAATACAATTTCAGAAATTCTTCTTTAATTGATGAACTTTAACAAGTTGTACCACATTTGCGCTTCAATAATGTGTCCCACATTTCCGCTTTACTTTTTTGTGGCCCACATTTGCACTTCAATAATGTGTCCCACGTTTCCGCTTTACTCTTTTGGCCCACATTTGCGTTTCAATAATGTTTCCCACATTTCCGCTTTACTCTTTTGGCCCACATTTGCGCTTCAATAATGTGTCCCACATTTCCGCTTTACTCTTTTGGCCCACATTTGCGCTTCAATAATGTGTCCCACATTTCCGCTTTACTCTTTTGGCCCACATTTGCGCTTCTGTAATTTGTCCCACATTTGCACCTCAATAACTTTTCCCATATTTCCACTCGATCCCCAAAAAATTTATAAATTTATCTCCCATAAATTTGGTCTCTTTTTCTCATGATACCTCTCTGGCGTGAAACCCTGATTCGCCAAAAACCGCGATCAACATGGTAGGCTCAGAAAAGAACATCGAAAGTTGATAAAGAAGATATCCAAATAGATGGTGGATGTCACTGGGGCACCTCTACATAGGTGAAAGGAACATAAATTTAAAAAAATCGTCAATTACATTGTCAGGTGACATTTTTCAAATTTTGCCGGATAGAAACCCCTGCTCTGCATAGTTGACAGGGAATAAAGTTTAAGAAATTCTTCATTAATTGATGCGCGCCACATCCTTTCATTTAATGCTTAAACTTTAAAAAGTTGTCCCACTTTTACGCTTTAATACTTTGTCCCATATTTCCTCTCTATAATTTTAAATTTAAAAAAAAATAATCCTCCCTTGGATGTGGTCTCTCTTTCTCATGCTCCCTTTCCGGCCTGGAACCCTGATTCACCGCCACCCGTGATCACCATGGTAGGCGCATAAAATAACATCGAAAGTTGATAGAGCAGATATCAAATTGGATCGTGAACATCACGGGGATGCGCGACATGGTGGGGCAGTAAGTATGCACACGCCTACACGAACTGACTGACAGGGGTCAGCCCCTGCAACTTCTGGGTCTCCAAATTGGGCTCATGGCCTGAGCTTGCCCTTTACCCCTTGGAGGTGTGGGCCTGCCCTGCAGCCATTGTATTGTCTCTGAACTTGTGTTTAGCACGGCTGGAGGGGGTTATCACAGGTTGTATTTCCCAATGTTTTGGGGTGTACCCTATTTAATTTTTTTTTAGATAAATGTAAAACTATAAAGCAGTGTAGGCTACCACCTCTACCACCGCTTCCACCTACACCGCCACATCCACCTCCTCCTCAACCTCCTACTCCATATGGACCTCGTCCTCCAAGATCAAGATTATTATTTTTTATTTTTACATATTTTATGTTATTTAAATTAATTTCCCTATCCACATTTGTTTGCAGAGCACTTGCCATGCTCTTAACCACATTTTGATGCCATTTGCAGCCCTCTAGCCCTTTCCATTACATTTTTACAGCCATTTTAGTGCTCAAAAGTTCGGGCCCCCATTGACTTCAATGGAGTTTGGGTTCAAGTTCGGGTCAAGTTTAAGTCCCGAACTCAAACTTTTTTGTGAAGTTCGGCCGAACCTGTCGAACCCGAACATCCAGGTGTCCGCTCAACTCTAGTCTTCACCATAAAATCTTGTTTAAAAAAAAAACAAAAAAAAAACCTGTCATATCAGGTAATGCCACGTTCGTAACGACCTGCTCTATAAAAATGATGCATAATCTACCACCTCAGATGAACGCCGTAAAAAATAAAAATAAAAACTGAGCAAAAAACACATTTTTTTTTTTCATTTTACATAACAAAAAGTGTAATTCCATGCAATCAAAAATAAATATGTACCCCAAAATAGTACCAATCAGACCGTCATCCTTTCCTGCAAAAAATTAGCCCCTACATAAGACAATTGCCCAAAAGATAAAAAAGGCTTTCAGAAAATGTAGACACTAAAACATGATTTTTTTTTGTCAAAAATGCTTTTATAGTGTAAAACGGAAATAAATTAAATAAAGTAGACATATTCTGCATTTTCACATCCGTAATAACCTGTTCTATAAAAATATTATGTAACTTACCCCCTAAAGTCAACACTGTAAAAAATAAATAAAAAAAGTGCCAAAAAAATGTGTTATCTAGAGATGGCCTCGCAGTTCGCCCGGTGGTCGTTTCGCGATTCACCGAACATATGGAGATATTCGCGCCCACTATATTCTTTTACATTGTGAAGAACTTTGACCCATGACACATCTATCAGGTGGTACAGGACAGCCAATTTAGATGTTTCAGCACATGGACAAACCCCCTACCTTATAAATAAACCTGATCTGGCCGCCATTTTACATTCAGTGTTTTGCCAGTGTAGGGAGAGGTTGCTGTGTGGAGCAGGGACAGGCTGTTAGGGATACCAAATGCTAGCCAATAGGGCCACAAAAGTATATTTAAGGATCTGTATAGGTGTGCTATCAATAGGTGTGATACGCAGAGGGGTGCAATACAGAGGCGTAGCTAAAGGCTCATGGGCCCTGGTGCAAGAGTTCAGCTTGGGCCCCACTTCCCTCAGTGCTTTGTGGCCAGGGGCAGGGAAACACATAGCCTTTGTGCTGCCTCCCCCCCCATGCCAAGTTCTTGACTTAACCCCTTTCCTCCTGCCAGAGGTGTAACTTGACCAGCTTGCACTTTCTACAATACTGGTGTCTTCTTATGTGGCACAAGGGTCTTTGGGCCCCCTCAGGCTCCTGGGCCCAGTAGCGAATGCTACCTCTGCACCCCCTATAGCTACGCCCCTGGTGCAATATACTTATAATATACTTTTATAATGAGTCAAAAACACATAGATCTATATAGTGATCACCTGGAAGTCAGGGGCCTAGGGGCTAGGGCCTTACTAGGGCCATTTTTATATAAGGTAAGTTTCCGGGCGGGTTGCTCTTATCAGGGCGGGTGGTCTGTGGTTAGCACCCCCCTGTAGGGCAATATCAGGGACAGTTTATTGCCCACCCTGTACTTCAATACCACACCATTAGCCCAGGGATAGATGTTTTTTGCTTTCCCTCCGGGATTCATGGATGTGCACTGGAACCCCCTGGATTGTGGTAGGACATATGGTTTCTGATTTGGGGCCACTGAGCACCTGATTTAGTGACGCCGAGCACTTGTTATTTCCTACTACATCTATGCTTTTTGCTTAACTTTAATAATTTAATTTATTTTCATTTTTAGGGATATCTTTTCCATTCACACGTCCGCAAAATGGGTCCGCAATTTTTCTGAACGGGTGCAGACCCATTTATTTTCAATGGGGCTGGAATGTGCTGTCCGCAACAGCATTCGTGGATCCACATCCGCACATCCCACATTTGCAATTGCAGACAAGATTAGGCATTTTCTATTATAGTGCCAGCGATGTGCGGTCCGCAAATTGCGGAATGCACATTGCCGGTGTTCGTGTTTTGTGGATCCGCAAAACACTTACGGACGTGTGAATGGACCCTCATTGTAACATTATTAAAGGTTACGTTTTACCTTTATGTCTATTCTAATGTATTGCCTTGCTTGTACAATGTTATAATATACTTTCTATGTTATAAAGTATATTATAGTGCATTTGTATTATGCGGCAGTTGTGTGCGGTTCTGCTGCGATACTGCAGGTATATAGAGGGACAAGCGTTATTGGAACAAATTAATTTCTACTGGTGTGATATACCAGTCCCCCCAAAAAAAAACTGATTATAGCAGGGTGTTATATACCAATATACTTTCTTTATAGTGCATTTGGGTACTGTATAGTGCATTTGCGGATGCGTGGTACACAAAAATTATATTGCCGATATTTCGCATTGAAAAAAATTATGAATGGAGATCGCAAATTCGAATAATACATCTAGTATGTCACTGTTTATGTTGTGGGACTATTTGTGCACTTCTAGTAAGTATTTGGTGGCTGCAAATATGACCTAAAGGTTTGTCAGATTCACCTGCCATTAAAATGAATGGGACCCGCCGAGAACTTGCGGTTCGCAAACATTTGATCGCGCTCGCGAACCTTCCCGGCAGATGTTCGTCCATCACTAGTGTTATCCTCTCTGGTGGCTGGGACAGTTTGAGTTCACATAGGCTGGTGCTTTTTACTATAGTGTACAAGCATGACCAACACTTATGGATTGCATAGTGGTCATAAGCATGGAAACGGGAAGTATATAATGTGATGGAAAAATGAATCCAGCCAGCAAAGGAGGCAATATGGACAATCAAAATACATTAGTAAGTGCTTCTTATTAACTTTCTCTACATGATAAATGATATTTGCTAAAGTGAGACAACCCCTTTAAGTTTCAGGTAAAGTGGTTTGGATCCTTGGGCATCCTTTTGTCCACTGGACAAAGAAAAGAGCCAGTGAATGTTATTATGGAGTTAAGCTTTCTTTTTCATCTGTGAGGTGGTGCACGTATGCTGGCCTGGTGTATGAGGTTTCACATAGACTTTGTTTATGGATTAATTGCTATTGTTCTCAGTGTTTTTTCATGATCCTGATGCTCTTATTGTACATTTTGGAGGGATTAATTTAGATCCGATAGGTAGCATGGAGTTCATTTTTAAAATAAAGTTGTGTTTAATGTCAATGTGTCGGCTTTTTCTAAATGTTCGTATTATTTTTTCAGATATTGATCCCCGTTTGTTGTGCCTGTGCTCTCCTATGAGGTATTTGGATCTCATTCGAAAACGTGTTAATCGTTAAATGCAGCGGTTCATGCCGTTAGTTTGGGGTATTATCTTATCGTCATATTGACCTGGAAGGGATTCGCCCAGCCTCTATTTTTCTGAACTCGTTGATCTTTCCGGTATAAGTTTGGACATTTTTTTATTTCGTTTTTTTGGGCAAAGAAAATTATTTTTGGTGGGGTGGGGATGGTTGTGCATTGTAAAGCCTGGCAGGCGTGTGGACCAAAATGGCTTATTGTTAAGTGAATTGGTGAAGCTTCTGGCTGAGCTTATTTTTTATCATTATTGTTATAATTTAGGTTAACTTGGTTATTTATTTGTAATATACATTTTATTATTCATGATTGTTAAGTAATTGTTAGTTAATAAGGTTAACTAATAAAGGCTGTGGCCAAGACATTTTCCAATTAAAATATGGTGTCATACAGGGTGGTCTGGTGGCAGGCAGGCAGCACAGGTGATCTGGTAGGTGGCTCGGTGGTGATCTAACAAAGTGACGTCACATCCAGTGATGAGTAGAAAGTTTTACCTCAGAGTACTACCCATCTAAAATCTAATGGATGCTAAAGGACAATATGGCCTTTTAGGGGTTAATAAAAATTACTTCATCCACTTGCGCACACAGAGCAGTCACTCCTTTAAGTGCAAGTGGCAGGGGCAGAATGGCCATAGACCTTGTTCATCTCATAATCAGTGCAGTCCGACAGAAGGCGTTCATTTTATAGTCAGTATAGTCTGCCAAGTGGCATTCATTTTATAGTCAGTGAAGTCTGCCAAGTGGCATTCATTTTATAGTCAGTGCAGTCTGCCAAGTGGCATTCATTTTATAGTCAGTGAAGTCTGCCAAGTGGCATTCATTTTATAGTCAGTACAGTCTGCCAAGTGGCATTCATTTTATAGTCAGTATAGTCTGCCAAGTGGCATTCATTTTATAGTCAGTATAGTCTGCCAAGTGGCATTCATTTTATAGTCAGTGCAGTCTGCCAAGTGGCATTCATTTTATAGTCAGTGCAGTCTGCCAAGTGGCATTCATTTTATAGTCAGTGCAGTCTGCCAAGTGGCATTCATTTTATAGTCAGTGCAGTCTGCCAAGTGGCATTCATTTTATAGTCAGTGCAGTCTGCCAAGTGGCCTTCATTTTATAGTCAGTATAGTCTGCCAAGTGGCATTCATTTTATAGTCAGTGTAGTCTGCCAAGTGGCTTTCATTTTATAGTCAGTGTAGTCTGCCAAGTGTCATATATTTTATAGTCAGTGCTATCTGGCATTCATTTTACAGTCTGTAGACTGCCAGGTGGTGCTTATTTTATAGTCAGTGAAGTCTGTGAGGAAAAAATGTTCATTTTATAGTCAAAGCGGTCTGCCATGTGGCCTTGAATTTATAGTCAGTGTAGCCCATCAGGTGGCATTCATTTTATAGTCAGTGTTTTCTGTGAATTGGAGTTCTGTTCACTTTATAGTCTGTGGTCTGCCAGGTGGCGTTCATTTTCTAGTCAGTGCAGTCTGTCAGGTGATGTTCATTCTATAGTCAGTGCAGTCTGTCAGGTGATGTTCATTCTATAGTCAGTGCAGTCTGTCAGGTGATGTTCATACTATAGTCAGTGCAGTCTGTCAGTGATGTTCATTCTATAGTCAGTGCAGTCTGTCAGGTGGCGTTCATTCTATAGTTAGTGCAGTCTGTCAGGTGATGTTCATTCTATAGTCAGTGCAGTCTGTCAGGTGATGTTCATTCTATAGTCAGTGCAGTCTGTCAGGTGATGTTCATTCTATAGTCAGTGCAGTCTGTCAGGTGGTGTTCATTCTATAGTCAGTGCAGTCTGTCAGGTGATGTTCATTCTATAGTCAGTGCAGTCTGTCAGGTGATGTTCATTCTATAGTCAGTGCAGTCTGTCAGGTGGTGTTCATTCTATAGTCAGTGCAGTCTGCCAGGTGGCGTTCATTCTACAGTCAGTGCAGTCTGCCAGGTGATGTTCATTCTATAGTCAGTGCAGTCTGTCAGGTGATGTTCATTCTATAGTCAGTGCAGTCTGTCAGGTGGCGTTCATTCTATAGTCAGTGCAGTCTGTCAGGTGATGTTCATTCTATAGTCAGTGCAGACTGTCAGGTGATGTTCATTCTAAAGGTCAGTGCAGTCTGTCAGGTGGCGTTTATTCTATAGTCAGTGCAGTCTGTCAGGTGATGTTTATTCTATAGTCAATGCAGTCTGTCAGGTGATGTTCATTCTATAGTCAGTGCAGTCTGTCAGGTGATGTTCATTCTATAGTCAGTGCAGTCTGTCAGGTGGCGTCCATTCTATAGTCAGTGCTGTCTGCCAGGTGATGTTCATTCTATAGTCAGTGCAGTCTGTCAGGTAATGTTCATTCTATAGTCAGTGCAGTCTGTCAGATGATGTTCATTCTATAGTCAATGCAGTCTGTCAGATGATGTTCATTCTATAGTCAGTGCAGTCTGTCAGGTGGTGTTCATTCTATAGTCAGTGCAGTCTGTCAGGTGGTGTTCATTCTATAGTCAGTGCAGTCTGTCAGGTAATGTTCATTCTATAGTCAGTGCAGTCTGTCAGGTGGCATTCATTCTATAGTCAGTGCAGTCTGTCAGATGATGTTCATTCTATAGTCAGTGCAGTCTGTCAGGTAATGTTCATTCTATAGTCAGTGCAGTCTGTCAGATGATGTTCATTCTATAGTCAGTGCAGTCTGTCAGATGATGTTCATTCTATAGTCAGTGCAGTCTGTCAGGTGATGTTCATTCTATAGTCAGTGCAGTCTGTCAGATGATGTTCATTCTATAGTCAGTGCAGTCTGTCAGATGATGTTCATTCTATAGTCAGTGCAGTCTGTCAGGTGATGTTCATTCTATAGTCAGTGCAGTCTGTCAGGTGGTGTTCATTCTATAGTCAGTGCAGTCTGTCAGGTGGCGTTCATTCTATAGTCAGTGCAGTCTGTCAGGTGATGTTCATTCTAAAGGTCAGTGCAGTCTGTCAGGTGATGTTCATTCTATAGTCTGTGGTCTGCCAGGTGGCGTTTATTCTATAGTCAGTGCAGTCTGTCAGGTGATGTTTATTCTATAGTCAGTGCAGTCTGTCAGGTGATGTTTATTCTATAGTCAATGCAGTCTGTCAGGTGATGTTCATTCTATAGTCAGTGCAGTCTGTCAGGTGATGTTCATTCTATAGTCAGTGCTGTCTGCCAGGTGATGTTCATTCTATAGTCAGTGCAGTCTGTCAGGTAATGTTCATTCTATAGTCAGTGCAGTCTGTCAGGTGATGTTCATTCTATAGTCAATGCAGTCTGTCAGATGATGTTCATTCTATAGTCAATGCAGTCTGTCAGGTGATGTTCATTCTATAGTCAGTGCTGTCTGCCAGGTGATGTTTATTCTATAGTCAATGCAGTCTGTCAGGTGATGTTCATTCTATAGTCAGTGCAGTCTGTCAGGTGATGTTCATTCTATAGTCAGTGCTGTCTGCCAGGTGATGTTCATTCTATAGTCAGTGCAGTCTGTCAGGTGATGTTCATTCTATAGTCAATGCAGTCTGTCAGATGATGTTCATTCTATAGTCAATGCAGTCTGTCAGGTGATGTTCATTCTATAGTCAGTGCAGTCTGTCAGGTGATGTTCATTCTATAGTCAGTGCAGTCTGTCAGGTGATGTTCATTCTATAGTCAGTGCAGTCTGTCAGGTGATGTTTATTCTATAGTCAGTGCAGTCTGTCAGGTGATGTTTATTCTATAGTCAATGCAGTCTGTCAGGTGATGTTCATTCTATAGTCAGTGCAGTCTGTCAGGTGATGTTCATTCTATAGTCAGTGCTGTCTGCCAGGTGATGTTCATTCTATAGTCAGTGCAGTCTGTCAGGTGATGTTCATTCTATAGTCAATGCAGTCTGTCAGATGATGTTCATTCTATAGTCAATGCAGTCTGTCAGGTGATGTTCATTCTATAGTCAGTGCAGTCTGTCAGGTGATGTTCATTCTATAGTCAATGCAGTCTGTCAGGTGATGTTCATTCTATAGTCAGTGCAGTCTGTCAGGTGATGTTCATTCTATAGTCAATGCAGTCTGTCAGGTGATGTTCATTCTATAGTCAGTGCAGTCTGTCAGGTGATGTTCATTCTATAGTCAATGCAGTCTGTCAGGTGATGTTCATTCTATAGTCAGTGCAGTCTGTCAGATAATGTTCATTCTATAGTCAGTGCAGTCTGTCAGGTGATGTTCATTCTATAGTCAGTGCAGTCTGTCAGGTGATGTTCATTCTATAGTCAGTGCAGTCTGTCAGGTGATGTTCATTCTATAGTCAGTGCAGTCTGTCAGGTGATGTTCATTCTATAGTCAGTGCAGTCTGTCAGGTGATGTTCATTCTATAGTCAGTGCAGTCTGTCAGGTGGTGTTCATTCTATAGTCAGTGCAGTCTGTCAGGTGATGTTCATTCTATAGTCAGTGCAGTCTGTCAGGTGGCGTCCATTCTATAGTCAGTGCAGTCTGTCAGGTGATGTTCATTCTATAGTCAGTGCAGTCTGTCAGGTGGTGTTCATTTTAATTATCAGTGCTGTCTGCCAAGTGGCATACAATTTACAGGCTGTGGTCTCCCAGGTGAAACTCAAATTTTAATTTCTCCTATGCAAAATATGGACACCTTTAATTTTTTTTGTTTAATTATAATATTTGAGGCCCTGTGTGCTTTCCCCAGTTTTTTGGAACTATGTAAACTAACAAATGGGTCGTCCACGATTACAAAAACATGGTTGCTTTCTGCCAGAAACAGCGCCTCCCCTGCCCATCCTTTGTGTCTGCAGTTCTGCTCCATTGAAGAGAATGAGAATGAGCTGCAGTATCACACACAACCTTGGCACAGATGTGGAACCATTTTTGGAATGCAGCAGCCATGTTTTTCTACCCCACAACCCCTTTAACACTTGGCCTGTGCTATGTTGTTTGCTGTAACCTTATAGCCCAGGATTCCTATCATTTACATTACAATGCGTGTCACACATTATACAGATATTCGCTAAGGTTAATCCAGGTCATGAGATTTCATTTGGTTTGTTCTTCGTGCAGAAGGTAATAAGTCCATAGAGACCTTGTCGCTATTTTAGAAAGAATAACATTTAATTCATTAAACACATTAATCTAACTGTGGTACAGAAACCATTATTACAAGACTCAGGGAGACCTATTAGACCATCGGGATTGTGGGAAATCAGAATTCAGCTGTTGTAAGACACAAATAACTACATGAATTCTCCACTACAAATGCTAGAAAAATTACCTGTTCACTAAATCGATAAGAAAAATACAGTCACCTTAATGAAATCAATTGCTACAAGATCTGTTTAGTATCTATCAGCAATAATTAAACTTTTCAAAATTCTCTTCCTCAATATTTTAGCACAGGCAACTGTAGGATTTGATATGGGGATTTTATTCTTTTTTTTTTTTTTTTTTGCATTACTGGTAAATGTAGTATTATAAGGGGTATGAGGTCTTCATTGTCAACCCTTTAAAGCTGGATAATTAGATGTTAGGTTTTATTTGTAGGATCCAAAATGAAAATGGTAGACTGACTGCGCAAGTGAGTGAACTAATTATACCATAATAAAATCTAACTGATTCTAGATAGGTCGATGAATACGAGTACCCATACTTGTATTGTCAAATTCACATCCCCACCCATCCCTCAGTTGAACTAAATGCACTTATATATTTTTTCAATTTTGCTATATAATTACTTGTATATTCAAAGATCTGAACTTAACATTCTCAGTTATAGCCTTGATGAGTGGTTAGAATGCAACAACCCGGAGGATGAGATGGAGATGCAGTCAGAGGACAGGCCAAGGGTCTGATAAAAGAGCAGGACAGGTATAAGGCAATGTATCCAAGGAGGGAAGTAAAACAAGAATCCAGTAAAAAATCCAAGATCAGGTTGAGGATGAAAAGCCTGGAAAAAGTACTGAGATGTACTTAACTTAATAGGTCCCTAGTAGCTTCTCCGTTAAAGGGACCTATGAAACTGGCTGACCTGTTGCATGTGTGCTTGGCAGCTGTAGGCATCTGTGTTAGTCCTTATCCAGCAAACAGGAAGTAGGCTCAAAGTACAGAAGAGAACTGCCGGCGAGCCTCTTTCCCGTACTGCACATGTGCCGGATCCTAAAGCACACAGCGCTTGTCAGGGCCGGGCATGAAGATGTTTACGCCACTTGGACATGTCATTCAAATTGGAGAGTGCGCGGCAGTTTCAGGGAGAGCAGAGCCTCTAGGAGTAATGGCAATGCCCCCGTTGTTCCTAGAGGCTCATTTGAATATAGGGGTGCAACAATTACTCGATGTAATCGAGTAAAAAAAATCCTCGGTGCATGTGATCATGGAGCGTGAGTGAAGTGAATCCTCTCACTCACCGCTCCGTGGCCTCCCTGGAGCCTCTGCTGGAGTGTCTGTTGCAGCAGTACCGGGGCTCGGTCGTGGTGCGGGAGGAAGCGCAGTGTGTGCTGCAGTGCCCGGGCTGTGGCGGCTTCCAGGCGGGCCTGGTCACTGTGCTGTGCGGGCACACGTACTGCTGGCCCTTCTACGGGGAGACCCCAGGAAGTGCTGCTGGCTGTGACAGGGGGAAATGGGGCACCCGCCCCACTGGACCTGTGTGCAACTCAGGCAGCAGGCCGACAAGTGTGTGCCCAGGAAGAGCTGGCAGCACCGGGATATCGCTGAGCTGCTGGAGGCCGGGGAGCTCCAGGAGGCATTGGCCAGGATCCGCTTTGCCATAGACACAGGTAGGAAGCCTGCTGCCCATAGAGATCTGTGCCTGGGAAAGCTGGGTGGCAGCAGAACTAGTCTATTCAAGGCTCCTGAATGCCAACATTATGGTACTACTGCTGTGACTACAGGGGAGCAGTGGGGTAAACACTGTGCAGTGACTACTGGGGAGCAGTGGGGTGACCCATGTGCAGTGACTACTGGGGAGCAGTGGGGTGACCCATGTGCAGTGACTACTGGGGAGCAGTGGGGTGACCACTGTGGGGTGGCTACAGGAAGGACATGGCAATGGATCGCATGGAGGGACTGGGGGAGGGGGACATGGCAATGGATGACATGGAGGGGCAGATGGCACTGGGGGAGTGGGGACATGACATCTGATGGCACTGGGGGAGTGGAGCTGATGGTACGGTGGGGAGAGCTGAATGCACTGGGGTGGGGGAGAGCTGATGGCAATGGGGTGGGGGAGAGCTCATGGCAACGGGTGGAGAGAGCTGATGGCACTGGGTGAGGAGAGCTGATAGCAGTGGGGGAGTGGAGCTGATGGCACTGGGTGGGGGAGAGCTGAAGGCACTGGGGGAGTGAAGCTGATGGCACTGGGGGGAACGAAAGGTGTTGGGGACTAATGGCAGGGGAGTCTGATGAGTTTTTATAAACTAAAACAGTATATTAATTCATTTTTTATTATTAGAGTACTCGATTAATAATAAAAATAATCGTTAGAATACTCGATTACTAAAATAATCATTTACTACAACCCTATTTGAATATATTAAAATCCAGGAATGAGTAAGTCAGGTTGTCAACCAAACCTTTGCAGCTGGTAGCTGGAACTAGCAGCAGGTGCTGTACCTTGAGAGTGGGTACCTGCTGCTAGGGAAGGGAGAGGTAACAGTGGTATTACTCTCACTGTCTGCATCCATCTACTTGTATCTTGGAAGAACTCAACTGGACTGAAGTGGGCAAACATTTTTGTTGTTGTACAGCTTTTAAGAAAAAAGTGAATTTAAGAAAGAAATTCTACTTTGAAAAAATATTATTTTTCTCCAAGAACCATTAAAACCAGTGAGCTACATTAACACGACGGTGTAAAAAAATGTCCATTAAAAATGTCAAAACTAGAGATGGTTCGCCGAATTTATTGGGAAAAATTAGCTTCGATCCAAATTTATTTGCGGCGAATTACGTTAAAAAACAGCTATTTCCTGGCTGCAGAGAACCTTTATAGTGGTACAGAACACTGTGCCTTGCAGTAACACGCATAGGGAGTCTGCTGTGGTAGTGAAATAATACTGTGAGTCCATATGACATGCAGATGACAGGCGTCACACTTAGAATCACTGCACACTTCACTTATTTGGGCATTAGCGGGGCCAAAACTGACCAAATAGGTCTCAGCCTTACAGGTCAATGTTAGGGCCAAGAAGCAGCGCACTCCTTTTACACCGTCGTCAGCTGATTCCACATAGATGTCAACAGAACCTGTTCTATTAAACGCTTATACAAGTAGAGCCCCCCGACAGAGTGTAGAGGGTGTCAGCAGTGATTATTTTGCCTTTCCTCTGATCTGTCAGAACAATAACCCACAAAAAACTGATCCTGTCTTTGGAGCATCCACCTTTACTCGGTCAGCAGCATTTGGTCAGTAATCCATCAGTATTGCTAATTAAAAAAAAAAAAACGGAGTGGGGGGGGCGGAGCCTGCACCGGAGCTAGATGGCAGCCTGAAGTGAAGCTCTGCTGTATAAGAAGCCCTCACAGCCTTATTTCTCTAGCACTTTGGACCCAGGATGGTCAAAATAGGTGGCCCCAGACACGTGGACACACAGGCACACTTTAAAGAAGCAATCTCTACCAAATCTATGGATAAATTCATAAAGAAAGCCGCACATGCACATGTGGCTAAGGATTCCAAGATGGCGCCCGGAACGCCGAGAGCGGCGGAGAACAGTGTGAAAGCTGCTGCTGCCTCAGAGAAGGTAAGGGACATCTCCCCTGGGGCTGATACCTTGCCTATATCGAGATCGTTCCTGAAAGAAGCCCTGAGTGAAGCGCTGGATCCCCTCAGATCTTGCCTCCATTAAGGAAGACATGCGCCACATTGGGAGGAGGGTGGAGGTGTTAGAGGACACACAATCGCCGATTATATCACATCAAAAGGAAACTTCCTCCGCTCTGTCCCTGCACCAAAAGCACTTGAATTCCTTGTACACACTCCTGGAAGACCAGGAGAATAGGGGAAGAATTTGTGATTCAGAGGCATTCCAGAGTCTGTGGGCACAGATGATATACATGAAGCAGTTACGAATATATGCATGCAGCTGCTGGGACCAGACTCCTCTCATGAGATCATTATTGAGAGAGCACACAGGGCATTGCGGCCTAAGCCTCAACCTACAGAACCACCAAGGGATGTGATCTGTAGATTCCTCCATTATCCTGTCAAGGACGCTATATTGAACAGAGCTAGAAATGCCCCACAAGTGACTGTGGATGACTGCCCGATTTCTATATATCAGGACTTAGCTCAAACCATCTTAAAGAAAAGGAGGGCCCTAAAGCCACTAACTGAATGGTTATGCAACAACAAAGTAATGTATAAGTGGCTTTTTCCTTTTGGTCTGTCCTTTATATTTAACGGTCAGAGATTTTCCATATCCACATTTCAAGACCTGACTAAAGCTTTTGATATCCTGCAAATTGACCATCTCCACATTGAAAATTTGGACATTATCCAAGGAAGCTTTTCATCAGCCAACCTTCCTACAGTTGTCCCGTGGGAGACTCCTCGTCAGGCCAAGCCTCAAAGGTCAAGAAGAGGTCGTAATTCCTCCACGCCAAGACGCCTTCCTTTCACTGAAGATTAAAACTCTCGTGTCTTACATCAGGGTCCAGCTATATTATATATATAAAAGATCTCAAGTCCATGGTCTCAAGAAGCATTTCAAGTTGGGACATTATGTCTCTAGTTTCATATATGTCCTATGTTTTTCCAAGACAATGCTTTTTCTCTCCACCTGTTTTGCACCTTACATGGATCCAAATTGTAGACCCATATGAGGGTAGCACACTGTGTCACAATATGTTGTGTACTATTCCCCCCCTACCCCCTTTCATTTGAGCGTAATTGCTCTATTCTTTGAATTGTTTACAACCATACGTTACCACGTTTTTCATTTATGTTCTATTTTCTTTGTTATGATGACAGGCATTCTTAATTGTCTAGGATACAATCCCGTAGAAGAGGGGGACGTTTTTGGAACCCAGATGCTCCGCCAAGAGAGGCTAAGTACCCTCATTTTGCACCCACACAAGACTTTCCAAAGCATACATCGGTTAGACATTCTTTTGACAAATGGCTGACCTATGTGTAGCTTCGTTTAATGTCAAAGGGTTTCACGCCCCTGCTAAACGTAGCCAAATATTTACATAAATGAAAAAAGAAAATTGTTCAGTTCTGATGCTACAGGAGACACATTTTAAATTTAATAAATACCCTAACCTTTCCAGGTCTTTATTCCCACATTGGTATCATTGTGGCTCCAACTCAGCAGCATCTAGAGGCGTGAGCATCGGGTTCAGAAGAGGCCTCCCTTTCACTTATGTCTCACACATTCAGGACGTAGAGGGTAGATACATCCTTTTAAAAGGAACTATTGCTAACCAATATTACACTTTTGCTA
Organism: Bufo gargarizans; assembly: GCF_014858855.1. NCBI lineage: Eukaryota > Metazoa > Chordata > Amphibia > Anura > Bufonidae > Bufo > Bufo gargarizans. The sequence continues at coordinate 24,389,772 of NC_058081.1, forward strand.
ATATATACGCTCCTAATGTTAATCAGGTATCTTGGTTGGTGGATGTGCTCTCTCTGTTGGAATCGTACAAGGAAGGTGTGGTACTGTTTGGAGGAGATTTAAATATTGCAATTGAACCATTATTAGATTCGACTTCTAAGAAGTCCGCAATTTATTTTAAGGCCCTCAAGCATCTCAAGAAAAAGATGCAACAAAGTGCCTTGCTAGATGTTTGGCGTATTTTTAATCCCTCCGGACGGGACTACACCTTTTTTTCTTCACCCCATCACTCTTATGACCGACTGGACTACTTGTTAGTATCCAAAGAACATCTTGGCCTATGTACTCGGGCATACATAGGCAACATGATCCTCTCAGACCATGCGCCTATATTCTTAAATATTCTGGCCCCATCGTTAGCACCCCGAGCATTTAGGTGGCGACTAAATGAACAACTTATAACAACTGAGGACAATTTAAAAATTATTCAGCCACTGCTAGAAGAGTTTTTCTCCCTTAACTCCCTCCCAGAAACTTCCCCACATATTTTGTGGGATACCCATAAGGCATACATGAGGGGTCAATTTATTAACTTGGGGGCAAGAATTAAAAAAGAAAGGAAAAAACAAGTTGAAGCCCTTTTGTCCCAGATTCAAGGCTTGGAAATTTTGCATAAAAGATCCTTATCACAGATACACCTTGACGAACTTACGGAAATGAGGGCTAAGTTGAAAAACCTCCTCAACACGTCCTCAGCGAAATTTTTTCTTCATGCGCAATTCAAATATTATTAGGAAAACCCATAACTATATACATAAGATTAAAGCCCCAGATAAAGGAGAAGTATATACTACCCCTGAAATAGCCATACACTTCCAAAAATTATATTATTCCCTATATAACATAAGTGATACTGAGAGACAAAATAATAACCCTCCCCCTCCACCCCCAGAAAAATCAGTTTCGGCCTTTCTAGAATCACTTTCATTGCCAACGCTGTCTGATAGTCAATCCCATATTCTCCAAGCCCCTTTTACACTAGATGAAGTCATGGCTGCAGTCAAACAACTACCGAATGGGAAAAGCCCTGGTCCAGATAGCTACCCTGCCTTATATTATCATACCTTTCTAAACATATTAGGCCCGTACCTACTTAAAGTGTACAACTGCTCCCTGTCTGGTGTCCCACTTACTACGGACATGACTAGGGCAAACATCACACTTATCCCAAAAGAAGGGAAGGACAGTTCCCTATGTGCTAACTACCGCCCTATATCCTTATTAAATCTGGATTTAAAAATATTAGCCAAAATGCTAGCATCACGCCTTTCCAACCTTCTTCCATCCCTAATCAAGGGAGACCAGGTGGGTTTTGTCCGTGGTAGGGAGGGCAGAGACAACACTGCCAAAGTCCTGAACGCTATATACTATGCTAAGAGGTATGGTCGTCCTCTGGTCCTCCTTAGCACGGACGCCGAAAAGGCGTTCAATAGAGTCAGCTTGGAATATATGGAAGAGGTTCTCTGAGCTTTCAAATTTCCAGCCCCATATATTAAAGCCATTCTATCATTATACACTCATGCATCAGCTGCCATTATCATTAATGACACCTTGCCCCCGACCTTCGTCGTCCGTAATGGCACCAGACAGGGATGCCCTCTTTCCCCACTAATTTTTGTGCTGGTCATGGAAACATTATTGCAGTCGCTCAGAAGAGAGGAAGGGATTGAAGGCATCAAAATTGGCCATCAAGAACATAAAGTAGCTGCGTTCGCAGACGACCTACTAATAATGAACACTAACCCAACTAAAGCCCTCCCCCTGATATACCGAACATTAGAACAGTTTAGCCTCTATTCTAACTTTAAGATCAATATGAGCAAGTCCCACGTACTAATTATAGACCTCCCTTCCCCAATTAGGAATTTATTGAAGGCTAGTTCCCCTTTTAACTGGGACACCCCCCCTTTTATAATCAATAACAGAACAACTGTTGTTGTTAAAGAACCCCTCGCTTTTGTGGTCTGGTAGAAAAAATATTGTCACCTCCCTAGTTCTGCCCAGACTGACCTACTTACAACAGGTTTTGCCCATTCCAGTCCCTAAGACATATTATGTGAAAATTAAACGTGAAATCAGCTCTTTTGTTTGGGATGGGAAGAGGGCTCGACTCGCTCGTTCTGTTCTCTGTAAGCCTAAGGCTAAAGGAGAGATAGGTTTGCCGGATCCTGAGCTGTATGGGAAAGCAGCAATATTATCAAGAGTAGTAGAATGGTTAACAAGTCCGATAAACAAGTCTTGGGTTTCCATGGAGCAGAATGATATGGGTTTGTGCCTCTCAGGTCTCTTAGTGGGACAAGGAAAGTTTCCTACCCCGAATAAACCTCTCAACCCTATTGTAAAGTCGACACTGTCGACGTGGAACTGGTTTCAATCCTCTCAATATGCAGTTCCCCTCCTGTCGCCTCTGCTTTAGATAAAAGATATAATGGCACATGCCTCTCCTGTTTTAAGAGATTGTCTACCTCTTTCAGTCACAACTCCACAATCCAAATTCTTTCCTTATATGGAGAAGAGGGTTCAGTATTAAGCAATGAGGAAATTCTACATATTTTTCCAGATTGTAAACCCTTCCCACACCTGCTTACTTTTATCCGCTCCTTCATTACTATAGAGGCCCTTTTACGCCCACTAACGTGGTTTGAAAGCCTACTAGTGGAACACTCTAGACATACCAAGCTGATATCCAGACTATATAAAAAACTAATTACGCCGATAAATATGGCCAAACCGGCTTTTATAGGGCAGTGGGAGAAAGATTTGGGTGTTGTTTTTTCCCAAGACGAGGTCTCACAGCTTCTACTGCTACCCCATAGGTCGTCCAGATGTGTCCGAACCCAAGAAAAAGGCTACGTTGGTATAGGACTCCAGACATCACCTGTATGTATAGTTTGAACGGACACATGCTGGAGGTGCAGAGATCAAAGGGGAACATTTTATCATATCTGGTGGCTATGCCCAGCTATGCAGAAATGGTGGACTGAGATCTTTAGTGTAGCCAACAAAATATGTAAAGTGAAGATTTCAATGTCTCCCCAACTGGCATTATTGGGATCCAACCCCTCCGCCTCTAGTGAGACCCCCACTCGCTTTTTCCACTGTATGATTAGTGCAGCTCGCCTCCTTAACCCAAAATTTTAGCTATCATCAGATGTCCCTTCCATATCTCAATGGACGGAGAAATTTGATCAAATATACAGGTTTGAAGAGATCTCGGCTTAGGAAAATCGTAGGTTTAACTCCTTTAGGGTTACTTGGTGTGCCTGGGCCAATTATAGGAATTTTGCCTACATACCTTAGTATATTAATTTAACTTACAACGCCAAGTGCTCTCAAGGTGATAAGAGAAGCCCTCCCATATTGGGATTTGGACATGTGTTTCAAATGATTGTGAGTCAATTATTCAATATGAGGCTTATTGTATTATTGTATCCATGTAATGTAATGCAACTTGTGTGTATATCTCCTGTCATCCAATGTGTTATTTCTTTATAACATGTACTTCAAAGGTTTGTCCTATAATATTCAATAAAAAAATGTATAAAAAAAGAAAAAAAACAGGAGTGGATCCAAAACAGAGATGACACGTGAAAGGAATATTTGCATGTCTTCTGTGTTTTTTACCCACTCCTGCTTTTGGCTACCAAATCATAACCCAATTCTGATTGGACTATACAGGACTTACAGCTGCTACACAGAGAGGATCCGTTGTGCGTCTCATTTTTCCTTCCTTCTAACAGATAAGAAGGGTCAAATAAATGATGATGTCAGCCAAGCAAAAAAAGGCTAAATGTTGGCCCAGTCATGAAGTGGGGAGGGTGAGAACAGCATGAGAAGTCCACAGAGTGGCCCTATGACACAGTAGTGAGGTGAAAGCAGTATTAGGAGACCACAGAGTGGCCTAATGACAGAGTTTGTAGGTGGCGGCAGCATGAGGAGGCCATAGAGTGGGACAATGACAGAGTGTTGAGATGGCAGCATCATGAGGCCATAGGGTGGCAAGGTGACATAGTGTAGAGGTGGGAGCAGCATGAGGAGAGGAGACCACAAAGTGGCAAGGTTGACATAGTGTGGAAGTGGCAGGAGCATCAGGAGGCCACAGAATGGCAAGGTGACATAGTGTAGAGGTGGGTGGAAATACAAGAACCCGTGAAGATGGTATGTGAAAAAAGGAGAACTTGTCATCAGATGTGTGGCATCAGGTGGGTGGCAGAATCAGAATAGTAGCTGAGGCAGGTAGCCAGATGAAACTGGTCTCTTATGTCAAAGTGTTGGTGTGGCAGCATGGATGATCTAGTCTGATGCATAAGGAATTGGTGGGTGGAAATCCTGGCTGATCCAAGCCTGATTCATCTTGACAAAGGTCAGTCTCTACACATTTACAGGCGAGTTCTTCTTGGGTTAACTATGGCCCCCGCCGCACTAAACACCTGCTCTGATGCCACACTACTGGACGGGCAGGACAGATTTTTCAGGGCAAACTCGTTTTGGCCACAAATCCACAAATCCAGTTTGACTATCCAGTAGTCCGGAGGATCTTCAATGATGGCTGGCAGTGTGCACTCCAAGTATGTCACCATCTGCTGGTTCTGGTCCTGTTCTACGTCTAGCTACTGGTGAGTAGTTTCTTCACTATGCAGGTGAAGAAAAGTGCTCATCAGAGACCCTAGACTCAGGATGCTGCTGATGAAGCTGGTACTGCTCCTGCAACCCCACCCCTCCCCAGCAGTCATGGCAGTGGAACATGAGCACAGAGGGCCTCCCCCACCCCGGTTAGACCTGCAAGAGGATGGACAATGGCGCAGATAGGCAGTGGCCAACTGACCACATAGGATGTCTCTATAGTAGTTCAGTTTGTCCTCCCTCTCAGCGGGTGTAAAAAAGGCCCCCATTTTGGACCAGTAGCGAGGGTCCAACAAGATGGAGAGCCAGAAGTCATCCTTCTGCTGAACGGTGAGAATTCGGCTGTCACTACGCAAGCAAGTGAGCACGCAGCAGGCTATTCGTGCAAGTGACTTGGAGGGACTCCCTGCCTCCACCTCCACTGCATACTGCCACGGTATGTCTGGATCCTTTTCCTCATGTTCCTCATCGCCCTGTATCTCCTCTGCCTGCTCCTGCTCCTCCTCTCACCTGTATACAAAAAACACCCATTTTGTTACACATTGCTTGCGCACCAATTCTCTCCTCCTCCAGTTCAGCCCCCACAGGGCTCATGTGGCCTTGAGATCTAGGCGCCATGTCTCCAGTCCCCTGACCTGCCAGGTTTACCATCATCTGTTCCAGGACATGAAGGAGTGGAATAAAATTGTTCATCCCGTTGTCCTGGCGACTGACAAATAATGTGGCCTTCTCAAAGGGCCTGAGCAAACGGCAGGTGTCACACATGAGCTGCCACCGGCTGACATCGAAATTACACAGGGGAGTACTCCTGTCCGCTTGGATCATCAAGAAATCGTTGATGGCCTTTCTCTGTTCACATAGTCAGCCTAACATATGGAGGGTGGAATTTCAACGGGTGGAAACGTTGCATATCAGCCTATGTTGGGGGATAGCGTTCTGCTGCTGCAGCTCGAGGAGGGTGTGCTTTGTGGTATACGAGTGGCTGAAGTGCATTCAAAGTTTTCTGGCCATTTTTAGGATGTCTTGCAGATGGGTGGAAGACTTCAGGAACTGCTTGACAACCAGATTGAACACGTGTGCCATGCAGAGCGTATGGCTCAGCCGTCCTTGACGCAGTGCCGACGCCATGTTCTTCCCGTTGTCGGTCACCATGATTCCGATTTTTATTTGTTGCGTAGAAAGCCAGGATTCAATTTCTTGATGCATCACACGGAGCAGTTCCTCCCCTGTGTGACTCTGTTCGCCAAGGCAAACCAGGTGCAGAACAGCGTGACACCACCGTACCCTGCACAAGTGGTATGCTAGAGGGGTACTGTGAATTGTCTTTGCAGTGTAGGCTTGAGGACCAGTGGGGAATGAGGAAGCAAAGACGGACATTGTCACTAGACCAACGGAGTAGCAACGTGGAGACGGAAGGGGTGTCACCTGGCCAAGTTGCTGTTGTGGCTGTGCAGGAACCACATTCACCCACTTGGCCATAAAGGACATGTATTGTCCCTGACCGTAGTTACAGCTCCACATGTCGGCGCTTCCACGCACTTTGGCAGACACTGACATGCTCAAGTATTGGCCTACCTTCTGTTCTACATGTGTGTGCTGGGCTGGTACTTAATTTTTGGCAAAGAAAGACGCCTTGGGGCTCTCCACCTCGGCTCTGCACAAGCCATCAGTTCTCTGAAAGGTGCAGAGTCAACCAATTGGAAAGGGAGGGACTGCAGCACCAGCAACTTGGACATGAGCACGTTCAGCTTTTGCACCGTTGGATGAGTGCACACATACTTTTGACTCTTGGAAATCTCTTCGATGATCGATGGCTGACGGAATGACTGATGAGGATTAGGAGGAGGAGGAGCAGGAGCATCTGGATCAGCAGATGATGGAAGGGGACAGACAGCTCCCTTCGGTGTGGTTGAGCCTTGACTGCCTGAAACCAGGTGTGTGCCACTGGATGATGCAGTGGCAGGCTGGACTACCACATCGGAGCCACGGTTCTGTCAGGTCACTTTATGGTAACGCTGCATATGTTGACGTAGGGCCGTAATGCCAACATTTGCACCCTGGCCATGCTTCACCTTCTGCCCACAGATTCTACATATGGCCACGTTCACCTCCACCGGCAGCTTAAAGAAAAAACTGCCACACCACTGAGTAGGTGATTTTACCCCCAATATTCCACTCTGACTGACTGTTACTGCCTTCTTGAACCCCTGCACCGCTATTTCCCGGGCAGGTAGGCTCCAGTGTAACGAGTGGTCTACTCCGGGCACGTTTGGCTCCTGACCTCCCACTGCTGCCACCCTGCTGACTCCCGGCCACGCTAGCGACTTGCTTGCTCTCTCTCTGGCTCACAAGCAAGCTGTCTCTGGCTCACAAGCATCATCATCCCAATGATGATGATGAAACCCCTTCGTTACCCGGCTACCAAGTGCGATCAGCTACATTATCATCATTAAGTTCTGTCTGCACTTCACTTATGTCCTCAACCATCTCTGGGTCAAGAGCCTGACAACTTGAAACACCAGCTCCCATGCCACTCTCCTCATCACTACTTTCCCGTCCAGCGGACAAAGCGGCAGATGTCTCCTCCAGATCTTGGCTGGGAAGTAGCTGCTGACTCCCTTCTAGTAGCTCTTCCTTGCTGAAAAGTGGAGCCGAGCCAAATATATTATTATAGGCATATTATACTACTAGCAGTAATGGAACTGAAAATGATAGAGGAAGGTTCCGGACAGGTGGGGGCACAGGGACTGCTCCCGGGCCATGCTAACTAAGTGTCATGTCAGAGGAACCCACCAACTTTTGGCTGTGGGTGTCTGATGTCACTTGGGACGAAGTGGATGACCGAGTCAACTATTCAAGAACCTCTGGGTTGCTGGTCAAGACATGACTGCTAAATGAGACCGGGAGCTCAGGCCTCTCACTGCGACCCCTGCTGCCACGCCCCCTTACTCTGCTGCGACCTCTGCCTGCCCCAGAAACATTTAGGCCTCTGCCACTCCCCTGTGCAGGGCCTGGCACATCTCTGTCTGACATACTGTTAGATAAAATAACCAAAAGTATATCACTGCACCGCTGAATGGCAATTAGGCCCTAATTTTTTTCTAATTTTACACAACACAAACGGCTTTTCAACAGGTAAGTGCATCGCTAAAAGGGGAATATATTTTTATTTTGCCACTAATACACGGCAAACAGGGCTTTAGAGTATATCACTGCACCGCTGAATAGCAAATACACCTTTATTTTTTTCTACTTTTACACAATACAAAAGGCTTTTCAACAGATAAGTGCAACACTGGATGGCGAATATATTTTTATTTTGCCACTAATACACAGCAAACAGGGCTATAGGATATATCACTGCACCGCTGAACGACAATAAATCCCTAATTTATTTCTACTTTTACACAACACAAAAGCCTTTTCAACAGATAAGTGCAATGCTGAAAGGCGACTATATTTTTATTTCACCACTAATACACAGCAAACAGAACTTTAGAATATATCACTGCACCGCTGATCGGCAATTAGGCCCTATTTTTTTCAATTTTTACACAACATAAAGGGCTGTTCAACAAATAAGTGCAATGCAGAACGGTGAATATATTTTAATTTCACCACTAATACATGGCAAACAGGGCTTTAGATTATATCACTGCACCGCACAAGGGAAAATAAAACGTACTGTAGAAATATTTCCTTGTAATAAACCCTGTTAATGGCTTTATCAAACAACACTTGCACCCCAATAACAAGTACGGTTTGCTGGAATGATAGAGCTGTATAATGATAATTTAGATCCCCAACCAGTGCAGCAAGGTGTAATAGGTTTGTTCCTATTACCCAGGCTGTAACCTCCCCTACTGAACCCTGTTCTACATAAATGCTGTGGAATGATTCCTCCCTATCCTTTCCCTGCTCTTATAAATAGTTTTTTCACCACAATCAAGTCTTTAATGGCTGTATTAAACAGCACTTGCACCCCAATAACAAGAACGGTTTGCTGGAATGACAGAGCTGTATAATGACAATTGGATCCCCATTCAGTGCACCAAAGTGTAATAGGATTGTTCCTATTACCCAGTCTGTAACCTCCCCTATCAAAACCTGTTCTACACAAATGCTGTGGAACGATTCCTCCCTATCCTTTCCCTGCACTTATAAGGCTACTTTCACACTAGCGTTCGGGCGGATCCGTTCTGAACGGATCCGTTCTGAACGGATCCGCTCATAATAATGCAGACGGAGGCTCCGTTCAGAGCGGATCCGTCTGCATTAAAATGGCAAAAAAAAAGCTAAGTGTGAAAATAGCCTCGGACGGATCCGTCCAGACTTGTAAAGTCAATGGGGACTTGTAAAGTCAATGGGGGACGGATCCGCTTGAAGATTGAGCCACATTGTGGCATCTTCAAACGGATCCGTCCCCATTGACTTACATTGTAAGTCTGGACGGATCCGCACGGATCCGCACACCTCCGCACGGCCAGGCGGACACCCGAACGCTGCAAGCAGCGTTCAGCTGTCCGCCTGTCCGTGCGGAGGCGAGCGGAGCGGAGGCTGAACTCCGCCAGACTGATGCAGTCTGAGCGGATCCGCTCCATTCAGACTGCATCAGGGCTGGACGGCTGCGTTCGGGTCCGCTCGTGAGCTCCTTCAAACGGAGCTCACGAGCGGACCAGCGAACGCTAGTGTGAAAGGAGCCTAAATCGTTGTTTCACCACAAAAAAAGTCTTTCCTATCACTGTCCCTAGTGCCTGCAGACATCTCTCCCTGCACTAAGTACACTGGTAAATGGCAGAATCTAAGATGGCTGCCGCTATTTATAGAGCTGTGACATCACAGGGCTGGCTGGCTGCTGATTGGCTGCATGCATGGCATTATGGGTGATCCCGCCTTCCCAGAGTTCCTTTCTCCTTGTCCTCACACGTGCAGCAGCCATTTTAGAAAAAAATGTGTGGGATTCGTTACCACGAATCGCGAGGAGATTCAGCTTTGGTACGAATCAAATTTCTTCGGAAATTCAGATCTAATTCTACTTCGCCAGCTTTGATTCACTCATCTCTAGTCAAAACGGTCAGTTTGTCACTGATGCCTTTCTTAGAAATAAGGATGAGCGGACTGTTGGATGTCCGGGTTCAAGGGGTTTGGCCGAACTTCGTTTAAAAGTTTGATTCAGATTCCGAACTTAACCCCGAACAACGAACCCCATTGAAGTCAATGGGGACCCGGATTTTGGGGCACTAAAATGGCTCTAAAAAAGTAATAGAAAGGGCTAGAGGGCTGCAAAAGGTTCCGAAGGGGGCAAAACAGCAGTACAATTGCCCTGCAAAAGAAGATAGGGAAATGACTTAAAATTACATAAAATACAAAGAAATTAAAAATTACAATCTTGAACCAAGGGGCGGATTTCCAAATGGAGTAGGAATTTAAGGAGGCTGTGTTGGTGGAAGAGGCGGCGGAGGCGGGGGACGAAGCCAAAACTCTTTCTGTTTGTTTACATCTGTCCGTCAATTCTGTGTCTGGTTGCTAAGGGCCACGGCATGACAGTTTGGTGCTTGTATGTCCTGGGTTGATACTGGGTAAAAAATGTTGTGTCAGTTATAGATTTCACACGTCCACTATCTGGGGACCATACTGTATATTGAAATAATTTTTCTCCTACTACAGTAAAGCCTCATCCACATGACTGTATGTATTTTGCTGTCCGGAAAAAATACAAATGACATCCGTGTGCATTCCGTATTCTGCGAAACGGAACAGCTGAACCCTGTCTGTATCGCGGACAATAATAATGTTCTATTTTTTTGCAGAACAGAAATGGAATGCACACGGAGTAACTTCCGTTTTTTTGTGTGGACCCATTCAAATGAATGGTTCCGTATATGGTCTGCAAAAAAAACCTTAACGAACACGCAAAAAAAAAATATGTTTGTGTGCATGAGCCCAGACAGATGCCAAAGGAGTGTTCCATATTTAAAAAAAATTTGCTAGTGTCACAGACACACTCCACAGAAGAATTTACTTTCCTACAACAGTTAGACAAATGAAGGGGGAGTTCCTAATTTTTTCTAAATAATTCAAGTTTTTCACACACTCTCCATAGAATTTCCTCTCCTACAACAATTAGGACGGATGCAGGTTTTTTTTCTAATTTTTAAAGCAAAATTCATGACTTTCACAGAGACACTCCATAGAAGAATTTTCTCTCCTACAACAGTTAAGACGTGGTGTTCCAATCATTTTTTTTTTTTATTCATTACTTTCACAGAGACACTCCACAGAAGAACATCTCATAGAACAGTTAAGATGGCTGAATCATGATTTTCACAGGCACGCTACACAGAATAATTTCCTCTCCCATTTGGAGGGAATCAAAATGGGTTGTCTTATTAGTATTCTTATTTATTTTTATTATTTTTGGGGGGGTCGGTTGGTAACTGTCGACCGCCAAACATTGGGAGATGGCAAAAAAAATGCACAAACTGCGCTGGAGTACAACAATGGCTAGGTGCGCCCGGTATACTTCTCTAATCTGCCAATATAAGACAAAACAATCTTGGGCCTGGAGGCGGAGATCACAGTAGAGGAGGAGGCGGAAGTGGCAGTGCAGATGGCGAATGTGGACGTGGCAGTGCAGATAAAGGAGGTGGACGTGGTGGTGCAGGTAGAGGAGGTCACAAATAGAGATTAGCGAATTTTTCAAAAATTTGATTAGTCGGTTTGGTGATTATTTTATAAAAAATCTGTTCAATCTGAATATATTTGCGGCGAATTATGTTAAAAAACTGGTATTTCCAGGCTGCAGAGAGCCTTTATAGTGGTGTAGAACACTGTGCCTTGCAGTAACACGCATATTGAGTCTGCTGTGGTAGTAAAATAATACTGGGAGTCAGTTTGACATGCAGATGACAGGCGTCGCTCTTAGAATCACTGTACACTTCACTTATTTGGGCATTGACGGGGCCAAAACTGACCAAATAACTCAAAAACTGTCAAACAATAACCTACAAAAAACGGATCCTGTCTGTGGAGCATCCACCTTCACTCGGTCAGCATTTGGTCAGTAATCCATAAGTATTGCTAAAAAACAGGAGTGGATCCAAAACATAGATGACACGTGAACAGAATATTTGCATGTCTTCTGTTTTTGCTACCCACTTCTGCTTTTGGCTACCAAATCATAAGCCAATTTTGATTGGACCATACTGGCCTCACAGCTGCTACACAGAGAGGATCCGTTGTGCGTTTCATTTTTCCTTTCTTCTGACAGATCAGAAGAAGGGTGAGAAAAAATTATGATGTCAGCCAGGCCAAAACGTTTAAATAGTGGCCCAGTCAGGAAGTAGGGAGGGTGGGGAACAGCATGAGAAGTCCACAGAGTGGCCCTATGACATAGTAATGAGGTGGAAGCAGAATGAGGAGACCACAGAGCGGCCCAATGACAGAGTATGTAGGTGGCGGCAGCATGAGGAGACCACAGAGTGGCGAAAGACAGAGTGTTGAGGTGGCAGCAGTATCAGGACACCACACAGTGGCAAGGTGACATATTTTGGAGGTGGCAGCAGCATCAGTAGACCACAAAGTGGCAAGGTGGCATATTTTGGATGTAGCAGCAGCATCAGGGAAACACAGAATGACCCAGTGACAGAGTGTAGAGGTAGGTGGCAATAACAGTACCCAGTACCCACTGATGATGGTCGGTGTAAAAAGGAGCACTTTGCATCAGATGTGTGGCATCAGGTGGGTGGCAGCATCAGAATAGTAGCTGTGGCAGGTAGCCAGAAGAAACGAGTCTCTTTTGTCAAAGTGTTGGTATGGCACCATGGATGATCTAATATGATGCATTAGGCATTGGTGGGTGGAAATCCTGGCTGATCCAAGCCTTATTCATCTTGACAAAGGTATATCTCTCCACATTTTGGGTGGTCAGACGAGTTCTCCTTGGGGTAACTATGGCCCTCGCCACACTAAACACCCGCTCGGATGCCACAATACCTGCTCGGCAGGACAGCTTTTCCAGGGCAAACATAGAAACATAGAATGTGTCGGCAGATAAGAACCATTTGGCCCATCTAGTCTGCCCAATATACTAAATACTATGGATAGCCCCTGGCCCTATCTTATATGAAGGATGGTCTTATGCCTATCCCATGCATGCTTAAACTCCTCCACTGTATTTGCAGCTACCACTTCTGCAGAAAGGCTATTCCGTGCATCCACTACTCTCTCAGTAAAGTAATACTTCCTGATATTACTTTTAAACCTTTGCCCCTCTAATTTAAAACTATGTTCTCTTGTAGCAGTTTTTCTTCTTTTAAATATTCTCTCTTTTTTTGCCTTGTTGATTCCCTTTATGTATTTAAAAGTTTCTATCATATCCCCTCTGTCTCGTCTTTCTTCCAAGCTATACATGTTAAGGTCCTTTAATCTTTCCTGGTAACTTTTATCCTGCAATCCATGAACCAGTTTAGTAGCTCTTCTCTGAACTCTCTCCAAAGTATCAATATCCTTCTGGAGATATGGTCTCCAGTACTGCAGACAATACTCCAAATGAGGTCTCACTAGTGTTCTGTAGAGCGGCATGAGCACCTCCCTCTTTCTACTGGTAATGCCTCTCCCTATACACCCAAGCATTCTGCTAGCATTTCCTGCTGCTCTATGACATTGTCTGCCTACCTTTAAGTCTTCTGAAATAATGATCCCTAAATCCCTTTCCTCAGGTGAGAACTCGGACAGTTACATAGTAACATAGTATATAAGGCTGAAAAAAGACATTTGTCCATCCAGTTCGGCCTGTTATCCTGCAAGTTGATCCAGAGGAAGGCAAAAAAAACTGTTAGGTAGAAGCCAATTTTCCCCACTTTAGGGGAATAAACAATTCCTTCCCGACTCCAATCAGGCAATCAGAATAACTCCCTGGATCAATGACCCCTCTCTAGTAGCTACAGTCGTGGACAAAAGTTTTGAGAATTACATAAATATTGGAAAAGCTGCTAGTAAAGGTTTTTATAATAGCAATTTGCATATACTTCAGAATGTTATGAAGAGTGATCAGATGAATTGCATAGTCCTTCTTTGCCATGAAAATTAACTAAATCCACAAAAAAAAAATTGCCACTGCATTTCATTGCTGTCATTAAAGGACCTGCTGAGATCATTTCAGTAATCGTCTTGTTAACTCAGGTGAGAATGTTGACGAGCACAAGGCTGGAGATCATTATGTCAGGCTGATTGGGTTAAAATGGCAGACTTGACCTGTTAAAAGGAGGGTGATGCTTGAAATATTGGTACTTCCATTGTTAACCATGGTGACCTGCAAAGAAACGCGTGCAACCATCATTGCATTGCATAAAAATGGCTTCACAGGCAAGGATATTGTGGCTACTAAGATTGCACCTTCTCCTCATTGATCCGGACATCAAAGAGGTGGTGTCCGAGACAGTCCAGGTCACCTATCGAAGGGGTTTGAGTCTAAAGGACCGCCTAGTACACAGCCACTACAGCGGGACACATGATCAAAAAGGGACATGGCTTCAACGTCCGATCGGTTGTTTTCGCTGTAGTGGTTGTGTGGCCTGTCGACACATCACACAGGGACGGTCATTCTGTGCCACGGTCACGGGTAAAACCTATCATATTAGACAGTTCATCAATTGCCGCACAAAGGGGGTCATCTACAGGGCCAACTGTAAATGCGGCCTTGAATACATAGGGAAAACTACCCGTGAACTACGCCGACGGGTGGGTGAGCACCTGGGCGACATTAGAAATGACAGAGACACGCCCCTGGCAAAACATGTCAATTCGGTACACGGTGGAGATGGGTCAGATTTGAGGTTTATGGGAATTGAGGTTGTTACAAGACCAAAAAGGGGAGGTGACTGGGACCGGAAGATTTTGCAAAGAGAGACATGGTGGATATTTCATCTTCAAACTGTGTCTCCTATGGGTCTCAATGAGCAGTTGTCATTTAACTGCTACATTGAACCCTAATGCATTTTCCAACCCTTGGGAAGGGGGGACCGGCCCCTGTCGCCACCCAAGGTCTCTGTTGGGCTTCTACATACCCACGGAGCGAAGCAATGCTCTGCCCCATTTTTCAAACCTGACCAGAACATCTATAGAGAAGTGGTGTCATTTTGAAAGGCGCTTTTGAGTAACTGTGCACTAACGCCTCTGTTATCTAAGGAATCACCTTATAAACTTCGACATCCCATTGAGTTTGCAGGACCTGGCAGACCATGGGATTTAAAATCCAACTCTAGTGGTAGTAGGAGAGGATCAGTTTTGCCCACTGACTCGTTCTCCATACCGCTATGCATCCTGCTCACGCATGCGCAGTAGAGAACGCTTGCCGTTTAACACACACCAGGTGAAAACGGCTGATCTTCGGATGACCTGAATTGCTTTGATTGCGGTGTCTTTGCAAAGATCAAACACACCTAAGGTGATCCGACATAATCAAATCTTGCCTCTACAACAAGCGTCTCGGTAAGAAGATCGGTCATGTGATCAAGGAGTAGACAGCTGACACATGACGCGGTGATGACGCAGCATGAAAGCGAGAAGGGGTGTGTGATGGGGGCGGGGCTACACGGCTATTTAAATGACCCGCGAATACTGCTTCATTGCCATTGCTACACGCGGGACGCCGAGGACCACCCTCCATCCATCTTTATCTGGAAACAGTTGTCATCTGGGACTGGACAGATAAGTCAATAGTATTGGGAAGTTTTGATATGAAGATGCCTCCTTACTATTAAGTTTGACACACTGTAGAGACCTTCCTTTTATCGACAATGTTATCAGCACCATTGGGAGGTCTGCTACAATGTATAGCAAGTAGATACTTGTAAATCGTTGTGATTTGTTTTGTGACCTTATCTGAGGTTTGAACACTACTAATGTGGATTGGAGCTCCACATAGGCATTAAAGGTACAGGGTTATTCCTGGGTAATTGTTCAGGTCACCAGATACTTTTACCTGGACAATAACTCCAATGCTATTTTATTTTTTACATTGGAATTTCTCTACTTAAGTAGACATCAATTACCAGGAATCACCCTTTGACCTGCGACTAGGAGGCTGCTTGAAACACACTTTTGGGCCTTCTTTAAGGTCTAGTTCATCCGACCCCACATAATAACAACCCACTGGTTGTGTGATTTAGGGATCGATTGATTTTTGTACCTGCACCATTGAAATATTTGGCTTGAATATATCAATACATGCTTTGTGACTCCAACTGTGTGATTAGAGATATCTATTTCAAACGCAGATATCCCTTTAAATCTTGTTACCGGAGAAACTGTCCAACGATAAGGGACCTCCGGGATACAATTTTGTCCCCTGATGAATCAGACACCATCGAGGAAACGCGTCGGGACAGTGTGATCATCGTATATGTATATTAATCTGTACCACCAGGATTAACCATCCGGTGGCATCTATTGAAATACATTTATTTGGATTTATTCTTTTGTGTAAGATTGACCTGCCGTACTGTGGGTGGTCTCCAAATTAGACGCCTACACCGGATGTCACTTGTTACACATGTGTTTATGTACCAGTCTTTATGTCCCACTTTAACCCAATTGTTATATCATCAACAGGACCTACTTCTGTCTTTTGGGCAAAGCTGGGCAGTCCATGCTTAGGGAGGGTGACATTAGGGTGAATACATCAGCTGGGGTTAAGGAGAGGTAGTGATAGGGCTTTATAGGGTTTAGACCCAGCAGTGTATCTGTCTGCCTAGGTACAACTTGTACCATTCATTCTGTCTCTTTATCCCTTTGCTATCCCTATATATGGTCCTCTCCCCTCTCCGCCATCTATTAGGAGAGTAGTGTAACCAGTGGTTACAAAATCAAGTGTGCAATACGATAGGGCCTATAATTTTATTTTAAAATACATTATTAAATGTTAAGCTTTAATTTAAACAAACTACCCGTTATTTGTTAAATTATTTAAGATTGCACCTTAATCAACAATTTATAGGATCATCAAGAACTTCAAGGAAAGAGGTTCAATTCTTGTTAAGAAGGCTTCAGGGCGTCCAAGAAAGTCCAGCAAGCGCCAGGATCGTCTCCTAAAGAGGATTCAGCTGCGGGATCGGAGTGCCACCAGTGCAGAGCTTGCTCAGGAATGGCAGCAGGCAGGTGTGAGCGCATCTGCACATACATTGAGGCGAAGACTTTTGGAAGATGGCCTGGTGTCAAGAAGGGCAGCAAAGAAGCCACTTCTCTCAAAAAAAAACAAAACACAAGGGACAGATTGATCTTCTGCAGAAAATATGCTGAATGGACTGCTGAGGACTGGGGCAAAGTCATATTATCCGATGAAGCCTCTTTCCGATTGTTTGGGGCATCAGGAAAAAGGCTTGTCCGGAGAAGAAAAGGTGAGCGCTACCATCAGTCCTGTGTCATGCCAACAGTAAAGCATCCTGAGACCATTCATGTGTGGGGTTGCTTCTCATCCAAGGGAGTGGGCTCACTCACAATTTTGCCCAAAAACACAGCCATGAATAAAGAATGGTACCAAAACACCCTCCAACAGCAACTTCTTCCAAATATCCAACAACAGTTTGGTGAAGAACAATGCATTTTCTAGCACGAGGGAGCACCGTGCCATAAGGCAAAAGTGATAACTAAGTGGCTCGGGGACCAAAACATTGACATTTTAGGTCCATGGCCTGGAAACTCCCCAGATCTTAATCCCATTGAGAACTTGTGGTCAATCCTCAAGAGGCGGGTAGTCGAACAAAAACTCACTAATTCTGACAAACTCCAAGAAGTGATTATGAAAGAATGGGTTACTATCAGTCAGGAATTGGCCCAGAAGTTGATTGAGAGCATGCCCAGTCGAATTGCAGAGGTCCTGAAAAAGAAGGGCCAATACTGCAAATACTGACTCTTTGCATAAATGTCATGTAATTGTCGATAAAAGCCTTTGAAACGTATGAAGTGCGTGTAATTATATTTCACTACATCACAAAAACAACTGAAACAAAGATCTAAAAGCAGTTTAGCAGCAAACTTTGTGAAAACGAATATTTGTGTCATTCTCCAAACTTTTGGCCACGACTGTAGTATAACAATGGCTGGTTAAGGCCGATATATATATCTATTCTGCACAAGGTACGTACAAGTCCTGTGGGATCCATGCCTGGTTCATTTTAATGAATGTGAGCTTGTCCACATTGGCTGTGCACAGTCGGCTGCGCAGCCTGGAGCATGACTTTGCTCTCCTGTAGGCCTTTTTGATTGCACGTTGGCTGTACCTACGACTCGTGAATCTCTCCTTTAGCACTTTAGCTTGTTGCTCAAATATTTCATCCGTCGAGCAGATTCTCCGGGCCCGTAAATATTGACCAATCAGAATTGAGTTAATCATCTGTGGGGGATGCGATGAAGAGGCATGTAAGTATGAGTTTACTGCTGTAGGTTTCCTGAAAACGTTCGTCACTATACATCCATCGATACCTTTCTGTAGCTGCACATCTAAAAACTCAATGGATTCCTTACTATATTTGTACGTTATTTTGATATTTTTAGCATTATTATTTAACACAACAAAAAATTCCTCTAACTCCTCGGTACTTCCCTGCCAGATCATGAATACATCGCCCGTATCACACCTACAAATTTGTGAATTTCGCCCGAAAATGTAACATCCAAATTTTTTTATTTGTTTTTAACCTGTCTATTAGGTAAAGCAGTGGTACATCACAACCAAAAAATGGTGAATTTCACCAGAAAATGTAACTGACAATTTTTTTTTACTTGTCTACTAGATACAGCAGTGGTATATCACACCCAAAAATTGGTGAATTTCACCCGTAAATGTAAAGGACAAAGTAGTGAAATTACATGAAATAAAATACCTGGAGGTCCATATTGAGTAGGAGTTTGAGGAGGAGGTGGACGTTGCGGTGAAGGTGGAAGCAGCGTTGGTGGAGGACGAGCTAGTCAACACTGGTTTTTGTTTTAAAATTATTTTTTTATTTTTTAATTAGGGTACACTCCAAAAGAGTGTATTATATCCAAAATACAAGAATGAGCAATTGCGCTGTAGTATTACAATTGCTGGTTAAGGCCGATATACATATCTATTCGGCACAAGTTACGGACAAGTCCTGTGAGATCCATGCCTGGTTCATTTAAATGAATGTGAGCTTGTCCACATTGGCTGTGCACAGTTGGCTGCGCTTCTCTGTGATGACGCCCCCTGCCATGCTAAACACACGTTCATATAATACACTGGCTGCAGGGCAGGCCAGCATTTCCAAGGTGTAATGGGCAAGCTCATGCCATGTGCCCAATTTGGAGACCCAGAAGTTGCAGGGGGCAGACCCGTCATTCAGTACATGTAGGCGTGTAAGCACACATACTGCTCCACCATGTTGGTGAAATGCTGCCTCCTGCTAAGACGTTCCTTTTAAGCTGCTGGTGCTGGAGGTGTGGCGTGCTGACAAAGCTTTTCCACATTTCAGCCATGCTAACCCTACCTTCTAAGGGGTTGGCGGTGCCCCATCTGCGTTGGTGACCTCTTCCTCTGCCTTCGCTTTGTGCTTCCACTGTGCCCCCGCTGTCAGGTGGGAAAGCGACCAGCAGCATGTCTACCAGCGTGCACGTGTACTCGCGCATCTTCCGATCACGCTCCAGTGAGGGAATTAAGGACGCAACAAGGAACACAGGTCTCGCATGGAGGCCCATTGGTGGTGAAGTGGTGCTGTTCCACAGAGCGACTCACCCATGAGTGCTGCAGCTGAAACTCCACTATCGCCTGCTGCTGCTCGCACAGTCTGGCCAGCATGTGCAAGGTGGAGTTCCTCCTTGTGGGCACGTCGCATATGAGGCGTTGAGCTGGAAGGCCAAAGTTACGCTGCAGCGCTGACAGGCGAGCAGCAGCAGGGGGAGAACGCCGAAAGCGCACAGACGGCCCTCACTTTATGTAGCAGCTCTGACATATCGGGGTAATTTTTAAGGAATCTGCACCACCAAATTCAGCACATGTGCCAGGCAAGGGATGTGCGTCAAACCAACTAGTCCCAGAGCTGCTACGAGATTTCGCCCATTATTGCACACGACCAGGCCGGGCTTGAGGCTCACTGGCACCAACCACTCATCAGTCTGTTGTTCAAGGCCCGTCCACAGCTCCTGCATGGTGCGGGGTTTGTCCCCCAAACAGATAAGTTTTAAAACTCCCTGCTGTCGTTTACCCCTGGCTGTGCTGAAGTTGGTGGTGAAGGTGTAATGCTGACCGTATGAGGAGCCTTTAGAGGATGAGGAAGCGGAGTAGAAGGAGGCAAACTGAAGCGCCATGCAATCCTCGGTGGTGGAAAGACATGCGCCAAACTGCAATCCGCCACAGGCCCAGCCGCCACTGCATTTACCCAGTGTGCTGTTATGGAGATATAACGTCCCTGACCGTGCTTACTGGTTCAATTATCCGTAGTGAGGTGCACCTTGGCACAGATGGTGTTGCGCAGTGCACACCTGATTTTGTCCCCTACTTGGTTGTGCAGGGAAGGAATGGCTTGCCTGGAAAAGTAGTGGCGGCTGGGAACGATGTAATGTGGGACAGCCACTGCCATAAGGCCTTTAAAACTATCCGTCTCCACCAGATGGAATTACAGCATTTCAAAGACCAGTAATTTAGAAATGCTGGCATTCAGGGCTAGGGATCGTGGGTGGGTAGGGGTGTACTTCCTCTTCCTCTCCAGTGTTTGGGAGATAGAGAGCTGAACGCTTCTGTGGGACATTGTGGAAATGCTTGGTGACCCAGGTGTTGGTGTTGCTGGCAGATCCTCGGTTTGCGGGGTGCCAGGTGGCACTGTCACTCGAGAGGTGGATGAATTGGCAGAGACTTCAGCAGAAGACCACTTAAATTCCTGGTCATGCAGGTTGTGCTCAGGTTGAGAACGTTTATGCCATCAGCACATTGTCTGAAGAACTGCCACGCCAGGGAACTCCTTGGAGCTGGTTTTGGTGTGCTCGGTCCCTTGCTGTGGTGGGCAGTAGCAGGTGTACTGTTTAGAGGACGGCTGCTCCGCTTTTGCATCCTGCTCCCTCTTCTGCTGTGCTGGTGGCTCTGTGCGACCACCGCCTCTTCCTCCGAACTACATAGGTCACTCGCATGACCTTGATTCCATGTGGGGTCGAGGACCTCATCGTCCTCCACATCATCTTTCACCCAGTCTTTACCCCTGCCCTCCTTGTCGGTCTGCACACTGCAGAAAGCCCAAGCAGTTGGCACCTGTGTTTCGTCATCATCCGAGACGTGCTGAGATAGTCCTCCCATGTACTCATCTTGAAACATAAGTGGGTGGGCATCTGTGCACTCAATCTCTTCCACTTCTGGGGCAGGGATAGGTGGATGGCCCTGGGAAACCCTGCTAACAGAGTCATCAAAAAGCAGAAGAGACTGCTGCATGACTTGGGGCTCAGACTGCTTGGCTGATTTGCAAGGGGGTGAGGTGAAAGACTGATGGATATGGGCTGCGGGTGCCAACTCTGAACTTTCAGCAGGAGACTGGGTGGGAGACAATGTGTATGAACTGGAGGCACTGTCAGCAACCCAATCTACTATCGCCTGTACTTGTTCAGGCCTCACCATTCGCAAAGCCGCATTAGGCCCGACTAAATACCGATGGAGGTTCTGTTGCCTACTCGCAGCTGAGGAAGAGGTTTCATTTGTGCGTGTATCTGGCACAGATCGACCACGCCCTCTCCCTGCAACAGACACTTCACCATTAGCACCACGACCTGGGCCACGTCCCTTATTTGACGCTCTACTCATATTTCTCAAATTTAGTATCTTGCCCTAAATGGGTGTTTAATTAATAGTAGAATAGAACCACAGTATGTAAAGGGTGTATTTCACATGCCCTTATCCACACTAGGCCGCAATTAAAGATTTGTGCCCAAAATGGGTGTTTGTTTAATAACTGAATAGAACCACAGTATGTAAAGGCTGTTTCTCACACGCCCTGATCCAGACTAGGCCGCATTTAAAGATTTGTGCCCAAAATGGGTGTTTGTTTAATAACTGAATAGAACCACACTATGTAACGGCTGTATCTCACAATGATATATGCAGAAAAGGCTGAAAAATATACTTTTTTGCCAAAAACTGGTGTTTGTTTAATAACGGAATATGACAGCAGTATAAAACCCTTGAATTTTACACGTGCTGATGCTGCAAGGCCAGAAAAATTGCGTATTTTGCCCAAAAAAGGGTGTTTTATTAATAGAAGAATTTAACCCCAGTATATAAAGGGTGTATCTCACACCCCCTGACCCACACTAGGCCGCAATGAAAGATTTGTGCCCTAAATGGGTGTTTGTTTAATAACTGAATAGAACCACAGTATGCAAAGGCTGTATCTCAGACGTACTGATCCAGACTATGCCGCAATTTAAGTTTTTGGCCCAAAATGGGTGTTTGTTTAATAACAGAATATGACAGCAGTATATAACCCTTGAATTTCACACTGACAGATGCAGCAAGGGCTGTAAAATTGGATATTTGGGCAAAAAAGTGTGTTTTTAAAAACCCAGAAAATTATGGCTGTATTTCTAGCTTAAATTGCACACTGACTAATCCAGATGTTGTATATTGCCAAAAAAGTGTGTTTTTTTGTAACAGAATATGAAAGCTGTATATATTAAACTTGAGCTTCACACGTACAGATCTATAAAATAGTGGATTTTGGCAAAAAAAAGGGTGTTTTTTAAAAACCCAGAAAATTATGGCTGTATTTCTAGCTTAAATTGCACACTGACTAGAGTTGAGCGGACACCTGGATGTTCGGGTTCGAGAAGTTTGGACGAACTTCCCGGAAATGTTCGGGTTCGGGATCCGAATCCGATCCGAACTTCGTCCCGAACCCGAACCCCATTGAAGTCAATGGGGACCCGAACTTTTCGGAACTAAAAAGGCTGTAAAACAGCCCAGGAAAGGACTAGAGGGCTGCAAAAGGCAGCAACATGTAGGTAAATCCCGTGCAAACAAATGTGGATAGGGAAATGAATTAAAATAAAAATAAATAAAAATTAACCAATATCAATTGGAGAGAGGTCCCATAGCAGAGATTCTGGCTTCACGTCACCCACCACTGGAACAGTCCATTCTCAGATATTTAGGCCCCGGCACCCAGGCAGAGGAGAAAGGTCCCGTAACAGAGAATCTGGCTTCATGTCAGAAGAGAATCAGTCTGCATGTCATAGCAGAGAATCAGGATTCACGTCAGCCACCACTGCAACAGTCCATTGGCATATATTTAGGCCCAGCACCCAGGCAGAGGAGAGAGGTCCCATAACAGAGAATCTGGCTTCATGTCAGCAGAGAATCAGTCTGCATGTCATAGCAGAGAATCAGGCTTCACGTCAGCCACCACTGCAACAGTCCATTGTCATATATTTAGGCCCAGCACCCAGGCAGAGGAGAGAGGTCCCGTAACAGAGAATCTGTCTTCATGTCAGCAGAGAATCAGTCTGCATATCATAGCAGAGAATCAGGCTTCACGTCAGCCACCACTGCAACAGTCCATTGTCATATATTTAGGCCCAGCACCCAGGCAGAGGAAAGAGGTCCCGTAACAGAGAATCTGTCTTCATGTCAGCAGAGAATCAGTCTGCATATCATAGCAGAGAATCAGGCTTCACGTCAGCCACCACTGCAACAGTCCATTGTCATATATTTAGGCCCAGCACCCAGGCAGAGGAGAGAGGTCCTGTAACAGAGGATCTGGCTTCATGTCAGCAGAGAATCAGTCTGCATGTCATAGCAGAGAATCAGGCTTCACGTCAGCCACCACTGCAACAGTCCATTGTCATATATTTAGGCCCAGGCACACAGGCAGAGGAGAGAGGTCCTGTAACAGAGGATCTGGCTTCATGTCAGCAGAGAATCAGTCTGCATGTCATAGCAGAGAATCAGGCTTCACGTCAGCCACCAGTGCAACAGTCCATTGTCATATATTTAGGCCCAGCACCCAGGCAGAGGAGAGAGGTCCCGTAACAGAGAATCTGGCTTCATGTCAGCAGAGAATCAGTCTGCATGTCATAGAAAAGAATCAGGCTTCACGTCACCCACCACTGCAACAGTCCATTGGCATATATTTAGGCCCAGGTACCCAGACAGAGGAGAGGTTCATTCAACTTTGGGTAGCCTCGCAATATAATGGTAAAATGAAAATAAAAATAGGAGTACAATAATATATGTTTAAGGGGAGGTAGTTAATGTCTAATCTGCACAAGGGATGGACAGGTCCTGTGGGATCCATGCCTGGTTCATTTTTATGAACGTCAGCTTGTCCACATTGGCTGTAGACAGGCGGCTGCGTTTGTCTGTAATGACGCCCCCTGCCGTGCTGAATACACGTTCAGACAAAACGCTGGCCGCCGGGCAGGCCAGCACCTCCAAGGCATAAAAGGCTAGCTCTGGCCACGTGGACAATTTAGAGACCCAGAAGTTGAATGGGGCCGAACAATCAGTCAGTACGTGGAGGGGTGTGCACACGTACTGTTCCACCATGTTAGTGAAATGTTGCCTCCTGCTAACACGTTGCGTATCAGGTGGTGGTGCAGTTAGCTGTGGCATGTTGACAAAACGTTTCCACATCTATGCCATGCTAACCCTGCCCTCAGAGGAGCTGGCCGTGACACAGCTGCCTTGGCGACCTCTTGCTCCTCCTCTGCCTTGGCCTTGTGCTTCCACTTGTTACCCTGTGACATTTGGGAATGCTCTCAGTAGCGCGTCTACCAACGTGCGTTTGTACTCGCGCATCTTCCTATCACGCTCCAGTGCAGGAAGTAAGGTGGGCACATTGTCTTTGTACCGTGGATCCAGCAGGGTGGCAACCCAGTAGTCCGCACACGTTAAAATGTGGGCAACTCTGCTGTCGTTGCGCAGGCACTGCAGCATGTAGTCGCTCATGTGTGCCAGGCTGCCCAGGGGTAAGGACAAGCTGTCCTCTGTGGGAGGCGTATCGTCATCGTCCTGCCTTTCCCCCCAGCCACGCACCAGTGATGGGCCCGAGCTGCGTTGGGTGCCACCCCGCTGTGACCATGCTTCATCCTCATCCTCCTCCACCTCCTCCTCATCCTCGTCCTCCTCGTCCTCCAGTAGTGGGCCCTGGCTGGCCACATTTCTACCTGGCCTCTGCTGTTGCAAAAAACCTCCCTCTGAGTCACTTCAAAGAGACTGGCCTGAAAGTGCTAAAAATGACCCCTCTTCCTCCTCCTCCTCCTCCTGGGCCACCTCCTCTTCCATCATCGCCCTAAGTGTTTTCTCAAGGAGACATAGAAGTGGTATTGTAACGCTGAAAACGGCGTCATCGCCACTGGCCATGTTGGTGGAGTACTCGAAACAGCGCAACAGGGCACACAGGTCTCGCATGGAGGCCCAGTCATTGGTGGTGAAGTGGTGCTGTTCCGTAGTGCGACTGACCCGTGCGTGCTGCAGCTGAAACTCCACTATGGCCTGCTGCTGCTCGCACAGTCTGTCCAGCATGTGCAAGGTGGAGTTCCACCTGGTGGGCACGTCGCATATGAGGCTGTGAGCGGGAAGGCCGAAGTTACGCTGTAGCGCAGACAGGCGAACAGCAGCAGGATGTGAACGCCGGAAGCACGAACAGACGGCCCGCACTTTATGCAGCAGCTCTGACATGTCGGGGTAGTTGTGAATGAACTTCTGCACCACCAAATTCAGCACATGAGCCAAGCAAGGGATGTGCGTCAAACCGGCTAGTCCCAGAGCTGCAACGAGATTTTGCCCATTATCGCACACCACCAGGCCGGGCTTGAGGCTCACCGGCAGCAACCACTCGTCGGTCTGTTGTTCTATACCCCGCCACAACTCCTGTGCGGTGTGGGGCCTGTCCCCCAAACATATGAGTTTCAGAATGGCCTGCTGACGTTTACCCCGGGCTGTGCTGAAGTTGGTGGTGAAGATGTGTGGCTGACTGGATGAGCAGGTGGAAGAAGAGGAGGAGGAAGCCGAGTAAGAGGAGGTGGTAACAGGAGGCAAAGAATGTTGCCCTGTGATCCTTGGCGGCGGAAGGACGTGCGCCAAACAGCTCTCCGCCTGGGGCCCAGCTGCCACTACATTTACCCAGTGTGCAGTTAGGGAGATATAGCGTCCCTGGCCGTGCTTACTGGTCCACGTATCTGTGGTTAGGTGGACCTTGCCACAGATGGCGTTGCGCAGTGCACACTTGATTTTATCGGATACTTGGTTGTGCAGGGAAGGCACGGCTCTCTTGGAGAAGTAGTGCCGGCTGGGAACAACATACTGTGGGACAGCAAGCGACATGAGCTGTTTGAAGCTGTCTGTGTCCACCAGCCTAAATGACAGCATTTCATAGGCCATTAGTTTAGAAATGCTGGCATTCAGGGCCAGGGATCGAGGGTGGCTAGGTGGGAATTTACGCTTTCTCTCAAATGTTTGTGAGATGGAGAGCTGAACGCTGCCGTGTGACATGGTTGAGATGCTTGGTGACGGAGATGGTGGTGGTGTTGGTGGTACATCCCCTGTTTGTTGGGCGGCAGGTGCCAACGTTCCTCCAGAGGCGGAGGAAGAGGCCGAGGCGGCAGCAGCAGAAGAGGTAGCAGGGGGAGCCTGAGTGACTTCCTTGGTTTTAAGGTGTTTACTCCACTGCAGTTCATGCTTTGCATGCAGGTGCCTGGTCATGCAGGTTGTGCTAAGGTTCAGAACGTTAATGCCTCGCTTCAGGCTCTGATGGCATAGCGTGCAAACCACTCGGGTCTTGTCGTCAGCACATTGTTTGAAGAAGTGCCATGCCAGGGAACTCCTCTCCTTGAAGCTGCCTTTGGGGTGCTCGGTCCAAGATGGCGGCGGTCAGTAGCAGGCGGAGTCTCTTGGCGGCGGGTGTTCTGCTTTAGCCCACTGCTCCCTCTTTTGCTACGCTGTTGGCTCGGTCTCACCACTGCCTCTTCCTCCGAACTCTGAAAGTCAGTGGCACGACCTTCATTCCATGTGGGGTCTAGGACCTCATCGTCCCCTGCATCGTCTTCCACCCAGTCTTGATCCCTGACCTCCTGTTCAGTCTGCACACTGCAGAAAGACGCAGCAGTTGGCACCTGTGTTTCGTCATCATCAGAGACATGCTGAGGTGGTATTCCCATGTCCTCATCATCAGGAAACATAAGTGGTTGTGCGTCAGTGCATTCTATGTCTTCCACCGCTGGGGAAGGGCTTGGTGGATGCCCTTGGGAAACCCTGCCAGCGGAGTCTTCAAACAGCATAAGAGACTGCTGCATAACTTGAGGCTCAGACAGTTTCCCTGGTATGCATGGGGGTGATGTGACAGACTGATGGGCTTGGTTTTCAGGCGCCATCTCTGCGCTTTCTGCAGAAGACTGGGTGGGAGATAATGTGAACGTGCTGGATCCACTGTCGGCCACCCAATTGACTAATGCCTGTACCTGCTCAGGCCTTACCATCCTTAGAACGGCATTGGGCCCCACCAAATATCGCTGTAAATTATGGCAGCTACTGGGACCTGAGGTAGTTGGTACACTAGGACGTGTGGCTGTGGCAGAACGGCCACGTCCTCTCCCAGCACCAGAGGGTCAACTAACACCACCACGACCATGTCCACGTCCTTTACTAGATGTTTTCCTCATTGTTATCGTTCACCACAACAACAAAAATATTATTTAGCCCAATGTATTGAATTCAAATTCAGGCCTTTTTTACAGACACCTAACACTATCTGGCTATCTATTTAGGTACCGTATTACACTAATACAGGCACAGCAGTAACGACAGATTTAGCTGGATATAAATTTGAGGCCTAGTATTTAGGCGCTGGGTGACAGATATAGGTTTACTGACGGAATTAGACTTGGAAATGCACAGTAGCGTGTGTGTGAAGTTATTCATAATGACCCTATGTGCACCTTGAATCTGATATACTCTTTTAGGGATAAATTTAAAGTAGGCCTGATACAGCAGAAACCACTAAATTAGGAAATTGCTAAATTGGGAATTGTATTTCAACCCAGAACAAAAACTGTACTTTGACGGACACTAAATAACTTGACCAGCCACAACAGTACAGCAGTAGCGACAGATTTAGCTGGATATAAATTTGAGGCCTAGTATTTAGGCGCTAGGTGACAGGTATAGGTTTACTGACAGAATTAGACTTGGAAATGCACAGTAGCGTGTGTGTGAAGTTATTCAGAATGACCCTATGTGCACCTTAAATCTGATATACCCTTTTAGGGATAGATTTAAAATAGCTCTGATACAGCAGAAACCACTAAATTAGGAAATTGCTAAATTGGGAATTGTATTTCAACCCAGAACAAAAACTGTGCTTTGACGGACACTAAATAACTTGACCAGCCACAACAGTACAGCAGTAATTACAGATTTAGCTGGATATAAATTTGAGGCCTAGTATTTAGGCGCTGGGTGACAGGTATTGGTTTACTGACAGAATTAGACTTGGAAATGCACAGTAGCGTGTGTGTGAAGTTATTCAGAATGACCCTATGTGCACCTTGAATCTGATATACCCTTTTAGGGATAGATTTAAAATAGCTCTGATACAGCAGAAACCACATACGTTTACTGACAGAATTAGACTGGCCAAAAAATAACCACACTATTGATGGTTAAATTCACTTGGTGTGACAGCTTGACCAACCACACTACTGAGGGTTAAATGCACTTGGTGACAGGCGCAGCTTGCCCCTGATGTAGTATATGGCCAAAAAATAAACAGACTATTGCTGGTTAAATGCACTTGGTGTGACAGCTTCACCCTGATGTAGGATTTAGCCAAAAAACAACCACACCATTGAGGGTTAAATGCACTTGGTGGCAGCTTGTGCTGGCGCAACACAAGACACAAAGTGGCCGCCGATCACCCCAGAAAAAAGTGACTGAGAAACGCTCTGGGCAGCCTAAAAACAGTGAGCAATTCAATAGCAGCAGTTCAATCATCCACAGCTGCAGATCGATCACTGGATGGAGTCTTTTGGAGGAGTTAATCAGCCTAATCTCGCCCTACTGTCGCAGCTGCAACCTCTCCCTACGCTAATCAGAGCAGAGTGACGGGCGGCGCTATGTGACTCCAGCTTTAATAGAGACTGGGTCACATGGTGCTCTGGCCAATCACAGCCATGCCAATAGTAAGCATGGCTGTGACGGCCTCTTGGGGCAAGTAGTATGACGCTTGTTGATTGGCTGCTTTGCAGCCTTTCAAAAAGCGCCAAGAAAGCGACGAACACCGAACCCGAACCCGGACTTTTACGAAAATGTCCGGGTTCGAGTCCGTGTTACGGACACCCCAAAATTCGGTACGAACCCGAACTATACAGTTCGGCTTCGCTAATCCCTAACACTGACTAATCCAGATATTGTTTATTTATTTTTTTATAACAGAATATAAAAGCTGTATATAACCCTTGAATTTCACACATGCTGATGCTGCAAGGACTGTGAAATTGGGTATTTTGGCAAAAAAGTGTGTTTTTAAAAACCCTGAAAATTATGGCTGTATTTCTAGCTGAAATTGCACACTGACTAATCATTCTGCAAATGCACCAGATGTTGTATATTGCCCAAAAAGTTTTTTTTTTTTTTAAAACCCGATTATTAGTGCCGTTTTTCAAGCTTGGATTTCAATGTCACAAAAGCACATATGCAGTGCTGGTGCACTGATCTTGCATAAAATGCCCGCCGCAGCCGCCCACCTAACAGACAGATAAAAGTTTTTTCGGTCACTGGGCTCAGGGCAGGGTAAAAAGATTGTGCCCTGCACCCACACAACTAAATGTATGTCGATCGCTGAGTTAGATTCAAGTTCTGAACAAAGATTCTCTCCTATTCTCTCCCTGAAATCACCAGCAGCCTCCTCTCCCTACACTATTAACAGCAGAGTGACGTGCAGCGCTACGCGACTCCAGCTTACATAGGGCCTGGGCCACATGCTGCTCTGGCCAATCACAGCCATGCCATTAGTAGGCATGGCTGTGATGGCTTCTAAGGTCAGACAGTTAAACACTTAAACACAGGCTCTGCAGCCTTTCAAAAAGTGCCAAGAAAGTGCCGAACACCGAACCCGAACTTTTACTAAAATGTTCGGGTTCGCGTCCGAGGTCCAAAAATCCTAAAGTTCGGTACTTTACAGTTCGGGTTCGCTCAACCATAACTATAAGCACAATTTAATTTTTTACTTTTTAAAAAACAATTCTAGCCCAATGTGCTTTCTTCAGTTTTTTTTGTTTCTTCTGCCTTCATCCTTTGTGTCTGCAGTTCTGCTCCATCGAAATTAATGGAGATGAGCTGCAGTATCACACACAACCTTGGCACAGATGTGGAACCATTTTTGGTATACAGCAGCCATGGTTTTCTAACTCTTCACAACCCCTTTAACACTTGGCCTGCGCTATGTTGTTTGCCGTAACCTTATAGCCCAGGATTCCTGTCATTCACATTAGAATGTGTGTCACACATTATACAGGTATTTTCTAAGGTTAATCCAGGTCATGAGATTTCATTTGGTTTGTTCTTCGTGCAGAAGGTAATAAGTCCATAGAGACCTCGTAGCTATTTCAGAAAGAATAACATTTAATTAATTAAACACATTAAATTAACTGTGGTACAGAAACCATTATTACAAGACTCAGGGAGACCTATTAGACCATTGGGATTGTGGGAAATCAGAATTCAGCTGTTGTAAGACACAAATAACTACATGAGTTCTCCACTACAAATGCTAGAAAAAATTAAAATACAGTCACCTTAATTACATCATTTGCTACAAAATCTGTATAGTATCTATCAGCAATAATCAAACTTATCAAAATTCTCTTCATCTATATTTCAGCACAGGCAACTGTAGGATTTGATGAGTTGATTTTCTCAATTTTAATGTTATTTTTTTTTGTTTGGCACTATTGGTTAAATGTATCATTTTAAGTCATTGTTAACCCTTTAAAGCCGGATAATTAGATGTTCGGATTTATTGGTAGGGTGAAATGGTAGACTGACTGTGCAAGTGTACGAAATAATAATCCCATAAAAAATCTAATTGCACTTTTCTGGTAATTTTTTTATACTGATTCTAGCTAGTAGCAATGGACGAACATCGGCCGGGATGATTCGCGAACGCGATCGCGCAGGACCCCATTCACTTTAATGGCATGGCGAACCTGAAAAACCTTCAGCTCAAACTTGCAGCCACCAAATACTTAGTAGAAGTGCACAAATAGTCCCACAACATGGACAGTTACATACTAGAGGGGGATCAATGACAAAAATTAATACATCTAAAAATATATATCTTAATCAGGGGACATTTTTATGCATCTTAAAGGGAAATTCTCTGAAATTTGTCCTGTTGGAGCCTAGAAATTTTTTATTTTGTTGTTCCAATGTCATTTGTCACTATTAGAGTTGAGCGAACACCTGGATGTTCGGGTTCGAGAAGTTCGGCCGAACATCCCGGAAATGTTCGGGTTCGGGATCCGAACCCGATCCGAACTTCGTCCCGAACCCGAACCCCATTGAAGTCAATGGGGACCCGAACTTTTCGGCACTAAAAAGGCTGTAAAACAGCCCAGGAAAGGGCTAGAGGGCTGCAAAAGGCAGCAACATGTAGGTAAATCCCCTGCAAACAAATGTGGATAGGGAAATGAATTAAAATAAAAATTAAATAAATAAAAATTAACCAAAATCAATTGGAGAGAGGTTCCATAGCAGAGAATCTGGCTTCCCGTCACCCACCACTGGAACAGTCCATTCTCAGATATTTAGGCCCCGGCACCCAGGCAGAGGAGAGAGGTCCCGTAACAGACAATCTGGCTTCATGTCAGCAGAGAATTAGTCTGCATGTCATAGCAGAGAATGAGGCTTCACGTCAGCCACCACTGCAACAGTCCATTGGCATATATTTAGGCCCAGCACCCAGGCAGAGGAGGGAGGTCCCGTAACAGAGAATCTGTCTTCATGTCAGCAGAGAATTAGTCTGCATGTCATAGCAGAGAATGAGGCTTCACGTCAGCCACCACTGCAACAGTCCATTGGCATATATTTAGGCCCAGCACACACACAGGCAGAGGAGAGAGGTCCCGTAACAGAGAATCTGGCTTCATGTCAGCAGAGAATCAGTCTGCATGTCATAGCAGAGAATTAGGCTTCACGTCAGCCACCACTGCAACAGTCCATTGGCATATATTTAGGCCCAGCACACACACAGGCAGAGGAGAGAGGTCCCGTAACAGAGAATCTGTCTTCATGTCAGCAGAGAATTAGTCTGCATGTCATAGCAGAGAATGAGGCTTCACGTCACCCACCACTGCAACAGTCCATTGGCATATATTTAGGCCCAGCACCCAGGCAGAGGAGGGAGGTCCCGTAACAGAGAATCTGTCTTCATGTCAGCAGAGAATTAGTCTGCATGTCATAGCAGAGAATGAGGCTTCACGTCAGCCACCACTGCAACAGTCCATTGGCATATATTTAGGCCCAGCACCCAGGCAGAGGAGGGAGGTCCCGTAACAGAGAATCTGGCTTCATGTCAGCAGAGAATCAGTCTTCATATCATAGCAGAGAATCAGGCTTCACGTCACCCACCACTGTAAGAGTCAATTTTCATAAATTTAGGCCCAGAACCCAGGCAGAGGAGAAAGGTCCCGTAACAGACAATCTGGCTTCATGTCAGCAGAGAATCAGTCTTCATATCATAGCAGAGAATCAGGCTTCACGTCACCCACCACTGCAACAGTCCATTGGCATATATTTAGGCCTAGCACACAGGCAGAGCAGAGAGGTCCCGTAACAGACAATCTGGCTTCATGACAGCAGAGAATCAGTCTGCATGTCATAGCAGAGAATGAGGCTTCACGTCAGCCACCACTGCAACAGTCCATTGGCATATATTTAGGCCCAGCACCCAGGCAGAGGAGGGAGGTCCCGTAACAGAGAATCTGTCTTCATGTCAGCAGAGAATTAGTCTGCATGTCATAGCAGAGAATGAGGCTTCACGTCAGCCACCACTGCAACAGTCCATTGGCATATATTTAGGCCCAGCACCCAGGCAGAGGAGGGAGGTCCCGTAACAGAGAATCTGTCTTCATGTCAGCAGAGAATTAGTCTGCATGTCATAGCAGAGAATGAGGCTTCACGTCAGCCACCACTGCAACAGTCCATTGGCATATATTTAGGCCCAGCACCCAGGCAGAGGAGGGAGGTCCCGTAACAGAGAATCTGGCTTCATGTCAGCAGAGAATCAGTCTTCATATCATAGCAGAGAATCAGGCTTCACGTCACCCACCACTGTAAGAGTCAATTTTCATAAATTTAGGCCCAGAACCCAGGCAGAGGAGAAAGGTCCCGTAACAGACAATCTGGCTTCATGTCAGCAGAGAATCAGTCTTCATATCATAGCAGAGAATCAGGCTTCACGTCACCCACCACTGTAAGAGTCAATTTTCAAAAATTTAGGCCCAGAACCCAGGCAGAGGAGAAAGGTCCCGTAACAGACAATCTGGCTTCATGTCAGCAGAGAATCAGTCTTCATATCATAGCAGAGAATCAGGCTTCACGTCACCCACCACTGTAAGAGTCAATTTTCATAAATTTAGGCCCAGAACCCAGGCAGAGGAGAAAGGTCCCGTAACAGACAATCTGGCTTCATGTCAGCAGAGAATCAGTCTTCATATCATAGCAGAGAATCAGGCTTCACGTCACCCACCACTGTAAGAGTCAATTTTCAAAAATTTAGGCCCAGAACCCAGGCAGAGGAGAAAGGTCCCGTAACAGACAATCTGGCTTCATGTCAGCAGAGAATCAGTCTTCATATCATAGCAGAGAATCAGGCTTCACGTCACCCACCACTGTAAGAGTCAATTTTCATAAATTTAGGCCCAGAACCCAGGCAGAGGAGAAAGGTCCCGTAACAGACAATCTGGCTTCATGTCAGCAGAGAATCAGTCTTCATATCATAGCAGAGAATGAGGCTTCACGTCAGCCACCACTGCAACAGTCCATTGGCATATATTTAGGCCCAGCACCCAGGCAGAGGAGGGAGGTCCCGTAACAGAGAATCTGTCTTCATGTCAGCAGAGAATTAGTCTGCATGTCATAGCAGAGAATGAGGCTTCACGTCAGCCACCACTGCAACAGTCCATTGGCATATATTTAGGCCCAGCACCCAGGCAGAGGAGGGAGGTCCCGTAACAGACAATCTGGCTTCATGTCAGCAGAGAATCAGTCTTCATATCATAGCAGAGAATCAGGCTTCACGTCACCCACCACTGCAACAGTCCATTGGCATATATTTAGGCCTAGCACACAGGCAGAGCAGAGAGGTCCCGTAACAGACAATCTGGCTTCATGACAGCAGAGAATCAGTCTTCATATCATAGCAGAGAATCAGGCTTCACGTCACCCACCACTGTAAGAGTCAATTTTCATAAATTTAGGCCCAGAACCCAGGCAGAGGAGAAAGGTCCCGTAACAGACAATCTGGCTTCATGTCAGCAGAGAATTAGTCTGCATGTCATAGCAGAGAATCAGGCTTCATGTCAGCCACCACTGCAACAGTCCATTGGCATATATTTAGGCCTAGCACACAGGCAGAGGAGAGGTTCATTCAACTTTGGGTAGCATCGCAATATAATGGTAAAATGAAAATAAAAATAGGATTGAATGAGGAAGTGCCCTGGAGTCCAATAATATATGGTTATGGGGAGGTAGTTAATGTCTAATCTGGACAAGGGACGGACAGGTCCTGTGGGATCCATGCCTGGTTCATTTTTATGAACGTCAGCTTGTCCACATTGGCTGTAGACAGGCGGCTGCGTTTGTCTGTAATGACGCCCCCTGCCGTGCTGAATACACGTTCAGACAAAACGCTGGCTGCCGGGCAGGCCAGCACCTCCAAGGCATAAAAGGCTAGCTCTGGCCACGTGGACAATTTAGAGACCCAGAAGTTGAATGGGGCCGAACCATCAGTCAGTACGTGGAGGGGTGTGCACACGTACTGTTCCACCATGTTAGTGAAATGTTGCCTCCTGCTAACACGTTGCGTATCAGGTGGTGGTGCAGTTAGCTGTGGCGTGTTGACAAAAGTTTTCCACATCTCTGCCATGCTAACCCTGCCCTCAGAGGAGCTGGCCGTGACACAGCTGCCTTGGCGACCTCTTGCTCCTCCTCTGCCTTGGCCTTGGGCTTCCACTTGTTCCCCTGTGACATTTGGGAATGCTCTCAGTAGCGCGTCTACCAACGTGCGCTTGTACTCGCGCATCTTCCTATCACGCTCCAGTGCAGGAAGTAAGGTGGGCACATTGTCTTTGTAGCGTGGATCCAGCAGGGTGGCAACCCAGTAGTCCGCACAGGTTAAAATGTGGGCAACTCTGCTGTCGTTGCGCAGGCACTGCAGCATGTAGTCGCTCATGTGTGCCAGGCTGCCCAGGGGTAAGGACAAGCTGTCCTCTGTGGGAGGCGTATCGTCATCGTCCTGCCTTTCCCCCCAGCCACGCACCAGTGATGGACCCGAGCTGCGTTGGGTGCCACCCCGCTGTGACCATGCTTCATCCTCATCCTCCTCCACCTCCTCCTCATCCTCGTCCTCCTCGTCCTCCAGTAGTGGGCCCTGGCTGGCCACATTTGTACCTGGCCTCTGCTGTTGCAAAAAACCTCCCTCTGAGTCACTTCGAAGAGACTGGCCTGAAAGTGCTAAAAATGACCCCTCTTCCTCATCCTCCTCCTCCTCCTCCTGGGCCACCTCCTGTTCCATCATCGCCCTAAGTGTTTTCTCAAGGAGACATAGAAGTGGTATTGTAACGCTGATAACGGTGTCATCGCCACTGGCCATGTTGGTGGAGTACTCGAAACAGCGCAACAGGGCACACAGGTCTCGCATGGAGGCCCAGTCATTGGTGGTGAAGTGGTGCTGTTCTGTAGTGCGACTGACCCGTGCGTGCTGCAGCTGAAACTCCACTATGGCCTGCTGCTGCTCGCACAGTCTGTCCAGCATGTGCAAGGTGGAGTTCCACCTGGTGGGCACGTCGCATATGAGGCGGTGAGCGGGAAGGCCGAAGTTACGCTGTAGCGCAGACAGGCGAGCAGCGGCAGGATGTGAACGCCGGAAGCGCGAACAGACGGCCCGCACTTTATGCAGCAGCTCTGACATGTCGGGGTAGTTGTGAATGAACTTCTGCACCACCAAATTCAGCACATGCGCCAAGCAAGGGATGTGCGTCAAACCGGCTAGTCCCAGAGCTGCAACGAGATTTCGCCCATTATCACACACCACCAGGCCGGGCTTGAGGCTCACCGGCAGCAACCACTCGTCGGTCTGTTGTTCAATACCCCGCCACAACTCCTGTGCGGTGTGGGGCCTGTCCCCCAAACATATGAGTTTCAGAATGGCCTGCTGACGTTTACCCCGGGCTGTGCTGAAGTTGGTGGTGAAGGTGTGTGGCTGACTGGATGAGCAGGTGGAAGAAGAGGAGGAGGAAGCCGAGAAGGAGGAGGTGGCAACAGGAGGCAAAGAATGTTGCCCTGCGATCCTTGGCGGCGGCAGGACGTGCGCCAAACAGCTCTCCGCCTGGGGCCCAGCTGCCACTACATTTACCCAGTGTGCAGTTAGGGAGATATAGCGTCCCTGGCCGTGCTTACTGGTCCACGTATCTGTGGTTAGGTGGACCTTGCTACAGATGGCGTTGCGCAGTGCACACTTGATTTTATGGGATACTTGGTTGTGCAGGGAAGGCACGGCTCTCTTGGAGAAGTAGTGGCGGCTGGGAACAACATACTGTGGGACAGCAAGCGACATGAGCTGTTTGAAGCTGTCTGTGTCCACCAGCCTAAATGACAGCATTTCATAGGCCAGTAGTTTAGAAATGCTGGCATTCAGGGCCAGGGATCGAGGGTGGCTAGGTGGGAATTTACGCTTTCTATCAAATGTTTGTGAGATGGAGAGCTGAACGCTGGCGTGTGACATGGTTGAGACGCTTGGTGACGGAGGTGGTGGTGGTGGTGTTGGTGGTACATCCCCTGTTTGCTGGGCGGCAGGTGCCAACGTTCCTCCGGAGGCGGAGGAAGAGGCCGAGGCGGCAGCAGCAGAATAGGCCGAGGCGGCAGCAGCAGAAGAGGTAGCAGGGGGAGCCTGAGTGACTTCCTTGGTTTTAAGGTGTTTCCTCCACTGCAGTTCATGCTTTGCATGCAGGTGCCTGGTCATGCAGGTTGTGCTCAGGTTCAGAACGTTAATGCCTCGCTTCAGGCTCTGATGGCACAGCGTGCAAACCACTCGGGTCTTGTCGTCAGCACATTGTTTGAAGAAGTGCCATGCCAGGGAACTCCTTGAAGCTGCCTTTGGGGTGCTCGGTCCCAGATGGCGGCGGTCAGTAGCAGGCGGAGTCTCTTGGCGGCGGGTGTTCTGCTTTTGCCCACTGCTCCCTCTTTTGCTACGCTGTTGGCTCGGTCTCACCACTGCCTCTTCCTCCGAACTGTGAAAGTCAGTGGCACGACCTTCATTCCATGTGGGGTCTAGGACCTCATCGTCCCCTGCATCGTCTTCCACCCAGTCTTGATCCCTGACCTCCTGTTCAGTCTGCACACTGCAGAAAGACGCAGCAGTTGGCACCTGTGTTTCGTCATCATCAGAGACATGCTGAGGTGGTATTCCCATGTCCTCATCATCAGGAAACATAAGTGGTTGTGCGTCAGTGCATTCTATGTCTTTCACCGCTGGGGAAGGGCTAGGTGGATGCCCTTGGGAAACCCTGCCAGCGGAGTCTTCAAACAGCATAAGAGACTGCTGCATAACTTGAGGCTGAGACAGTTTCCCTGGTATGCATGGGGGTGATGTGACAGACTGATGGGGTTGGTTTTCAGGCGCCATCTGTGCGCTTTCTGCAGAAGACTGGGTGGGAGATAATGTGAACGTGCTGGATCCACTGTCGGCCACCCAATTGACTAATGCCTGTACCTGCTCAGGCCTTACCATCCTTAGAACGGCATTGGGCCCCACCATATATCGCTGTAAATTCTGGCGGCTACTGGGACCTGAGGTAGTTGGTACACTAGGACGTGTGGATGTGGCAGAACGGCCACGTCCTCTCCCAGCACCAGAGGGTCCACTAACACCACCACGACCATGTCCACGTCCGCGTCCCTTACTAGATGTTTTTCTCATTGTTATGGTTCACCACAACAACAAATATATTATTTGGCACAATGTATTGTATTCAAATTCAGCGGGATATAAATTTGAGGCCTAGTATTTAGGCGCTGGGTGACCGGTATGGATTTAGTGACAGAATTAGACTTGGAAATGCACAGAAGCGTGTGTGTGAAGTTATTCTGAATGACCCAATGTGCACCTTGAATATTATATACCCTTTTTGGGATAGATTTCAAATAGCTCTGATATAGCAGGAACCACTAAATTATGAAATTGCTAAATTGGGAATTGTACTTCAACCCAGAACAAAAAATGTGCTTTGACGGGCACTAAATAACTTTCCCAGCTACAACAGGACAACGGTAACGAGAGATTTAGAGGGATTTAAATTTGAGGCCTAGTATTTAGGCGCTGGGTGACAGGTATGGGTTTAGTGACAGAATTAGACTTGGAAATACACAGTAGCGGGTGTGTGTGAAGTTATTCTGAATGACCCTATGTGCACCTTCAATATTATATACCCTTTTAGGGATAGATTTCAAATAGCTCTGATATAGCAGAAACCACTAAATTATGAAATTGCTAAATTGGGAATTGTACTTCAACCCAGAACAAAAAATGTGCTTTGACGGACACTAAATATCTTGCCCAGCAACAACAGTACAGCGGTGGGTAACGAGAGATTTAGAGGGA
Organism: Bufo gargarizans; assembly: GCF_014858855.1. NCBI lineage: Eukaryota > Metazoa > Chordata > Amphibia > Anura > Bufonidae > Bufo > Bufo gargarizans. Next base: position 24,428,303 of record NC_058081.1, read on the forward strand.
ATTAAATTTGAGGCCTAGTATTTAGGCGCTGGGTCACCGGTATGGATTTAGTGACAGAATTAGACTTGGAAATACACAGTAGCGGGTGTGTGTGAAGTTATTCTGAATGACCCTATGTGCACCTTCAATATTATATACCCTTTTTGGGATAGATTTCAAATAGCTCTGATATAGCAGGAACCACTAAATTATGAAATTGCTAAATTGGGAATTGTACTTCAACCCAGAACAAAAAATGTGCTTTGACGGGCACTAAATAACTTTCCCAGCTACAACAGGACAACGGTAACGAGAGATTTAGAGGGATTTAAATTTGAGGCCTAGTATTTAGGCGCTGGGTGACAGGTATGGGTTTAGTGACAGAATTAGACTTGGAAATACACAGTAGCGGGTGTGTGTGAAGTTATTCTGAATGACCCTATGTGCACCTTCAATATTATATACCCTTTTAGGGATAGATTTCAAATAGCTCTGATATAGCAGAAACCACTAAATTATGAAATTGCTAAATTGGGAATTGTACTTCAACCCAGAACAAAAAATGTGCTTTGACGGACACTAAATATCTTGCCCAGCAACAACAGTACAGCGGTGGGTAACGAGAGATTTAGAGGGAATTAAATTTGAGGCCTAGTATTTAGGCGCTGGGTCACCGGTATGGATTTAGTGACAGAATTAGACTTGGAAATACACAGTAGCGGGTGTGTGTGAAGTTATTCTGAATGACCCTATGTGCACCTTCAATATTATATACCCTTTTTGGGATAGATTTCAAATAGCTCTGATATAGCAGGAACCACTAAATTATGAAATTGCTAAATTGGGAATTGTACTTCAACCCAGAACAAAAAATGTGCTTTGACGGGCACTAAATAACTTTCCCAGCTACAACAGGACAACGGTAACGAGAGATTTAGAGGGATTTAAATTTGAGGCCTAGTATTTAGGCGCTGGGTGACAGGTATGGGTTTAGTGACAGAATTAGACTTGGAAATACACAGTAGCGGGTGTGTGTGAAGTTATTCTGAATGACCCTATGTGCACCTTCAATATTATATACCCTTTTAGGGATAGATTTCAAATAGCTCTGATATAGCAGAAACCACTAAATTATGAAATTGCTAAATTGGGAATTGTACTTCAACCCAGAACAAAAAATGTGCTTTGACGGACACTAAATATCTTGCCCAGCAACAACAGTACAGCGGTGGGTAACGAGAGATTTAGAGGGAATTAAATTTGAGGCCTAGTATTTAGGCGCTGGGTCACCGGTATGGATTTAGTGACAGAATTAGACTTGGAAATACACAGTAGCGGGTGTGTGTGAAGTTATTCTGAATGACCCTATGTGCACCTTCAATATTATATACCCTTTTTGGGATAGATTTCAAATAGCTCTGATATAGCAGGAACCACTAAATTATGAAATTGCTAAATTGGGAATTGTACTTCAACCCAGAACAAAAAATGTGCTTTGACGGGCACTAAATAACTTTCCCAGCTACAACAGGACAACGGTAACGAGAGATTTAGAGGGATTTAAATTTGAGGCCTAGTATTTAGGCGCTGGGTGACAGGTATGGGTTTAGTGACAGAATTAGACTTGGAAATACACAGTAGCGGGTGTGTGTGAAGTTATTCTGAATGACCCTATGTGCACCTTCAATATTATATACCCTTTTAGGGATAGATTTCAAATAGCTCTGATATAGCAGAAACCACTAAATTATGAAATTGCTAAATTGGGAATTGTACTTCAACCCAGAACAAAAAATGTGCTTTGACGGACACTAAATATCTTGCCCAGCAACAACAGTACAGCGGTGGGTAACGAGAGATTTAGAGGGAATTAAATTTGAGGCCTAGTATTTAGGCGCTGGGTCACCGGTATGGATTTAGTGACAGAATTAGACTTGGAAATACACAGTAGCGGGTGTGTGTGAAGTTATTCTGAATGACCCTATGTGCACCTTCAATATTATATACCCTTTTTGGGATAGATTTCAAATAGCTCTGATATAGCAGGAACCACTAAATTATGAAATTGCTAAATTGGGAATTGTACTTCAACCCAGAACAAAAAATGTGCTTTGACGGGCACTAAATAACTTTCCCAGCTACAACAGGACAACGGTAACGAGAGATTTAGAGGGATTTAAATTTGAGGCCTAGTATTTAGGCGCTGGGTGACAGGTATGGGTTTAGTGACAGAATTAGACTTGGAAATACACAGTAGCGGGTGTGTGTGAAGTTATTCTGAATGACCCTATGTGCACCTTCAATATTATATACCCTTTTAGGGATAGATTTCAAATAGCTCTGATATAGCAGAAACCACTAAATTATGAAATTGCTAAATTGGGAATTGTACTTCAACCCAGAACAAAAAATGTGCTTTGACGGACACTAAATATCTTGCCCAGCAACAACAGTACAGCGGTGGGTAACGAGAGATTTAGAGGGAATTAAATTTGAGGCCTAGTATTTAGGCGCTGGGTCACCGGTATGGATTTAGTGACAGAATTAGACTTGGAAATACACAGTAGCGGGTGTGTGTGAAGTTATTCTGAATGACCCTATGTGCACCTTCAATATTATATACCCTTTTTGGGATAGATTTCAAATAGCTCTGATATAGCAGGAACCACTAAATTATGAAATTGCTAAATTGGGAATTGTACTTCAACCCAGAACAAAAAATGTGCTTTGACGGGCACTAAATAACTTTCCCAGCTACAACAGGACAACGGTAACGAGAGATTTAGAGGGATTTAAATTTGAGGCCTAGTATTTAGGCGCTGGGTGACAGGTATGGGTTTAGTGACAGAATTAGACTTGGAAATACACAGTAGCGGGTGTGTGTGAAGTTATTCTGAATGACCCTATGTGCACCTTCAATATTATATACCCTTTTTGGGATAGATTTCAAATAGCTCTGATATAGCAGGAACCACTAAATTATGAAATTGCTAAATTGGGAATTGTACTTCAACCCAGAACAAAAAATGTGCTTTGACGGGCACTAAATAACTTTCCCAGCTACAACAGGACAACGGTAACGAGAGATTTAGAGGGATTTAAATTTGAGGCCTAGTATTTAGGCGCTGGGTGACAGGTATGGGTTTAGTGACAGAATTAGACTTGGAAATACACAGTAGCGGGTGTGTGTGAAGTTATTCTGAATGACCCTATGTGCACCTTCAATATTATATACCCTTTTAGGGATAGATTTCAAATAGCTCTGATATAGCAGGAACCACTAAATTATGAAATTGCTAAATTGGGAATTGTACTTCAACCCAGAACAAAAAATGTGCTTTGACGGGCACTAAATAACTTTCCCAGCTACAACAGGACAACGGTAACGAGAGATTTAGAGGGATTTAAATTTGAGGCCTAGTATTTAGGCGCTGGGTGACAGGTATGGGTTTAGTGACAGAATTAGACTTGGAAATACACAGTAGCGGGTGTGTGTGAAGTTATTCTGAATGACCCTATGTGCACCTTCAATATTATATACCCTTTTTGGGATAGATTTCAAATAGCTCTGATATAGCAGGAACCACTAAATTATGAAATTGCTAAATTGGGAATTGTACTTCAACCCAGAACAAAAAATGTGCTTTGACGGGCACTAAATAACTTTCCCAGCTACAACAGGACAACGGTAACGAGAGATTTAGAGGGATTTAAATTTGAGGCCTAGTATTTAGGCGCTGGGTGACAGGTATGGGTTTAGTGACAGAATTAGACTTGGAAATACACAGTAGCGGGTGTGTGTGAAGTTATTCTGAATGACCCTATGTGCACCTTCAATATTATATACCCTTTTTGGGATAGATTTCAAATAGCTCTGATATAGCAGGAACCACTAAATTATGAAATTGCTAAATTGGGAATTGTATTTCAACCCAGAACAAGAAATGTGCTTGAACGGACACTAAATAACTCGCCCAGCTACAGCACTAGGGACAGATTTAGCTGGATATAAATTTGAGGCCTAGTATTTAGGCGCTGGGTGACCGGTATGGATTTAGTGACAGAATTAGACTGGGATATGGCCAAAAAATGAACAGACTATTGCTGGTTAAATGCACTTGGTGTGACAGCTTCACCCTGATGTAGGCTTTAGCCAAAAAACAACCACACCATTGAGGGTTAAATGCACTTGGTGACAGGCGCAGCTTGCCCCTGATTTTGTATATGGCCAAAAAATGAACAGACTATTGCTGGTTAAATGCACTTGGTGTGACAGCTTCACCCTGATGTAGGCTTTAGCCAAAAAACAACCACACCATTGAGGGTTAAATGCACTTGGTGACAGGCGCAGCTTGCCCCTGATTTTGTATATGGCCAAAAAATGAACAGACTATTGCTGGTTAAATGCACTTGGTGTGACAGCTTCACCCTGATGTAGGCTTTAGCCAAAAAACAACCACACCATTGAGGGTTAAATGCACTTGGTGACAGGCGCAGCTTGCCCCTGATTTTGTATATGGCCAAAAAATGAACAGACTATTGCTGGTTAAATGCACTTGGTGTGACAGCTTCACCCTGATGTAGGCTTTAGCCAAAAAACAACCACACCATTGAGGGTTAAATGCACTTGGTCGCAGCTTGTGCTGGCGCACCACAAGACACAAAATGGCCGCCGATCACCCCAGAAAAATGAGACTGACAAACGGTCTGTGCAGCCTAAAAACAGTGAGCAATTGAGTATCAGCAGCTCAATGGTCCACAGCTGCAGATCGATCAGTTAATCAAGTCCTTTGGAGGAGTTAATCTGCCTAATCTCGCCCTACTGTCGCAGCCGCAACCTCTCCCTACGCTAATCAGAGCAGAGTGACGGGCGGCGCTATGTGACTCCAGCTTAAATAGAGGCTGGGTCACATGGTGCTCTGGCCAATCACAGCCATGCCAATAGTAGGCATGGCTGTGATGGCCTCTTGGGGCAAGTAGTATGACGCTTGTTGATTGGCTGCTTTGCAGCCTTTCAAAAAGCGCCAAGAAAGCGTCACAAAAGCGCGAAGAAAGCGACGAACACCGAACCCGAACCCGGACTTTTACGAAAATGTCCGGGTTCGGGTCCGTGTCACGGACACCCCAAAATTCGGTACGAACCCGAACTATACAGTTCGAGTTCGCTCATCCCTAGTCACTATCTGTAGCTGAGGTAACGCAGCAAAACCGCAAACCAGTGCTGCATTGGTATATAACACCCCTGCTTCAATCAGTTTTTCTGAGGCAACTGGTATATCACACCAGTAGAAATGATTTGTTCCAATGGCTTTTGTCACGATCTGTAGCTGCGATATCGCAGCAGAACCGCACACAACTGCTGCACAATACAAATGCACTATAATATACTTAGTATGTTAGAAAGTATATTATAAGTATTTTACACCCCTCAGTAAGTCTCACCTATGGATAGCACACCTATACTAGTCCTTAAAAGGACTTTTGTGGCCCTATTAGCTAGCGTTTGGTGTCTCTAACAGCCTGTCCCTGCTCTACACAGCAACCTCTCCCTACACTGGCAAAAGACTGAATGTAAAATGGCGGCCAGATCAGGTTTATTTATAAGGTAGGGGGTATGTCCATGGGCTGAAACTTCTCAATTGGCTATCCTGTACCACCTGATGGATGTGTCATGGGTCAAAGTTCTTCACAATGCAAAAGAATATGGCACCAGCGGACATCTCCATATGTTCGCATGTTCGACGAATCGCGAACGAGCAAAGTTCGCCGCGAAACAACTGCCGGGCAAACCGCAAGGCCATCTCTACTCACCAGCAGCTAGACATAGAGCAGGAGCTGAGCCAGCAGGTGGTGGCATACTTGGAGAGCACCCTGCCACCCCTCATTGAAGATCCGCTGGACAATTGGGCAGACAAACTTAAATTTATGGCTGCAACTAGCAGAGTTTGCCCTGGAAAAGCTGTCCTGCCTTTCCAGTAGTGTGGCATCGGAGCAGGTGTTTAGTGTGGTGGTGGCCATAGTTACCCCAAGAAGAACTCATCTGTCCACCCAAAATGTGGAGAGACTGACCTTTGTCAAGATGAATCAGGCGTGGATCAGCAAGGATTTCCACCCACCAATTCCTGATGCATCAGACTAGATTGTCCATGGTGCCACACCAACTCTTTGACAAAAGAGACCGGTTTCTTTTGGCTACCTGCCTCAGCTACTATTCTGATGCTGCCACCCCTCTGATGCCACACATCTGATGCCAAGTGCTCCTTCTCACACCCACCATCGTCAGCGAGTACTGTTATTGCTAACCACCTCCCCGCTCTGTCACTGGGTCACTCTGTGGTCTCCTGATGCTGCTGTACAACTGCAAAAAATGGGGGTCAGTCAGCACATTCCAATGTGCAGGTGCATGCTGCCATGGCTAGAAACATACAGGAGCATACAATGCAGCAGCACTCTGCAAACACAAATACAGTATAATAATGCCATAATTATAGAAACCATTCTGGTGCTAATGCTATGCTTATGTTGCAAATTAGAGATTAGTGATGAGCGCGAATATTCGAATTGCGAATTTTTTTCTCGAATATCGCAATTTTGAGAATATCGTTCTATATATTTGCGAAATCGAATATTCGTTTTTTTTTTTTTCCCACTTTCCTAAAGTTGTTCTTACCTGTCCTTTGGATTCCTGGCTTCCTGGCTGCTCCAGTAAGTGGCGTTTTCAACTTACTGCTATATTCCATATTAGCTAAATTACAATCTATATGTGTATTTCACGAAATTTCGCAATATTGCTCTAACTTCGTCTTTTAGAATATTCGTAATATTCTGAAAGACGAAGTTAGAGCAATATTACGAATATTCTAAAAGACGAAGTTAGAGCAATATTATGAAATTTCATAAAATACACATAGATTGTATTTAAGCTAATATACTGCTATAGTAATATTTTTTAATAGTGTACATATTTTACAAAACTTAAGTTCAGAAGAGGCTAAAAAAATTAGAGGAAAAAAAAGGGATTATAGCACTATATTAGCTAAATTACAATCTATATGTGTATTTTACGAAATTTTGTAATATTGCTCTAACTTCTTCTTTTAGAATATTCGTAATATTCTAATAGACGAAGTTAGAGCAATATTAAGAAATTTTGTAAAATACACATATTAGCCTAGCCATAGTCAATTAGCATAGGAACGTTGCCTTATACTATCAAGATAAATAATCGCAATACGCGAAAAATAAATCGCATATTATTTGCGATAATTGGAATAATTGCGAATATTCGATTTCGACGAATATAACACGAATATTCATTTGAATATTCGTGAAATATCGCGAAATCGAATATGGCACCTCCCGCTCATCACTATTAGAGATTCTTGGCAAATACATTTTGTACAAAATCATTTGGGCCCGTCTGCCAAACGTCAAGGCAATCTCTATAAGACAGGAACCTAACACTAAATTCTACCTGTTTTGTGCAATAATGGTCACTATAAAATTCAGGAAGTGCAGGGTCCACATGCATGCCGGGTCCACTCTACTTTTTACTATTTTTGGAGCCATAACTGCCTCCATTAAATCCAGGGATGCAGGTACCAACATGCATGCTGAGCCCACTCTATACCACTCCTGGTGCCAAATGGCTTCCCATAAATACAATGAGAGCAGGCTACAGATTTATACCTACTCTAATTAAAATCAAATGAATCTCAAATTTGCAACATAAGCGTAGTATTAGCATCATTTTGTACAAAATGTATTTGCCAAGAATCTGAAATATGCAACATAAGCGTAGCATTACCTCCTGATGCTGCTGCCACCTCAACACTATGTTACCTTGCCACTCTGTGGTCTTCTGATGCTGCTGCCACCTCAACACTATGTCACTTTGCCACTCTGTGGTATTATGATGCTGCTTTCACCTTCACACTATGTCACTTTGCCACTCTGTGACCTCTTCATGCTGCTGACTAGAGATGGTCTTGCGTTTCGCCCAGCGGTCGTTTTGTGGTGAACTTTGCTCATTCGCGCCAGATTTTTTTGCATAGCGCCAAACTTTGACCCATGACACATCCATCAGGTGGAACAGGACAGTCAATTGAGACATTTCAGCACATGGACACACCCCAACCCTATAACAGAACCCGATCTGGCAGCCATTTTACATTCTGTGTTTTGCCAGTGTAGGGAGAGGTTCCATTTTGGAGCAGGGACAGTTAGGGACACCAAACGCTAGCTAATAGGGCCATAAAGGCCTTTTAAGGACTGGTATAGGTGTGCTATCGATAGGTGTGCAGTACATAGGGGTGCAATACACTTATAATATACTTTATAACATAGAAAGCATATTATAGTGTATTTGTATTGTGCAGCTGTTGTGCGCGGTTCTGCTGCAATACCGCAGCTAGATAGACGGAAAAAAGCTATTGGAGTAACTAATTGCAACGGGTGTGATATACCTGTTGCCCCCCAAAAAACTGCTTGAGGGCTGCCATATACCTTCTTCCACAAAATCCTGATTGAGGGGTGCTAAATAATTGTTTCTGCTAAATACTGATTGAGGGTAATATATACCAGTTTCCGCCAAATACTGATTGAGGGGTGCTATATACCTTCTTCCACCAAATACTAATTGAGGGCTGCGAAACACCTGCTTCCACAAAATAGTGATTGAGGGGTGCCATATACCTGTTTCCACCAAATACTGATTGAGGGGTGCTATATACCTGTTTCCACCAAATACTGATTGAGGGGTGCCATACACCTGTTTCCGCCAAATACTGATTGAGGGGTGCTATATACCTGTTTCTGCCAAATACTGATTGAGGGGTGCTATATACCTGTTTCTACCAAATACTGATTGAGGGGTGCCATACACCTGTTTCCGCCAAATACTGATTGAGGGGTGCTATATACCTGTTTATGACAAATACTGATTGAGGGGTGCCATATACCTTCTTCCACTACATACTGATTGAGGGGTGCTATTGCTATATACCTTCTTCCACTAAATACTGATTGAGGCCTGCAAAACACTTTTTTCTGCAAAAAAATGATTGAGGGGTGCCATATACCTTCTTCCTCTAAATACTGATTGAGGGGTGCTATTGCTATATACCTTCTTCCACTAAATTCTGATTGAGGGGTACAATAAACCTACTTCCAGAAAATACTGATTGAGGGGTGCCATATACCTGTTTCCGCCAAATAATGATTGAGGGGTGCTATATACCTGTTTCTGACAAATACTGATTCAGGGGTGCCATATACCTTCTTCCACTAAATACTGATTGAGGGGTGCTATTGCCATATACCTTCTTCCACCAAATACTTATTGAGCGGTGCAATATACCTTTTTCCACCAAATACTGATTGAGGGGTGCTATATACCTGTTTCCGCCAAATACTGATTGAGGGGTGCCATATACAGTCATGTGAAAAAATTAGGACACCCTTTGAAAGCATGTGGTTTTTTGTAACATTTTTAATAAAAGGTTATTTCATCTCCGTTTCAACAATACAGAGAGATTAAAGTAATCCAACTAAACAAAGAAAACTGAAGAAAAGTCTTTTCAAGATCTTCTGTAAATGTCATTCTACAAAAATGCCTATTCTAACTGAGGAAAAAGATAGGACACCCTCACATGTATTCCCTCTTAAATTGGCTCAGATCTCACACAGGTATATCACACCAGGTGCACATAATTAGTAGATCGTTACTCTGCATGTTGAATGAGGCTTGCCCTATTTAAACCTCAGACATTTAGTTTGGTGTGCTCCTGACTGTTGAAGTGAGAGTGAGCACCATGGTGAGAGCAAAAGAGCTGTCAGAGGACTTCAGAAAAAAGATTGTAGCAGCCTATGAGTCTGGGAAGGGATTTAAAAAGATCTCAAAAGATTTTGAAATCAGCCGTTCCACTGTCCGGAAGATAGTCTACAAGTGGAGGGCTTTCAAAACAACTGCCAACATGCCCAGGACTGGTCGCCCCAGCAAGTTCACCCCAAGAGCAGACCGCAAGATGCTAAAAGAGGTCTCCAAAAACCCTAAAGTGTCATCTTGAGAACTACAGCAGGCTCTGGCTACTGTTGATGTAGAAGTACATGCCTCTACAATCAGAAAGAGACTGTACAAGTTTAACTTGCATGGGAGGTGTGCAAGGAGGAAACCTTTGCTTTCCAAGAGAAACATCGAGGCCAGACTGACATTTGCCAGAGATAAAGTTGACAAAGACCAGGACTTCTGGAATAATGTTCTTTGGACAGATGAGTCCAAAATTGAATTATTTGGACACAACAGCAGAGGACATGTTTGGCGTAAACCAAACACAGCATTCCAAGAAAAGAACCTCATACCAACTGTGAAGCATGGAGGTGGAAGTGTCATGGTTTGGGGCTGCTTTGCTGCAGCAGGACCTGGTCAGCTCACCATCATAGAATCCACGATGAATTCTACTGTGTATCAGAAGGTGCTTGAAGAACATGTGAGACCATCAGTTAGAAAATTAAAGCTGAAGCGGAACTGGACCATGCAACATGACAATGACCCAAAACATACTAGTAAATCAACCAAAGATTGGCTGAAAAAGAAGAAATGGAGAGTCCTGGAATGGCCAAGTCAAAGTCCAGATTTGAATCCCATTGAGATGCTGTGGGGTGACTTGAAAAGGGCTGTACGTGCAAGAAACCCCTCAAACATCTCACAGCTGAAAAAGTTCTGCATTGAGGAGTGGGGTAAAATTTCCTCAGACCGATGTCGAAGACTGGTAGATGGCTACAAGAACCGTCTCACTGCAGTTATTTCAGCCAAAGGAGGTAACACTCGCTATTAGGGGCAAGGGTGTCCTATCTTTTCCTCAGTTAGAATAGGCATTTTTGTAGAATGACATTTACAGAAGATCTTGAAAAGACTTTTCTTCAGTTTTCTTTGTTTAGTCGGATTACTTTAATCTCTCTGTATTGTTGAAACGGAGATGAAATAACCTTTTATTAAAAATGTTACAAAAAACCACATGCTTTCAAAGGGTGTCCTAATTTTTTCACATGACTGTACCTTCTTATACCAATTACTGATTAAGGGCTGCGATTCACCTTTTTCCGCCAAATACTGATTGAGGGGTGCCATATACCTTCTTCCACTAAATAGTGATTGAGGGGTGCTATTGATATATACCTTCTTCCACCAAATACTGATTGAGGGCTGCGATACACCTGCTTCCACAAAATACTGATTAACGAGTGCCATATACCTGTTTCCGCCAAATACTGATTGAGGGGTGCTATATACCTGTTTATGACAAATACTGATTGAGGGGTGCCATATACCTTCTTCCACTACATACTGATTGAGGGGTGCTATTGCTATATACCTTCTTCCACTAAATACTGATTGAGGCCTGCAAAACACTTTTTTCTGCAAAAAAATGATTGAGGGGTGCCATATACCTTCTTCCTCTAAATACTGATTGAGGGGTGCTATTGCTATATACCTTCTTCCACTAAATTCTGATTGAGGGGTACAATAAACCTACTTCCAGAAAATACTGATTGAGGGGTGCCATATACCTGTTTCCGCCAAATAATGATTGAGGGGTGCTATATACCTGTTTCTGACAAATACTGATTCAGGGGTGCCATATACCTTCTTCCACTAAATACTGATTGAGGGGTGCTATTGCCATATACCTTCTTCCACCAAATACTTATTGAGCGGTGCAATATACCTTTTTCCACCAAATACTGATTGAGGGGTGCTATATACCTGTTTCCGCCAAATACTGATTGAGGGGTGCCATATACAGTCATGTGAAAAAATTAGGACACCCTTTGAAAGCATGTGGTTTTTTGTAACATTTTTAATAAAAGGTTATTTCATCTCCGTTTCAACAATACAGAGAGATTAAAGTAATCCAACTAAACAAAGAAAACTGAAGAAAAGTCTTTTCAAGATCTTCTGTAAATGTCATTCTACAAAAATGCCTATTCTAACTGAGGAAAAAGATAGGACACCCTCACATGTATTCCCTCTTAAATTGGCTCAGATCTCACACAGGTATATCACACCAGGTGCACATAATTAGTAGATCGTTACTCTGCATGTTGAATGAGGCTTGCCCTATTTAAACCTCAGACATTTAGTTTGGTGTGCTCCTGACTGTTGAAGTGAGAGTGAGCACCATGGTGAGAGCAAAAGAGCTGTCAGAGGACTTCAGAAAAAAGATTGTAGCAGCCTATGAGTCTGGGAAGGGATTTAAAAAGATCTCAAAAGATTTTGAAATCAGCCGTTCCACTGTCCGGAAGATAGTCTACAAGTGGAGGGCTTTCAAAACAACTGCCAACATGCCCAGGACTGGTCGCCCCAGCAAGTTCACCCCAAGAGCAGACCGCAAGATGCTAAAAGAGGTCTCCAAAAACCCTAAAGTGTCATCTTGAGAACTACAGCAGGCTCTGGCTACTGTTGATGTAGAAGTACATGCCTCTACAATCAGAAAGAGACTGTACAAGTTTAACTTGCATGGGAGGTGTGCAAGGAGGAAACCTTTGCTTTCCAAGAGAAACATCGAGGCCAGACTGACATTTGCCAGAGATAAAGTTGACAAAGACCAGGACTTCTGGAATAATGTTCTTTGGACAGATGAGTCCAAAATTGAATTATTTGGACACAACAGCAGAGGACATGTTTGGCGTAAACCAAACACAGCATTCCAAGAAAAGAACCTCATACCAACTGTGAAGCATGGAGGTGGAAGTGTCATGGTTTGGGGCTGCTTTGCTGCAGCAGGACCTGGTCAGCTCACCATCATAGAATCCACGATGAATTCTACTGTGTATCAGAAGGTGCTTGAAGAACATGTGAGACCATCAGTTAGAAAATTAAAGCTGAAGCGGAACTGGACCATGCAACATGACAATGACCCAAAACATACTAGTAAATCAACCAAAGATTGGCTGAAAAAGAAGAAATGGAGAGTCCTGGAATGGCCAAGTCAAAGTCCAGATTTGAATCCCATTGAGATGCTGTGGGGTGACTTGAAAAGGGCTGTACGTGCAAGAAACCCCTCAAACATCTCACAGCTGAAAAAGTTCTGCATTGAGGAGTGGGGTAAAATTTCCTCAGACCGATGTCGAAGACTGGTAGATGGCTACAAGAACCGTCTCACTGCAGTTATTTCAGCCAAAGGAGGTAACACTCGCTATTAGGGGCAAGGGTGTCCTATCTTTTTCCTCAGTTAGAATAGGCATTTTTGTAGAATGACATTTACAGAAGATCTTGAAAAGACTTTTCTTCAGTTTTCTTTGTTTAGTCGGATTACTTTAATCTCTCTGTATTGTTGAAACGGAGATGAAATAACCTTTTATTAAAAATGTTACAAAAAACCACATGCTTTCAAAGGGTGTCCTAATTTTTTCACATGACTGTACCTTCTTATACCAATTACTGATTAAGGGCTGCGATTCACCTTTTTCCGCCAAATACTGATTGAGGGGTGCCATATACCTTCTTCCACTAAATAGTGATTGAGGGGTGCTATTGATATATACCTTCTTCCACCAAATACTGATTGAGGGCTGCGATACACCTGCTTCCACAAAATACTGATTAACGAGTGCCATATACCTGTTTCCGCCAAATACTGATTGAGGGGTGCGATACACCTGCTTCCACAAAATACTGATTAACGAGTGCCATATACCTGTTTCCGCCAAATACTGATTGAGGGGTGCGATATACCTTCTTCCACAAATACTGCTTTTCTCTATGGATATAAAGCGATTGTTCTGACATGCATGTGAAATGTAATTAAATACACTGCTTTAACCGCCTCCGGACTGCCTAACGCAGGATCGCGTTCCGTAGGCGGCTGTCTCAGGCAGAGTCACGCATCGGCGTGTCATCTCGCGAGACGCGAGATTACGCTCAAAGCCGGCCCGCGCATGCGGATCGCGGGTCGGCAAAAGTTAGAGGGGATGATTTTCAAAAAAGCGAATCACAAGCCAGTTAACACTTTATATTTATAAATATAAGGTGTTAATTGGCTGCTGTGCTCCTCTGTTGGTCCTTTTGGTCGGTTGGTTCCAGCAGAGGAGCACAGTTCACAATGAGTACACCAAACAGCACACTTAGCCCCCAGATCACCGCCCATCACCCCAATTAACCCCTTGATCGCCCCTGTCAATCACCTAGTGAAAGGGAAAAAAGTGATCAGTGTAAACTGTCAGATTTTTTTTTCACTGGTATTGACTGTTAGGCCCCTTTCACACGGGCGAGTTTTCCGTGCGGGTGCGATGCGTGCGGTGAACGCACTGCACCCGCACTGAATCCTGACCCATTAATTTCTATGGGGCTGTGCACATGAGCGGTGATTTTCACGCATCACTTGTGCGTTGCGTGAAAATCGCAGCATTCTCCTCTTTGTGCATTTTTCACGTAACGCAGGCCCTATAGAAATGAATGGGGTTGCGTGAAAATCGTGATGGACCATGTGATTGGAGCATGTGATCTGACGTCACCACAGGTCATTCAGTCCACAGCTAAAGAACAGACCGGGATCTACGCTAACAAGAGGAGAAGGTGAGTTAACTTTTTTTATTATTTTTAACCCTTCCAGCCCTATTGTACTATGCATTCTGTATTCAGAATGCTATTATTTTCCCTTATTACCATGTTATAAGGGAAAATAATACAATCTTCAGAACATCAATCCCAAGCCCGAACTTCTGTGAAGAAGTTCGGGTCTGGGTACCAAACATGCGCGATTTTTCTCACGCGAGTGCAAAACGCATGACAATGTTTTGCACTCGCGCGGAAAAATCGTGCATTTTCCCTCAACGCACCCGCCTCTTATCCGGGCAAAAAACATGACGCCCGTGTGAAAGAGGCCTTAGGTTTTAGGATAGTTTAGGCCCCTTGGTTAAGTAGTTAGCGATCGTCTAGCACCCAGCCCACCGCACTGCAGTAACTGATTCGCTGATTAGCGTATCGTTTATCAGCATTTGTACTTTTATAGTATCTGTAAGTGATCAGAACTGATCACAGTCAGATCTATAATAGTATTAGTGTCACCTTAGTTCGCCCTCCACCCAAAACGCAGTGTTTGCTCGATCAGGCCTGATCGGTCGCCCACACGTGCGTTCACCCACGCCCGCCCCACCGCAGTGACAAAAAATGTATTTATTTTTGATCACTGCACAATCACTTTCCAAGCGCTGCGGCGCAAAAAAAATCAGTTTTGATATTTTTTTTCAATCGCAGCGGCCTCCGGTACTTTGCTAGCCTCCCCTTTGTAAGACAGGCTTGCTGTAGTCTAAATGTCAAACAAGGGGTATTCTTCTGAAGAGGCCTACAGGATTCTGACCCAGTCGGATGAGGAATGGGAACCCTCATCTGACGAATCCAGCGGGTCAGAATATGAACGTGTAGAAAGCAGTGGCAGTCTGACCGAAAGTTCAGACGAGGAGGTTGAGGTCCCTGATAGCAACAGGCGTATCCGGCCCCGTGTTTCTACACCACAGGTTGCGCAGGATCCGCTTCAAGGGCAGCAGATAGAGGCTGGCGCTGTCGGATTACGTGGTGAGGCATACACCAGCAGTGCAGCCCACCCTGGACCTAGTACCAGCAGTGCCGTACAACATGGTGAAGTGGCGAGCACCACAAGGGCAGTTGAAGCTGGTACGGTGGCGCGTGCAATAGTTACCCCGTCTCAGCCACCGCACAGACAGGATCGTAGAGTCCCTGAGGTGCTGGCAAACCCTTATTGGCAGTCCTCAACTTCAGCCGCACCATTAGTTCCCCCTTTCACCGCCCAGTCTGGAGTTCAGGTTGAGACAGCTCAGATCGGTTCGGCACTGGGATTTTTTGAGCTGTTCTTGACTGCGGAGCTCTAGGACATAGTCGTGGCAGAAACAAATCGGTATGCCCCTCAATTTATAGCCGCCAACCCGG
This sequence comes from Bufo gargarizans, assembly GCF_014858855.1. Lineage (NCBI taxonomy): Eukaryota > Metazoa > Chordata > Amphibia > Anura > Bufonidae > Bufo > Bufo gargarizans. The sequence goes on from NC_058081.1 coordinate 24,444,228, forward strand.
GAAGCTATTATGCCCAGCCTTTCCGGTGAAAACCCATCCAAGTTTCCGAATTAAAAAAATTTCTGGGCCTTCTCCTCAACATGGGTCTAACCAAAAAGCATGAATTGCGGTCAAATTGGTCCACGAACTTAAATTATCAAATTCCCATGTTCTCTGCTGCCATGTCCAGGGCCCGATTTGAGGCCATCCTGCGTTTCCCTGAGCAAAACATCTGCGTAGACGAGTCCCTTATACAACCGGACGCCTTGGCTTCAAACAATACATCCCAAGCAAGCGCGGCCGGTATGGGGTCAAATTGTAGAAGCTCTGTGAAAGAGCCACAGGCTATACCCACAAATTTCAGATCTATGAGGGTAAAGATCAGACCCTGGAGCCGGTTGGTTGCCCTGACTACCTGGGGAGCAGTGGGAAGACAGTCTGGGACTTGGTGTCACCCTTATTTGGCAAGGGGTACCATCTTTATGTGGACAATTTCTACACAAGTGTGCCCCTCTTCAGGCATTTGTTCCTAGTCGCCGGGGCTTCCCCTAACGGCTTGTTACCACTCGTCTTGCAAGGGGGGAGAGGGCTGCCTTGTGTAATGAAGAACTGCTCGCGGTGAAATGGAGAGACAAGCGTGACGTTTACATGCTCTCCTCCATTCACGCAGACACGACAATACAAATAGAACGAGCAACCAGTGTCATTGAAAAGACCCTCTGTGTCCACGACTATAATTCGCTCATGGGAGGGGTGGACTTCAATGACCAGATGTTGGCTCCTTATTTAGTTTTCCGACGCACCAGACGCTGGTATAAGAAGGTGTCTGTATATTTGATTCAGTTGGCTACGTACAATAGTTTTGTTCTCTACAGTAAGGCTGGGAGAACAGGATCCTTCCTCAAATTTCAGGAAGAGATCATCGAGAACCTCCTGTATCCAGGAGGTTCCGTGGCCCCATCCACCAGTGTAGTGAGCCGTCTACACGAGCGACATTTCCCCAATGTCGTTGCTGGTACCTCAACCCAACCGTCACCCCGAAAAAGATGTCATGTCTGTAGCATGAGTGGAATAAGGTGTGACACCCGCTATTTCTGTCCTGACTGCCCTGACCACCCTGCCCTATGCTTAGGGGAGTGTTTCCGGAAGTACCACACACAGGTGCACTTAGCATAGGGATTGCATCTCACAGGACAGGCACACAGGGCTATTAAGGCCTATTCACTCACAGCTGCTGCAAACCTCTCTCTTTCACCTGGGACAAAGTGCATAATGTACTTTGCCACATCTTTGGGCGATTTGCGCTTTGCACATTGTCCCATGGAGAAGGTTTGTCCTACAAAGGTAAAAAAAAAATCCCCCCAAAAAAATCACCGGTAAGCAAAAAAGTTAACGTTCTGTTCAAAAAGTTAAATAAAGTTTATATGTTCCGTTCAAATGTTATTATAAAGTTAATACATTTATTGCGTTGCGGCCTGTTTTTTTTTTTTTTTTTTACATTCCAGGTGGACCAACCGATCGACTGGCTGCAGCACTGATGTGCATTCTGACAGAAGCATTGCGCTGCTGTCAGATTACACAAAAGTCGGTGTATGCGGCGCTGCAAGACGAGATTTCTCCTCTGCAGTAAAAGATACGTTTGCCGAGGCATATGAGCTGAGGGGGCGGCGGTGATCATATGCTTTGGCAAACACTTTGTATATAAAAAAATAATAAATCCCGGCAATGATTTATTCATCCACATAGATTAATGTGAATGGAGCAATCGGGTTTGCCAGGGCATACGAGCTAAGTGGGTATGGATGTTGGGCGGAGCTCCTATGTCCTGGCAGACGCCTTTCACCTCCTTTTTTTTTTTTGGGCAGAGATTTTTTCATCCACATTGATCGATGCGAATGAAGAAATCTGTGCCGTTCATTTTTTCTTTCAGCCCAGAGGCTGAACGGAAAAAAAAAAATCTCATTACCTGTATGCTCAATATAAGGAGAATAGCAGTAACTCCTAATGCTGGCCATACATGTAATGATTGCGGAGACCCTCAAATGCCAGGGCAGTACAAACACCCCACAAATGACCCCATTTTGGAAAGAAGACACCCCAAGGTATTCGCTGAGGGGCATATTGAGTGCATGAAAGATTAAGGTTTTTGTCCCAAGTTAGCGGAAAGAGAGACTTTGTGAGAAAAAACAAAACAAAAAACAATTTCCGCTAACTTGTGCCAAAAAAATAAATTCTATGAACTTGCCATGCCCCTTCTTTCCAAAATGGGGTCACATGTGGGGTATTTATACTGCCCTGGCATTTTAGGGGCCCTAAAGCGTGAGAAGAAGTCTGGGATCCAAATGTCTAAAAATGCTCTCCTAAAAGGAATTTGGACCCCTTTGCGCATCTAGGCTGCAAAAAACTGTCACACATGTGGTATCGCCGTACTCAGGAGAAGTTGGGGAATGTGTTTTGGGGTGTCATTTTACATATACCCATGCTGGGTGAGAGAAATATCTTAAAAAAATGGGAAAAGTGGTCTTTTGCCGAGATATTTCTCTCACCCACCATGAGTATATGTAAAAAGACACCCCAAAACAAATTGCCCTACTTCTTCTGAGTACGGGAATACCATATGTGTGACACTTTTTTGCAGCCTACGTGGGCAAATGAGCCCACATTCCAAAGAGCACCTTTCGGATTTCACAGGGCATTTTTTACAGATTTTTATTTCAAACTACTTCTCACGCATTAGGGCCCCTAAAATGCCAGGGCAGGATAACTACCCCACAAGTGACCCCATTTTGGAAAGAAGACACCCCAAGGTATTTCGTGAGGTGCATGGGCGAGTTCCTCAAATTTTTTATTTTTTGTCACAAGTTAGCGGAAAATTATGATTTTTTTTATTTTTTTTTTACAAAGTCTCATATTCCACTAACTTGTGACAAAAAATAAAAACTTCCATGAAGTCACTATACCCATCACGAAATACCTTGGGGTGTCTTCTTTCCAAAATGGGGTCACTTGTGGGGTAGTTATACTGCCCTGGCATTTTAGGGGCCCAAATGCGTGCAAAGTAGTTTGAAATCAAAATCTGTAAAAAATGGCCTGTGAAATCCTGCGATGTCTGTGTCCGGCTGGGAGCTCCTCCTACTGGTAAGTGACAGGTCTGTGTGGCGCATTGCTGTCACTTACCAGTAGGTGGAGCTCCCGGCCGGACACAGACATCGCAGCTCCCAGGTAAGTATGAATCTTTTACTATTGTACTATTGCTAAGTAACCATGGCAACCAGGGCTGCAGTAGCGTCCTGGTTGCCATGGTTACTGATCGGAGCCCCAGCGATTAAACTGGGTACTCCGATCGGAACTCCGCTGCCACCAATGATCGGGGGGGGGGAGATGGGAGGCCGCACACTGGCCACCAATGTTGTTAATGCTATAGAGGGAGGGGGGGCCGATGGGGGGCGCACACTGTGCCACCAACGAATAGTTATTACAATACAGGGAGGAAGGGGGGGGGCGATAGGGGGCGCACACTGTGCCACCAACGAATAATTATTACAATACAGGGAGGAAGAGAAGGGGGGGCCGATGGGGGCGCACACTGTGCCACCAACAAATTATTATAATACAGGGAGGAAGGAGGGGTGCAGGGGGGGGCACACACTGTGCCACCAACAAATTATTACAATAGAGGGAGGGAGGGGGGGGCCGCACTGGCCACCAATGATATTCAAACTGAGGGGGGAAGTTTGTAGTGTATTCTAACTAGAAGCGTCCCCATCACCATGGGAACGCCTCTGTGTTAGAATATACTGTTGGATATGAGTTTTCACGATGTGAAAACTTAGATCTGAAAAAGCTTTTATGCAGACGGATCTTTGGATCCGTCTGTATGAAAGTAACCTACGGCCACGGATCACGGACACGGATGCCAATCTTGTGTGCATCCATGTTCTTTCACGGACCCATTGACTTGAATGGGTCCGTGAACCGTTGTCCGTCAAAAAAATAGGACAGGTCTTATTTTTTTGACAGACAGGATACACGGATCACGGTCTCGGCTGCAAAACGGTGCATTTTCCGATTTTTCCACTGACCCATTGAAAGTCAATGGGTCCGCAAAAAAAAAAAAAAAAAGGAAAACGGCACAACGGCCATGGATGCACACAACAGTCGTGTGCATGAGGCCTAAGGCTGAGTTTATACTTCAGTTATTTGGTCAGTTTTGGCCCCATGACTGCCCAAATAAATGAGGTGTGCAGTGATTCTAAGAGCGACACCTGTCATCTGCATGCCATATGGACTCACAGTATTATTTCACTAGCAAAGCAGACTCCCTATGCGTGTTACTGCAAGGCACAGTGTTCTACACCACTATAAAGGCTCTCTGCAGCCATGAAATAGTAGTTTTTTTTAACTAAATTCATTGTGAATAAAATCAGATCAAAACTAAATATTTTTTTTACGTTTGACGAACTGGCCCAATCGAATTTTTTAAAAATTCATTTTTGTACAAAATGTATTTGCCAAGAATCTCAAATTTGCTACATAAGCATAGCATTAGCACCAGAATGGTTTCTATAATTATGGCATTATTGTACTTTATTTGTGTTTGCAGAGTGCTGCTGCATTGTCTTTTTTTTCCTGTATTTTTCTAGCCATGACAGCGTGCACATGCACATTTGGATGTGCTGACTGACCCCCTTTTTTTTTGCAGTTTTACTGGAGCTGGAGGCAGGACTGCCATCAGAAATGTTGGGGCCCCTTACACAGCTCAAGGCCTGGGCCCCCCTCCTACCCCGCCCCTTTAGAATCCGTCCTGACTCCACCTCCCCTTCACCCCCAAGGACCTACCCCCAATTTCATTATTTTTTTACAACTACAAAGACAGTAAAAAATGATAATCAGCGATTTCAGTAAGGAATTATTTTTTGACCAAATAATATGAAGCCCGCTACCAAGGTCAACTCTTTTAAGCAGGACCCTACACTAACACTAACTACACTACCTGTTCTAATCTGCCCTAGCAATCTTCCCCTGGCACATTTAAGAAAAAACACCTTAAAAGCACAAGGTTTACTGTTACAGTGTTATGGGGGGATCTGTGGATGACTTACTGTTATGGGAGGAATCTGTGGATGACGTACTGTTATGGGGGGAATCTGTGCATGATACACTGTTATGGGAGGATCTGTGGATGACGTACTGTTATGGGGGTAATCTGTGGAGGACTTACTGTTATGGGGGGAATCTGTGGATGACACACTGTTATGGGGGGAATCTGTGAATGACACACTGTTATGGGGGGAATCTGTGGATGACACACTGTTATGGGGGGAATCTGTGGATGACGCACTGTTATGGGGGAATCTGTGGATGACACACTGTTATGGGGGATCTGTGGATGACACACTGTTATGGGGGATCTGTGGATGACACACTGTTATGGGGGATCTGTGGATGACACACTGTTATGGGGGATCTGTGGATGACAAACACTGTTATGGGGGATCTCTGGATGACACTGTTATGGGGATCAGTGGATGACGAACACTGTTATGGGGGATCTGTGGATCTCGAAGACTGTTATGGGGGATCTGTGGATGACACTTTTATGGGAGATCTGTGGATGACACTCAACCACTCTCAAACCCAACTGGTCAAACTTGTTAAATGGATCCCAAACACAATATGCACAATAACACCCCCCACCCCCTCCAACACTTAATTGACCCCTTCATGGCCTAAACATTTTTTTCAAAGCAGAACACAAAGCTAAATAGGGCTGGGTGGGCTGGCAAGGGAGGGGTTAATAACAATAAGTGATGGAGGATCCTGGCCCTGTGGGATAATCCAGAAAACAGCTTTGCATTTTACCCCCGAGCAAAGACCACACAACATAGAGCTGCCGAGCCAAGTAGACAACATAAGGATCAATATGAAAATAAATAATTTGGAGCCTTTGAAATAGCTCAGCTCAGTATGCGGCACAGGCTACTCTCACACTGCCGTTTCTGGGTCCGTCTGTGAGATCTGTTTCCGGGATCTCACAAGCGGCCCCAAACAGATCAGTTTTGCCCCAATGCATTCAGAATGGATAAGGATCCGTTCAGAATGCATCCGTTTGGCTCCGTTCCGCCTTCATTCTGCTATGGAGGCGGACACCAAAACGCTGCTTGCAGCAGGCAGGCAGTCTGCGGCGCGCTAATCTGAAGGCGGCGTCACGGCATGAGGCGGCAGCGGACAGCGGACAGCGACAGCTACATTCCTCTGCGCAGCGGCTCAGAGCCTTTTAAAGGGGAATGCAGCCGGAGTTTGTATACCAGGTATAATACGCGAATCAGTCGGGCAAGGAATAGAGATAGGAAGTTTGCATCTTTCAGATCAATTGGTTCATTTGAATCAGCTCATTCAAATGAACTGATTCATGAATCGGATCTTCGTTTCATTTTCTGAGTCTACTGACTGAAGAGCTTAGGTGGTGCGCATGCGCGGATGCTTCGATTCACTTGCTGACTCGCTGAGTCGGCTCTTGGTACATTGTCTGAGCTCTGACTGAGTGAGTCAGGAATGAAGGGAAGCGGACAGGAGGACTCAGTCACTCAGGAGCCGTGTGCTGTGCATTGTTGTCTGTTGTGCATGCAATGCATTGTTACCCACAGTGACAGCAGTCTGACAGCAGTACAACCAAGTGAATGCACAGGGAAAACTGGATGTGATAAGGTGATAACAGTAACACTGGCTGATAATAAGATAGTCCCCACAGTCCACACAGACATCACTCAGGAAAATAACTAGTGTGCAATTTGTGCACGATTTTCTAATAAACCTGAAGAGAGATTGTCACCCTGTTGGATCGGTGAAATAACGGCAGGACGGATCTGACAGGGTGAACAGCCTGTCGAATCCGTCCTGCCGCTAGTGTGAAAGTAGCCTTACAAACTCATGGCTTCTGAGCAACAGATCGCGTGGTCTTCACAGGCATCTGTCCCTTCTCTTATCTCTCTGCTCCTGTCCCTTAATCTTATCACTGCTGCCACAAAAGCATCAGCCGACAGCCTCAGTGTTCTAGTGACTGACGGCTCTTTTAACTCAAAGAATCGAATGAGTCTCTAACTAAGGCTACTTTCACACTAGCGTTCGATCGGATCCGTTCTGAAGATTGAGCCATATTGTGGCATCTTCAAACGGATCCGTCCCCATTGACTTACATTGTAAGTCAGGACGGATCCGCACGGCCAGGCGGACACCCGAACGCTGCAAGCAGCGTTCAGCTGTCCGCCTGTCTGTGCGGAGGCGAGCGGAGCGGAGGCTGAACGCCACCAGACTGATGCAGTCTGAGCGGATCCGCCTCCATTCAGACTGCATCAGGGCTGGACGGCTGCGTTCGGGTCCGCTCGTGAGCCCCTTCAAACGGAGCTCACGAGCGGACCAGCGAACGCTAGTGTGAAAGCAGCCTATGTCGGATCTTTAGATTCTTTTAACCTGTGACTCATTCCATTCTTAGACTCCCTCCTGTACAGTGTGTGACTCAGAGCTGCTAGTGCTTGCCTTGCCTCAGCTCTGATTGGTTGGTGGGCGTGAAGAGAAGTACGCTACACCTTAAGTGGAGCGTGTGGACTGCTGGGGGCGCACGAGACAACCAAACAAGGACCGTGTTTTAATTTCGGCAGTATTCCATTTATTTATAAGACAACGCGTTTCGGGGTAAAGTCCCCTTTATCAAGTCTAAAAGAAAGGTTAAATAAAACAAAAACAGAGAAACATATATTTGAAGACATAAATTTTGTGCTTCCCTATGATAATTCTGTATAAAAGGGATATATAAATAAATAAATAAATAAATAGATAGGTATTGATGAATATAGCTGTAAATATAGGTACCAAAACATATAAAAATGGTAAGTATCACTAAAATACACAAAGGAAGGGGATTATAAAATATATACATATATATATAGGAAACGAAAAAAGGACAGCACTCCAAGTAAAAGTGATGATGATTTAATCACCCATGTGCAGGCAACGTTTCAGCTCATACAAGAGCCTTTATCAAGCAATGAACACAGTAAAAGAAGGGGCATATATAGGCCAACCCCTATGACATCACAAAATAATCAATTAACAATAAAGTGCAAATTGTGCATCAATAATGTATAGAAAAAATATACAAAAATGTGAGACAGTGTAAAATACAATGACCAATCAATAATATATCCAATACATTATACAATAAATGCATAATCGCACAGAACTGTATAAAGATAAGTTGATTAGTCAATACATATCAGGTGTATAAGGTATATACTAAGTGGGAAGGACAGAACGATGCTGCAAAAAAAGGAGGAGCGATAGCCTACCCTGTGTTACCAGCCATGTCACACACGCCATGTACCGCCATTGCGGCGTTCGGATGGGTCCAGTGCGCAAGCGCCAAGTCACGTAAAGAGCAAGATGTAACTTCCGCAAATGACGCAGCCCGGGCATGCGCATAGAGGTAAAGAGCTGCGTCGGCCATCTTGGAAATGGTACAAAGCCTCAGATGTAGAAAAAAAAGCGCAGATAATGAACCGCATTGTACATGCGATAATCGTGTGGCGAAAATATGCGCAAAGAAGTAAAGAAACAATACTGATAAGCAATATGTAGTTATTCATCAGTGTGTGTGCGCCAGCCTGATAATGGACAGAATAGCGCTAAACGGAAATAATGCCGTTTGCCTGTTAGTGTGTCCACGTGTCGCTTTTTTCTACATCTGAGGCTTTGTACCATTTCCAAGATGGCCGACGCAGCTCTTTACCTCTATGCGCATGCCCGGGCTGCGTCATTTGCGGAAGTTACATCTTGCTCTTTACGTGACTTGGCGCTTGCGCACTGGACCCATCCGAACGCCGCAATGGCGGTACATGGCGTGTGTGACATGGCTGGTAACACAGGGTAGGCTATCGCTCCTCCTTTTTTTGCAGCATCGTTCTGTCCTTCCCACTTAGTATATACCTTATACACCTGATATGTATTGACTAATCAACTTATCTTTATACAGTTCTGTGCGATTATGCATTTATTGTATAATGTATTGGATATATTATTGATTGGTCATTGTATTTTACACTGTCTCACATTTTTGTATATTTTTTCTATACATTATTGATGCACTATTTGCACTTTATTGTTAATTGATTATTTTGTGATGTCATAGGGGTTGGCCTATATATGCCCCTTCTTTTACTGTGTTCATTGCTTGATAAAGGCTCTTGTATGAGCTGAAACGTTGCCTGCACATGGGTGATTAAATCATCATCACTTTTACTTGGAGTGCTGTCCTTTTTTCGTTTCCTATTGATGGGGTAAGCTGCTACATCCCTGGACATAGCACCCTTTTTGTATTCCGGTGCCGCCATTGCTTTCCTTTTTTATATACATCGCTTGAGTGGCTGAGCACGGATCCTTTCATTTGAGCATCATCTGTTGATATCTCATCATGACGGACATTGACTTCCCATGTGGCTCTATGTACTCCCAGGAGGAGACCGATCGCATATTGCATGACATTGGGGGAGATGCTGATTTTCTGAATACCCCCTCTATCCATGAGCTCAAGAAGAAGTTTGAGTTTTTGTCCAAGAAGACGGCTTCACTTCGACTACACATGACCACGCTTGGTGAATATTTTAAAATGCAGAGAATTCCACGTGGCATGAGGTCCAACTTGAGACCTAATCTGTTTTCACACAATGCACTATTCTGTAAAAAGTTTGAATTGTTATCCAACCGATATTCACTGGATTTCATCCTTTTAAACATTCAGTATTTACAACAAGAATTATCTACAATTGCCATTGATATGGCTGAGATCGACCTTACATTACGGGCATCGTTGTCTACTGAGGAATATGCATTGTTCAGCGACAATGTACTAACTCATGTGGCACGTGCCAAAACTGAATTGGAGGAAGGTAAAAGATCTAAATGGAACCGTGACTCCGATGACTACAAAAGGGATGCAGTTTATACTTGGCAGTCTGACACCATGAATTCCAACTTCAAAGATCCTAGGAAGAGAAAAAGGAATACACCAACTACTTCTGCAGCATCTACTCCTTTTTTAGGGAACAATGCGGACACTCAAAGGAAAAACGTGGTCGGACCAGGAGAGGGGGTCGCAGACACCGTAGAATTAACTGTACCCAGAATCAACAAAACCAGAGCTCAGACCGGCAAATCTGTGATGAACAAAAAGAAGTGACTGTCATCAATTTATCCAGCAAGATGCTCACCCCATCTCAAGTGAGTGTTCTGAACAAAGGACTTTTCTTCTGCCCTATGTCCTCTCCTAACTGGTTTGATCTGGATACAGATTTGTCTGCATTTTTTCGCAGAATCAAGTTAAAAGTTTGGTTCAATACTAGGGCACGGATCGCGGCGCCTCAGACTAGTGAATTCTCTCTGAGACGCCTCGATCTGTCCATCAAGAGCCATTTCACTCCCATTGTCAATGAGGCCTCTGTTGATGCTTTTATCTCCGCTGTTACATCTGATATTAATGCTTATAAATTGAGATCCAGGGATTATGTTTTTAAACATCCTAATATCTCCAAAGTGGAGGCTGAGGCACTTGACCAACTTAGGCGTGATCCTTCGTTGACCATTAAACCTGCTGATAAGGGGGGCGCTGTCGTCGTCATGGACACCAGTAAATATATTAGTGAGATTCTACGTCAGCTGGATGACAAGGATGTTTATTCTGTCCTCCAGACTGACCCCAAATTTGGGATTGCTAGACTTATCAGGGAATGTTTGGCTGATGCCGTGTTGGCTGGCACTATTGATGATGACTTGTGCACTTTTCTAACTGTTGACCATCCGGTCACACCTGTTTTGTATGTTCTCCCGAAAGTGCACAAGTCTCTTCAGGATCCGCCCGGACGACCAATTGTGTCCGGTTCGGATTCCATCTTTAGTTGCATCGCCATCTTCCTTGATAAAGTCCTGCATGACTTTGCTACAGAGGCCGAGTCCTATATACAGGACACAACGGATTTTCTTTGTAGATTGAACGAGGTTGATTTTACTGGTGTCCATGAGGTCCACTTGGCATCGTTCGATGTCACCTCGTTATATACCTTGATCGATCATGATTTGGGTATTGGTGCCATTGAACGCATGTTGGGCTCTTCATCGTATTCTATGGCTGCTAGACAGTTTATTATTGATCTTTTACAGATCATTTTAAGACACAACAATTTTCTTTTTCAGGATACGTTTTTTCAACAACAAAGGGGTGTGGCCATGGGCTCTAACGTAGCACCTACGTATGCGAATATCTTGATGAGGTGCTTTGAGGAGGATGTCGTCCATGTGTCACACCACCGCAGCCGATTGCTGCGGTGGTGGAGATACATCGACGACATCTTCCTCATATGGACAGGAAGTGTTGCCCAACTTGATGAATTCCATCAGTTTCTCAACAGTATTAATAGAGACCTTCAGTTCACCTTGGTCCACTCTGAGACTGAATTGCAGTTCTTAGACACCACAGTCATTTACAATCAGGGTAAGCTACATACTCGGCTATACACTAAGCCCACGGACAAAAATACCCTTCTTTGTTTTAACAGTGGGCATCCTCGCAGTATGCTTAAAAGTTTGCCTTTTTCACAGTTTCTGAGGGTGAAACGCATTGTGTCTGAACCTGATCAGGTTGACCTGGCTTTGGACAACATGTCCAGGAAATTCCAGAGTAGGGGGTATCCCACCCAGCTCCTTGATTCTCACATACTTAAAGTTCGTAACACAGATAGGAACAGTACTTTGGAGAGGAGGGTGTCGGACGGATCTGTCAGTCGGATACCCTTCATCTCCAAATACACGGAACAAAGCGAGACCATCAACCGCATTATCAAGCGACACTGGGGGATTCTGGGTGGCTGTCACAGTGAGATCCCTGAATTTAGATCCCCTCCCCTCTTCTCCTTTTGTCGATCTCGCAATTTACGTGACCAACTCGTTAGAGCGGACATTGGACCTAGGTCCAAGTCTGTCCAAACTTCTTTAACTACACATGGCAAAGGCAGTTTCCCCTGTTTATGTTGCATTGACTGCAAATATATGGGCAGGGGACCTGCCTTTGTCCATCCAACTACTGGAGTTTCTTATCCTATTCGATTCCATCTCACATGCAGTTCAAACTTTGTGATTTATGTTCTGATTTGCCTGTGTAAATTACTATATGTGGGTGAGACGTCGACGGACCTCAGAACGCGATTGAACAATCATCGATTGTCCATACGCAAAAAAAGAAAAGACCTCCCTATTGCCAAACACTTCACGGAGTTTCAACACTCCGAAAGAGATCTTAAATGTTGGGCCATTGACCACATTCCCATGCCCAGACGTGGGGGCAATAGGGTGTTGATTCTGAGGAAAAGAGAGCTTTTCTGGATCTATACCCTTAATAGCCTGAGACCCAATGGGCTCAATGCGGATTATAATCCGGGGTTATATATTTAGAGTATTAGTTTGCCCCACAATTGTCATATATGCGTTATGTGTTTCCCTTGAGGATACTTAGTGTATTATGAACACTATTAAGCCAGTTTCTCATTTTCTCCTTTTTCTTCTTTTTTCACAGACAAGAATGATGCTGCAGGCTGATGAGGTGAAGCGTACCCGATGTGTTCCACAATTGCCCACATGTCTTGAAACATTGTCCATGTTTTTTAGTCTGGATGCATTTTTTTCTTATTTAATGCACTATGTTGTTCATTGTGTGTCCTTAATGATTGTGTGTCCATTGGGAACTATGGGCCCTTTTGTGACATGCCTGCAGCTGTGTTGCGGGTTTTGCTCCAGTTGGTGCCTTCTCGAAATGGGCTGCATCTCATGCATGCATCCTCTTTCTTGTTCCCCATGGACACACTAACAGGCAAACGGCATTATTTCCGTTTAGCGCTATTCTGTCCATTATCAGGCTGGCGCACACACACTGATGAATAACTACATATTGCTTATCAGTATTGTTTCTTTACTTCTTTGCGCATATTTTCGCCACACGATTATCGCATGTACAATGCGGTTCATTATCTGCGCTTTTTTCTACATCTGAGGCTTTGTACCATTTCCAAGATGGCCGACGCAGCTCTTTACCTCTATGCGTATGCCCGGGCTGCGTCATTTGCGGAAGTTACATCTTGCTCTTTACGTGACTTGGCGCTTGCGCACTGGACCCATCCGAACGCCGCAATGGCGGTACATGGCGTGTGTGACATGGCTGGTAACACAGGGTAGGCTATCGCTCCTCCTTTTTTTGCAGCATCGTTCTGTCCTTCCCACTTAGTATATACCTTATACACCTGATATGTATTGACTAATCAACTTATCTTTATACAGTTCTGTGCGATTATGCATTTATTGTATAATGTATTGGATATATTATTGATTGGTCATTGTATTTTACACTGTCTCACATTTTTGTATATTTTTTCTATACATTATTGATGCACTAATTTGCACTTTATTGTTAATTGATTATTTTGTGATGTCATAGGGGTTGGCCTATATATGCCCCTTCTTTTACTGTGTTCATTGCTTGATAAAGGCTCTTGTATGAGCTGAAACGTTGCCTGCACATGGGTGATTAAATCATCATCACTTTTACTTGGAGTGCTGTCCTTTTTTCGTTTCCTATTGATGGGGTAAGCTGCTACATCCCTGGACATAGCACCCTTTTTGTATTCCGGTGCCGCCATTGCTTTCCTTTTTTATATACATATATATATATATATATATATATATACATACACATAAAAATAAATCAGTAGTAATGATCATAAACGGTAAAAGTGAGTACGGATTAAAAATAATACTATTGTATCTATGTTACTATATTTAAAGTACTATTTCTATTGTAAGAATGGATTTTGTGTTATATTGGCCACAGAATGGCAGATAAAAAATGAATCCAGGGTCGGGCTTAAAAGTATAGTTACTGATATTTCATATGTTTATATGTATACACAGGCACTATCAGATATAATTAGCAAATGTAAAATGTCTACTGGCAGTTAATTAGGGGGTATATATTATCTATTAGCCAACAGGAGTGTTACTACTATGGCTTTAAAAAGAGGAATATATAGCAAATCTTTAAGCCCTAGGGCATCTTACCTGAGCCGGGAAGGTTAGGAGAGTGTCACGGCTCATCTGAAAAGGCACGTGTAGAACGCTGACCTTTTCAGTGCCCGCGCTGCTGAAGGAAAGGGGAGTGGGTGGGAGGGACTGGCCGGGTCCAGAGGAGAGGCCTCAATAGGGAGGTGTGGTTGGGGAACACGAGCGGGGCCTGAGGTGGGCGGTGAAAGGAGGGACTTGTCCAGATGAAAGACAGGGAGCTCATGTGGAGGCATGATTAAGCGGAGCACTGGAGCCTGTCAGGGGAGGTAATGGGGCAGGGCTAAATCGGAGGGTGGGGCTAACGCACGAGGGGCGGGGCTAACGCTGGTGAGAGGCGGAGCCAGAGAGACAGCATGCCGGCCTGGATCTGTGGGCGGCGGGTTCATGTGGGGGCGTGGTTAGGTGTAGCGCCGAGGGAGAGGACTGGGAACTGTTGGAGGGTATGGAAAGAGCACTATATTACGTGGGGGAATTAGGGGACTGCAGCCAGCATGTAGGGGAAGGATAGTGGGCTGAATATATGTGACTATATATAGAATTGTATATGACCCATGGAAGTGATGTTTGGATGAGTGTAACTGATGATTGGATGTTCTTAGCCTAAAGTAATACGCAAAGGCAAATGAATTGCTTTTAGGGGTATGGGGGACGTCGCCTATATATATATATATATATATATATATATAAGGATGTTGGTGTTTGGGAGGAAAACAGGGAATCAGGATAATAGGACTAGAATATGGCTGTCTTGTAAATGAAAAAGCGAAAAAATGACAATTAGATATAAGAAATATATAAAGGATACAGGTGGATGGGACAGAAATATTAGAGGGGGGGGATGAATACTATAGAGAACCATAAAAGAAGAAAGAGAGGGGTCTCACAAGTGGAGACAAGTATCCATACTATACTTGCAGGCCGTAGCCGAAAAAATGTGTGAGAAACAGAGGACAACCTTTTTTAGCACTTTTTCCTTGAATCTCTTTAAATACATGGCAGAGAATTGTTCAGAAACATTTGCTCTCTAGGGACTCATTGAGTCCATAGGGTTCGAGGGTTTGTAATTTAAAAATCCAAAACATCTCTCTCTTCTGTAGGGTCCTAAATCTATCCGACGTTGTTTCTGCAATGATTTCGATGGGTGTAATTGTCAATCCAGATGAGTCTTTATTATGAGCAGTGAGGAAATGGCGGGACACACTGTGTTTAAGGTAGCCCCGTGAGATGTTCCAGCGATGTTTGTTTAGTCTTTCTCTAAGTGACTGGATGGTGCGGCCCACGTATTGTAAGCCACACTCACATTCCATCACATAGATGACATAAGAGGATGAGCAATTCAGAAGGCTTTTTATTGGGTATTCTTCCCCCCGTCACATTGCTCTTAAATGACTGTCTCCGATTTGAGATGTTGTTACAGCATTTACATAATTTATGGTTACATTTATAGGTACCTGTGTTTTTTAAAAGACCTGTTGCCCCAGATAAAGGTATGTTAGTATTCTTCTTTTTCTTCAGTTTACTTGGTGCAAGCGAGTTCTTCAGGGATTTTGCTTTCCTGAAGATGATGCGCGGTTTTCTAGGTATGGTATCTTTTAGATACGGGTCACATTTGAGTATGTGCCAATGTTTTGATAAAATTGTTCTTAAAATTTCATGGTTAGGGTTAAAAGTTGTGATAAAAGAGGTTTTGTAGTTCATGTTTTTTGTTATTTCAGCTAATTCATTCTTCTCTCTTACATTCAGGCATTCCTCTTGGCTCTGATTTTTTGCCCGCATAAACGCATTATCTATAATTCTTTTTGGGTATTTTTTCTTCGTGAATCTAGAGCGTAATATCTCGCTTTGAGTAAGGAAGTCATTGTCATCAGTACAGTTCCGTCTAATCCGTTTGAATTGGCTATACGGTATATTGTCTTTCCACTTTTTGTGGTGAGCGCTCCTATAGTCGAGGTAACTGTTCCCATCAACTGTTTTAAAATGTGTCTTAGACTTGATGTTCTTATTTTCTGAATAAAGAAATAGGTCTAAGTATTCGATGGATGAGGTGGTTATATTGGATGTGAACGAGAGGTTCCATGTGTTTTTGTTGAGGTAGCTAACGAATGTTTCGGCCTCTTCCTTGGGACCATTCCAAATTATTATCAGGTCATCTATATAGCGCTTGTAGAATATGATGTGTTTCTTCCAATAATGATTTGAATAGATAAAATCATCTTCAAAACAGCCCATATATAAGTTGGCAAAACTTGGCGCAAAACGCGTCCCCGTTTCGTTGCCTATAGATCTTGCCCTCAAAGGTAAAAACATTATGCGTTAAAATAAAGTGGATTGCATCCAATATAAAAGCCTTATGTTTGTCAGAAAGGCGGTCGTCTGTTTCTAAAAGACGTTTTGTACTTTCAATGCCCGCTATATGTGGAATGTTAGAGTAAAGCGCTGCAACATCTAATGTCAGCCAACAAAAATGCGGTTCCCATTCAAGATCTGTTAGTAAACTGATAAGGTGTGTAGAATCTCTCAGGTAAGATCGGAGATTTCTAACATGATCTTGAAGAAATATATCAACATAGTGAGAGAGATTACTGGTGAGAGAGTTAATACCTGAAATAATCGGTCGGCCTGGTGGGTTCACAGGATCTTTATGGATTTTCGGTAAGTGATAAAATAGTGCCGTGTTCGGGTGTTCAATCACTATGTACTCTCTTTCTTTCTTTGTGATGACATTGTCCTCTACAGCCTGTTTCAACATAGTGTTCAATATCTTTTGATCCTCTATAAGTGAGTTGGATGTAAGTAATTCATAATAAAAGGCGTCGTCCAGTATTCTGTTGGCTTCCAATATATAATCCTCCTTATTTTGTAAAATTATTCCGCCTCCCTTGTCCGCACTCCTAATGACAAGAAGGTTATTATTATTTAGTTCTGTTAGAGCATCTTTTTCTTCTTTTGATAGATTATTCTTGACCTTGATGGTTTTATTAATTTCTCTTGCTTCTTTGGACATTAGAGAATAAAAAGTATTAATATGGTTTCCTCTATGATATGTAGTGTTGAATGTAGATTTTGGTTTCAAGTTAGTGTGGAGGGTACTTATTACTTCTTCTTTTTCTTCATCCTTGTTTGCCGTAGTCTCCTCCTCCTTATTTTTCACAGGCAATCTAGTCTTAATAGCAAAGTGCCTTTGGAGTGTGACATTCCTGATGAACGTGTTTTAGATCCACAAAAAGGTCAAATTCGTTATATTTTTCTGCTGGACAGAACGACAAGCCTCTCTGGAGGACTGACGTCTGTGCCGCAGAGAGGTCAAACCTGGATAAATTAAATATCTTTACCGTAGTGAGGTTTTGTTCCTCTTTGGGCTGTGGGAGTCCTACTTCATTTGTTCCTTTTTTGTTGATGTATTTTCTGATTCCAGGGTCTCGTATTCCTCCTCTTCGTCCTCTCCTGCATTTTTTCTTTTTAGGCCCTTTGGGGGAAGATTGGTTTTGGGCTTGAAGAAATCCAGGATCAACTTCGCCCCACCTGCTGGTCGTTTTCAGACATACGTTGCTATATAGATGACCTGATAATAATTTGGAATGGTCCCAAGGAAGAGGCCGAAACATTCGTTAGCTACCTCAACAAAAACACATGGAACCTCTCGTTCACATCCAATATAACCACCTCATCCATCGAATACTTAGACCTATTTCTTTATTCAGAAAATAAGAACATCAAGTCTAAGACACATTTTAAAACAGTTGATGGGAACAGTTACCTCGACTATAAGAGCGCTCACCACAAAAAGTGGAAAGACAATATACCGTATAGCCAATTCAAACGGATTAGACGGAACTGTACTGATGACAATGACTTCCTTACTCAAAGCGAGATATTACGCTCTAGATTCACGAAGAAAAAATACCCAAAAAGAATTATAGATAATGCGTTTATGCGGGCAAAAAATCAGAGCCAAGAGGAATGCCTGAATGTAAGAGAGAAGAATGAATTAGCTGAAATAACAAAAAACATGAACTACAAAACCTCTTTTATCACAACTTTTAACCCTAACCATGAAATTTTAAGAACAATTTTATCAAAACATTGGCACATACTCAAATGTGACCCGTATCTAAAAGATACCATACCTAGAAAACCGCGCATCATCTTCAGGAAAGCAAAATCCCTGAAGAACTCGCTTGCACCAAGTAAACTGAAGAAAAAGAAGAATACTAACATACCTTTATCTGGGGCAACAGGTCTTTTAAAAAACACAGGTACCTATAAATGTAACCATAAATTATGTAAATGCTGTAACAACATCTCAAATCGGAGACAGTCATTTAAGAGCAATGTGACGGGGGGAAGAATACCCAATAAAAAGCCTTCTGAATTGCTCATCCTCTTATGTCATCTATGTGATGGAATGTGAGTGTGGCTTACAATACGTGGGCCGCACCATCCAGTCACTTAGAGAAAGACTAAACAAACATCGCTGGAACATCTCACGGGGCTACCTTAAACACAGTGTGTCCCGCCATTTCCTCACTGCTCATAATAAAGACTCATCTGGATTGACAATTACACCCATCGAAATCATTGCAGAAACAACGTCGGATAGATTTAGGACCCTACAGAAGAGAGAGATGTTTTGGATTTTTAAATTACAAACCCTCGAACCCTATGGACTCAATGAGTCCCTAGAGAGCAAATGTTTCTGAACAATTCTCTGCCATGTATTTAAAGAGATTCAAGGAAAAAGTGCTAAAAAAGGTTGTCCTCTGTTTCTCACACATTTTTTCGGCTACGGCCTGCAAGTATAGTATGGATACTTGTCTCCACTTGTGAGACCCCTCTCTTTCTTCTTTTATGGTTCTCTATAGTATTCATCCCCCCCCCTCTAATATTTCTGTCCCATCCACCTGTATCCTTTATATATTTCTTATATCTAATTGTCATTTTTTCGCTTTTTCATTTACAAGACAGCCATATTCTAGTCCTATTATCCTGATTCCCTGTTTTCCTCCCAAACACCAACATCATTATATATATATATATATATATATATATATATATATATAGGCGACGTCCCCCATACCCCTAAAAGCAATTCATTTGCCTTTGCGTATTACTTTAGGCTAAGAACATCCAATCATCAGTTACACTCATCCAAACATCACTTCCATGGGTCATATACAATTCTATATATAGTCACATATATTCAGCCCACTATCCTTCCCCTACATGCTGGCTGCAGTCCCCTAATTCCCCCACGTAATATAGTGCTCTTTCCATCCCCTCCAACAGCTTCCAGTCCTTTCCCTCGGCGCTACACCTAACCACGCCCCCACATGAACCCGCCGCCCACAGATCCAGGCCGGCACGCTGTCTCTCTGGCTCCGCCTCTCACCAGCGTTAGCCCCGCCCCTTGTGCGTTAGCCCCGCCCCCGCCCTCCGATTTAGCCCTGCCCCGTTACCTCCCCTGACAGGCTCCAGTGCTCCGCTTAATCATGCCTCCACATGAGCTCCCTGTCTTTCATCTGGACAAGTCCCTCCTTTCACCGCCCACCTCAGGCCCCGCTCGTGTTCCCCAACCACACCTCCCTATTGAGGCCTCTCCTCTGGACCCGGCCAGTCCCTCCCACCCACTCCCCTTTCCTTCAGCAGCGCGGGCACTGAAAAGGTCAGCGTTCTACACGTGCCTCTCCAGATGAGCCGTGACACTCTCCTAACCTTCCCGGCTCAGGTAAGATGCCCTAGGGCTTAAAGATTTGCTATATATTCCTCTTTTTAAAGCCATAGTAGTAACACTCCTGTTGGCTAATAGATAATATATACCCCCTAATTAACTGCCAGTAGACATTTTACATTTGCGAATTATATCTGATAGTGCCTGTGTATACATATAAACATATGAAATATCAGTAACTATACTTTAAAGCCTGACCCTGGATTCATTTTTTATCTGCCATTCTGTGGCCAATATAACACAAAATCCATTCTTACAATAGAAATAGTACTTTAAATATAGTAACATAGATACAATAGTATTATTTTTAATCCGTACTCACTTTTACCGTTTATGATCATTACTACTGATTTATTTTTATATGTATGTATGTATGTATATATATATATATATGTATATATTTTGTAATCCCCTTCCTTTGTGTATTTTAGTGATACTTACCATTTTTATATGTTTTGGTACCTATATTTACAGCTATATTCATCAATACCTATCTATTTATTTATTTATTTATTTATATATCCCCTTTTATACAGAATTATCATAGGAAAGCACAAAATTTATGTCTTCAAATATATGTTTCTCTGTTTTTGTTTTATTTAACCTTTCTTTTAGACTTGATAAAGGGGACTTTACCCCGAAACGCGTTGCCTTATAAATAAATGGAATACTGCCGAAATTAAAACACGGTCCTTGTTTGGTTGTCTCGTGCGCCCCCAGCAGTCCACACGCTCCACTTAAGGTGTAGCGTACTTCTCTTCATTTCCATTACCCTAGTGGCAGGGTGGCCCCTGCCCAAAGGTGTTAGGACGGATCTTGGCTGCACCAACCATCCCTTGTCTATACTTGATCTCCATTGCAGTTGCATCCAATTGATGTCCGCAGTAGGTGAGCAAACCATTTCTTTCATTAGAAATTTGTCTGTTTGAATTTACTTACCCTATGAGCGCCTTCTCTATCCCATTGGCCATCATTTGGTTGGTGGGCGGGGAGGGGAGGGGCTGACAGAAGCAGCTTCCACTCTAGGTTCAGATTACACTCGTCCTGAGCCCCTCCCCTCCCTGCTGCCGGCGGCTCCGCTATTGTGTGTTGGGTCAGACTGAGCTGTTTCACTCGGATCAGCTCAGTCAGAGGAATCGACTCCTCCAGTTCAGTGAACTGAATAAATTCAAATGAACGATTCGTTCATGAACCAGACATCACTAAAGGAATAATCAATTGCCCCCCTCTAGCGATGCAATAAAGTTCAACTCAAGTCACTGACAAATGGAAGGGGGGGGTGAAATTAAAAAAAAAAATTAAATTTTTTTATTTTTTTCAATAGGAACTGGCTGCCCCCCCCCCCCCAGGGTCCGGGCCCCTTACTGGGGTATTGGCTGTACCCCCCTGATGGCGGCCCTGGCTGGAGGTGTGGCTGACTGCTGTTGGTCTTGCACCCCTGAATAGCCTGTCTGCCCCATAGGCTGATTTTAATTAGAGTAAGTCATTTGGCACCAGAAGAAGTATAGAGTGGGCTCAGCATGCATGTTGGTACCTGCATCCCTGGATTTAATGGAGGCTTTTATGGCACCAAAAATTGTAAAAAGCAGAGTGGACCCAGCATGCATGTGGAACCTGCAGTTCCTGAATTTTATGGTGTCATATAACAGGTAGGATTTAGTGTTAGGTTCCCGTCTTATAGAGATCATCTTGACATTTGGTAGATGGGCCCAAATTATTTTGTACAAAATGTATTTGCCAAGAATCTTAAATTTCAACATAAGCGTAGCATTACCTCCTGATGCTGCTGCCACCTCCACACTATGTCACCTTGCCACTCTGTGGTCTCCTGATGCTGCTGCCACCTCCACACTATGTCACCTTGCCACTCTGTGGTCTTGTGATACTGCTTCCATCTCCACACTATGTCACCTTGTCACTCTGTGGCCTCCTCATGCTGCTGCCACCTCCACACTATGTCACCTATCCACTCTGTGGTTCTGCTGATGCTGCTGCCACCTCCACACTATGATCACCTTGCCACTCTGTGGCCTCCTGATGCTGCCGCCACCTCCAGGCTGTCATTGTGCAACTCTGTGGCCTCCTCCTGATGCTGCTGCCACCACCTCCACGCTCTTTCATCTTGCCACTCTGTGGCCTCCTGGTGCTGATGCCCCCTCCACACTGTCATTGTGCCACTCTGTCACCTCCTCATGCTGCTTCCACCTCACCACTATGTCATAGGGCCACTCTGTGGACTTTTCATGCTGTTCCTACCCCCCTACTTCATGACTGGGACACTGACATAATCATTAATTTTACCCTTCTTCTGATCGGTCAGAAGGAAGGAAAAATAAGACACACAACAGACCCTGTCTGTGTAGCAGCTGTAAGGCCTGTATGGTCGCATCAGAATTGTCTTGTGATTTCATAGCCAAAAGCAGGAGTGGGTACAAAACACCCAAGACATGCAAATATTAGATTCACGTGTCATCTCTCATTTGAATACTGTTTTTTTTTTTGCTTTAGCAATACTGATGGATTACTGACCAAATGCTGACCGAGTGAAGGCAGATTCTCCACAGACAGGATCCGTTTTTTGTGGGTTATTGTTCTGACAGGTCAGAGGAAGGGAAAAATAATCAGTGACGTTGACACAAACTTATTGATGACACCCTATCCACTCAGGGGGCTCTACTTGTTTAAGCGTTTAATAGAACAGATTCTGTAGACATTTATGTGGAATCAGCTGATGACAGTGTAAAAGGAGTGCGCTTCTTCTTGGTAAGTTCTTTGGTCAGTTTTGGCCCCGTGACTGCCCAAATAAGTGAAGTGTACAGTGATTCTAAGAGCGACGCCTGTCATCTGCATATCATACTGACTCACAGTATTATTTCACTACCACAGCAGACTCCCTATGCGCGTTACTGCAAGGCTCAGTGTTCTACACTACTATACGGGCTCTCTGCAGCCAGGAAATAGCTGTTTTTTAACTAAATTCACCCTGATTAAAATCAGATTGAACCAATTTTTTATTTATTTATTTATTTGGCGAACTGTTCGAATCGAATTTTGGAAAAATACATTCATCTCTAGTTACCAAGAAGCGTGAGGAAATTCGTCTTCTGTGCTAATCAAATTTTTCCTGAAATTATGATCGAATTCTACTTCGTCAACTTTGATTTGCTTATCTCTAATAGTGTATTCTGGTTGCAACATTTCTTGTAACTTTAATTTTTTAATAGCAAATTAAATTGCGACAACATAATCTTCTTCGTTGAATCAGTTTCTGATGTTTTATATTTGAATTTTTTTCATAATCTTTCAGGGTTTTCTTTTTACTGACTCCGAGTTCACTCTCTCCCATATGAGTTGACTATATATCTAGTATCATGTTTGCTCTTTAAGAGTAACTAAACTTTTATTTAAGTTTTTTTTAATAATGTCCAAAATGCCCTAAAGATATTTTTTCTAATATACTTTATTTATTGATTTTGACTTCTTACTAAAGATATTTTTCCCCTAAAGCCCTGATTTAAATTCACTCTTCTGGCACATTGCTGACCTGCCAGCTGTGTACAGAGTATGGACTCTGAACTATATCAACGGGACTGCAGAGAACGTAGTACGAGCAGGAACACACATTGCTGCTCCTGCCTGTGCCCCCCTCCACCCCCAGGGATGGCTAAATGCTGGCATAGCACATGGGTACCCTGTAACAATGTGATATGCCAGGATTAACTGAGTGGAGCGGGATCCTGCCTGTGCCTGCTTTGCTAAGCTAAAAGCTTGAAGCTTAAATGTGTCAGAAGAGGGAGTTTAAAGCAGGCAAGAAATCAGGGCTTTAGGGGGAATTAGCTTCACTAAAAATTCAAAGTCAATTAATAAAGTATATTAGAAAATTTGTTTTTGCCACATTTGGGACATTATTAAAAAAAAAAACTTGAATAAATGTTTAGTTACTCTTTAACCACTTCAGGACCAGGCTTAGTTTTAAAATTATGAACCGAAGAAATTTGCTTTTGCATCACGACATTCAGAGAACCATAACTTTATTTTTTATTATTCATGTTGATGTAGCAATAGTTTGGTGCCCAAGCCATCCACAGAAAGTAACTGACCATTGTTGTGGATGCATCACTAAATAGACCAACAGTTGCAATATGTCCAATTGCAGGATGTACAATGTGTCTTTCCTCTGTGTATTGGATCATTTTTAATATGTGACCAGTTCCCGAGTGATAAAGTGATGTTACATCAGGGCATTTACCATAAACTCCCAGATGATCCAAAACATGATAAAAGCAATCCTCACTGGTAATAGGACGTTCTTCACTACCACAAGGCACCAGGTATGGAGGAGCCCAGCTCTTTATTTCAATAACTACACATTAGGCAGCACAGAATACAGGTACAGGTGAAAAAGTATTCATACCCCCTGAACTTTTCCACATTTTTTAACATTGCACGCACAAACTAAGGCTACTTTCACACTTGCGTTCGTCGGTCCGCTCGTGAGCTCCGTTTGAAGGAGCTCACGAGCAGACCCGAACGCCTCCGTCCAGCCCTGCATCAGTCTGGCGGCGTTCAGCCTCCGCTCCGCTCGCCTCCGGGTCGTTGCCTGCTGGAAGGTGAATCTCCGCCCCAATATCAAGTCTTGTGCAGCCTCTACCAGATTTTAGTCCAGGATTGCCCTGTATTTCGCAACATCCATCTTCCCATCAACTCTGACCAGCTTCCCTGCCCTTGCTGAAGAAAAGCATCCCCACAGCATTCACGGTAGGGGCGGTGTGTTCAGGGTGATGTGCAGTGTTAGTTTTCCCCCACACTCCACCACACATAGTGTTTTGCATTTAGACCAAAAAGTTCAACTTTGGTCTCATCTGACCAAAGCACCTACTTCCACATTTGCTTTGTCCACTACATGGCTTGTGACAAAAGGGACTTCTTACGGCTTGCTTTCAAATTGGCTTTCTTATTCTCACACCTAAGCTTTGGATGGCCATGTCTTAGTAGGTTTGCAGCTGTGCCATACTCATTCCATTTTTGGATGATGGATTGAACAGTGCTCCCGGACATGTTTAGAACTTGGGATATTTCTTCATAACCTAACCCTGCTTTACAGTTCTCCACAACTGTAGTTATGTTATACAGAGAATAAAATACACACAAGTGGAGTCTATTTATTAATTAGGTGACTTCTGAAGGCAATTGGTCACACTGGATTTTATTTTGAGGTATCAGAGTACATGCAGCTTAATACAAATGTATGCCACACTTTTCAGATTTTTATTTATAAAAAATTTAGAAAACCATTTATGATTTTCTTCTCACTTCAGACATATTTACTACTTTGTGTTCACATAAAATCCCAATAAAATACATTTAAGTCTGTGGTTGTAATGTGAAAAAAAATTCAAGGAGTATAAATACATTATGAAAACATTTTCAAGGCATTTAACACTGAGGTTGTTAGTGCAAAAACTTTGCAGTCTTAGGGTGGGTTCATACTAGCGTTATGGCATTCCGATATAGGTTCAGTTTATAACTGAATATAATGAAATGCCCCTACGGAATGCAAAACGGAACAGACTTTTTTTTTTTTCCGTCCTGCATAACTGAAACCACACATATTAGTTACTCTTACCAATAGACTTTTAGGACTGATCAAAATGGAATGCCTCTTAACCCCTTAAGGACACGGCCATATTTCACCTTAAGGACTAGGCCATTATTTGCAAATCTGACCAGTGTCACTTTATGTGTGAATAACTTTAAAATGCTTTTACTTATCCAGGCCATTCTGAGAGTGTTTTTTCAACACATATTGTACTTCATTACACTGGTAAAATGGAGTAAAAAAAAAATCATTTTTATTTATAAAAAAATATCAAATTTACCAAAAATTGGGAAAAATTTGCAAATTTCCAAGTTTCAATTTCTCTACTTCTATAATACATAGTAATACCTCCAAAGATAGTTATTACTTTACATTCCCCATATGTCTACTTTATGTTTGGCTCATTTTGGGAATGTCATTTAATTTTTTTGGGGACGCTACAAGGCTTAGAAGTTTAGAAGCAAATCTTGAAATGTTTCAGAAAATTTCTAATACCTACTTTTTCAGGACCAGTTCAGGTCTGAAGTCACTTTGCGAGGCTTACATAATAGAATCCACCCACAAATGACCCCATTTTACAAACTACACCCCTCAAGGTATTCAAAACTGATTTTACAAACTTTTTAACCCTTTAGGTGTTCCACAAGAATTAATGGAAAATAGAGATAAAATCTCAAAATTTCACTTTTTTGTCAGATTTTCCATTTGAATCAATTTTTTCCAGTTACAAAACAAGGGTTAACAGCCAAAACAAAATCAATATTTATGGCCCTGACTCTGTAGTTTATAGAAACACCCCATATGTCGCCGTAAACTGCTGTACGGGCACACGGCAGGGCGCAGAAGGAAAGGAATGACATACGGTTTTTGCAAGGCAGATTTTGCTGTACTGTTTTTTTGACACCATGTCGCATGTGAAGCCCCCCTAATGAACCCATAGAGTAGAAACCTAATATGTCTACTTATTTTATTTATGTACGTTTTACACAATTATTTCATTTTTGAAACAAAAGCAATCATGTTTCGATGTCTCCATAGTCCGAGAGCCAAAGTTTTAACAGTTTTTGGCCAATTCTATTGGGTAGGGTATGATTTTTGTGGGATAAGATGATGGTTTGATAGGCACTATTTTTGGGTGCGTATGACTTTTTGATCGCTTGCTATTACACTTCTTGTGATGTAATGTGACAAAAAATTTTTTTTTTTACACCGTTTAAATATTTTTTTTTTTACTGTATTCATCTGAAGGGTTAGGTCATGTGATATTTTTATAGAGCAGGTTAATACGGATGCGGCGATACCTAACATGTCAATTTTTTTCCTATTTATGTAAGTTTTACACAATTATTTCATTTTTTGTGATGTAAGGTGACTAGAATCGAGCGGACACCTGAATGTTCGGGTTCGACAAGTTTGGCCAAACTTGAGAAAAAAGTTTGAGTTTGGGATCCGAACTTGATCCGAACTTGACTCTGAACCGGAACCCCATTGAAGTCAATGGGGACCCGAACTTTTGAGCATTAAAATGGCTGAAAAAAATGTCATTGAAAGGGCTAGAGGGCTGCAAATGGCATCAAATTGTGCCTAATAGAATGGCAAGTGCTCTGCAAACAAATGTGGATAGGGAAATGACTTTAAATAACATAAAATATGTAAAAATAAAAAATAATGATCTTAACCCCTTAAGGACGCAGGGCGTATCGGTACGCCCTATTTCCCGAGTCCTTAAGGACTCAGGGCGTACCGGTACGTCCTAACTTTAAATGCAGATTCCGGCGCCGCGGGGGTTAATGGAAACGGGATGCCGGCTGAAATCATTCAGCCGGCATCCTGTGACAACGCCAGGGGGGGTCATGTGACCCCCCCCTATCGGCGATCGCCGCAAACCGCAGGTCAATTCAGACCTGCGGTTTGCTGCGCTTTTTGCAGTTTCTGATCCCCGCGGTCCCTGACCGCGGGGATCAGAAACTTTAGTGTACCTCAAATATAGATTTTACATCCCCCCTGCACCCCTGCATGATTTTTTGCCGGCGGGTGGTGCAGGGGGGGGAGTTGTGGGCGGTGGGGGCGGTGCGGGAGGCGGGCGGTGCGGCAGGCGGGATCGCGATCCCCCGCCCGCCTCCCCTTGAAAATTCGTTGGTGTAGAGTGGGTATACCAGGGTGCCAGCACATTGCTGGCACCCTGGTATAAACGGCTGACATCGGTGATGCGATGTCAGCCGTTTAACCCTTTCCATACAGCGGTCCGTACGGACCGCTGTATGAAAAAAGTTAACAGTAAGAAGTAGCTCCCTCCCTCTCCCATCGGGGGGCTGCAGTGCCTTTGCAGCCCCCCGAATGGAGAGGGAGGGAGCTACCAGACAGCCCCCCCAGAGCCCCGTCCTTACCCTTCCCCGTCTGCGCAGTTCTGACCACTACTGAGCAGACGGGGAAGGTTCCCATGGCAACAGGACGCCTTCTCAGGCATCCTGCTGTCCATGGTGCTGAACAGATCTGTGCTGAAGGCAGAGATCTGTTCAGACAAAGTGTAAGTAAAATACAGTACTGTACAATATATATTGTACTGTACTGTATTATACAGACATCAGACCCACTGGATCTTCAAGAACCAAGTGGGTCTGGGTAAAAAAAAAAGTGAAAAAAAAAGTAAAAATCAAAAAAACACATTTATCACTGAATAAAAATGAAAAAAATAAAATTCCCTACACATGTTTGGTATCGCCGCGTCCGTAATGACCTGATCTATAAAATGGTCATGTTACTTTCCCCGCACGGTGAACGCCATAAAAAAAATAAAAAAAACCTATTAGGAAATTGAAATTTTGCCCACCTTACTTCCCAAAAAAGGTAATAAAAGTGATCAAAAAAGTCGCATGTACGCCAAAATAGTACCAATCAAACCGTCATCTCATCCCGCAAAAATCATACCCTATCCAAAATAATTGCCAAAAAACTGAAAAAACTATGGCTCTTAGACTATGGAAACACTAAAACATGATTTGTTTTGTTTCAAAAATAAAATCATTGTGTAAAACTTAAATAAATAAAACAAAGTATACATATTAGGTATCGCCGCGTCCGTATCGACCGGCTCTATAAAAATATGACATGACCTAACCCCTCAGGTGACCACCGTAAAAAAATAAAAATAAAAACTGTATAAAAAAAGCCATTTTGTCATCTTACGTCACAATAAAGTGTAATAGCAAGCGATTAAAAAGTAATGTGCACCCCAAAATAGGGCCAATCAAACCGTCATCTCATCCCGCAAAAAATGAGACCCTACTTAAAATAATCGCCCAAAAACTGAAAAAACTATGGTTCTTAGACTATGGAGACACTAAAATATTTTTTTTGTTTTAAAAATGAAATCATTGTGTAAAACTTACATAAATAAAAAAAATTGTATACATATTAGGTATCGCCGCGTCCGTGACAACCTGCTCTATAAAATTACCACATGATCTAACCTGTCAGATGAATGTTGTAAATAACAAAAAAAAAAACAACGTGCCAAAAAATCTATTTCTTGTTACCTTGCCACACAAAAAAAGTGTAATATAGAGCAACCAAAAATCATATGTACCCTAAACTAGTACCAACAAAACTGCCACCCTATCCCCTAGTTTCTAAAATGGGGTCACTTTTTTGGAGTTTATACTCTGGGGGTGCATCAGGGGGGCTTCAAATGGGACATGGTGTCAAAAAAAACAGTCCAGCAAAATCTGCCTTCCAAAAACCGTATGGCATTCCTTTCCTTCTGCGCCCTGCCGTGTGCCCGTACAGCGGTTTACGAACACATATGGGGTGTTTCTGTAAACTACAGAATCAGCGCCATAAATAATGAGTTTTGTTTGGCTGTTAACCCTTGCTTTGTAATTGGAAAAAAAATATTAAAATGGAAAATCTTCCAAAAAAGTGAAATTTTGAAATTGTATCTCTATTTTCCATTAAATCTTGTGCAACACCTAAAGGGTTAACAAAGTTTGTAAAATCAGTTTTGAATACCTTGAGGGGTGTAGTTTCTTAGATAGGGTCACTTTTATGGAGTTTCTACTCTAGGGGTGCATCAGGGGGGCTTCAAATGGGACATGGTGTCAAAAAAACAGTCCAGCAAAATCTGACTTCCAAAAACCATACGGCGCACCTTTCACTCTACGCCCCGCTGTGTGGCCGTACAGTAGTTTACGGCCACATATGGGGTGTTTCTGTAAACGGCAGAGTCAGGGCAATAAAGATACAGTCTTGTTTGGCTGTTAACCCTTGCTTTGTTAGTGGAAAAAAAGGGTTAAATTGGAAAATTAGGCAAAAAAATGAAATTCTCAAATTTCATCCCCATTTGCCAATAACTCTTGTGCAACACCTAAAGGGTTAACAAAGTTTGTAAAATCAGTTTTGAATACCTTGAGGGGTGTAGTTTATAGAATGGGGTCATTTTTGGGCGGTTTCTATTATATAAGCCTCGCAAAGTGACTTCAGAGCTGTAGTGGTCCCTAAAAATTGGGTTTTTGTAAATTTCAGAAAAATTTCAAGATTTGCTTCTAAACTTCTAAGCCTTGTAACATCCCCAAAAAATAAAATATCATTCCCAAAATGCTACAAACATGAAGTAGACATATGGGGAATGTAAAGTCATCACAATTTTTGGGGGTATTACTATGTAATAACAGAAGTAGAGAAACTGAAACTTTGAAATTTGCAAATTTTTCTAAATTTTTGGTAAATATGGTATTTTTTTATGCAAAAAAATTCACTTTTTTGACCCAATTTTAGCAGTGTCATGAAGTACAATATGTGACGAAAAAACAATCTCAGAACGACCTGGGTAAGTCAAAGCGTTTTAAAGTTATCAGCACTTAAAGTGACACTGGTCAGATTTGCAAAAAATGGCCAAGTCCTTAAGGTGAAATAGGGCTGAGTCCTTAAGGGGTTAAACTAGGAGGACGAGGTCCATATGGAGTAGGAGGTTAAGGAGGCCGTGAATGTGGCGGTTTAGGTGGAGGTAGACTACACTGGTTTTTGGTTTTACATTTTATTTTTTAAATTAGGGTAGACCCCAAAACATTGGGAAATATAACCCTCTAGTCGTGCTAAACACGCGTTCAGACAATAAACTGGCTTGTGCCCCCCTTGTGAGGTGCTGGCGACAGCTGCGTTGGCGACCTCTTCCTCGTCTTCTGCCTTTGCCTTGTGCTTCCACTGTGCCCCCGCTGTCAGGTCGGAATTCCACCAGCAGCGCGTCTACCAGCGTGCGCTTGTACTCGCGCATCTTATATATCACGCTCCAGTGAGGGAATTAAGGACGGTACGTTGTCCTTGTAACGGGGATCCAGCAGCGTGGCCACCCATTAATCAGCACAAGTTAGAATGTGGGCAACTCGGCGGTCGTTGTGGAGACACTGCAGCAGGTAATTGCTCATGTCCTCTGTGGGAGGTGTATCGTCTGTGTCCTCTGTATACCCCCAGCCACGCACCAGTGATGGCCATGAGCTGGTCTGGGCGCCACCCTGCTGTAAACCTGATTCCTCCATCTCCTCATCCTCCACCTCCTCATCCTCCAGAACTGTGCCCTGGCTGGGCAATTGTGTACCTATCGTTTGTGGGTGCAGGAACCCACCCTCGGAGCCACTTGGCAATGACTGACCTGAAACACTACGAAATTATCCCTCTTCCTCCTCCTCCTCCTCCTCCTATGCCACATCCTCTTCCATCATCGACAGGAGCGTTTTTTCAAGGAGGCATAGAAGTGGGATAGTAACGCTGAGAATGGCGTCATCGGCACTGGCCATGTTGGTGGAGTACTCGAAACAGCACAACCAATCATTGGTGGTGAAGTGGTGCTGTTCCGTCGAGCGACTCACCCGTGCATGCTGCAGCTGAAACTCCACTATCGCCTGCTGCTGCTCGAAGAGTATGTCCAGCATGTGCAAGGTGGAGTTCCACCTTGTGGGCACGTCGCATATGAGGCAGTAAGCGGGAAGGCCGAAGTTACGCTGTAGCGCTGACAGGTGAGCAGCAGCAGGATGAGAACACTGAAACCGCGCACAGACAGCCCGCACTTTATGCAGCTGCTCTGACATATCGGGGTACTTTTTAAGGAATCTCTGCACCACCAAATTGAGCACAAGCGACACGTAAGGGATGTGCGTCAAACCGGCTAGTCCCAGAGCTGCTACGAGATTTCGCCCATTATCGCACACCACCAGGCCGGGCTTGGGGCTGACTGGCACAAACAACTCCTCCGTCTGTTGTTCAAGGCCCGTCCACAGATCCTGCGCGGTGTAGGGTTTGTCCCCCAAACAGATACATTTTAAAACTGCCTGCTGTCATTTACACCTGGCTGTGCTGAAGTTGGTGGTGAAGGTGTTACGCTGACCGGATGAGTTGCTGGTAGAGGATGAGGAAGCAGAGTAGGAGGAGGAAGGAACAGGAGGCAAACTGAAGCGCCCTGCAATCCTCGCTGGTGGAAGGACATGCGCCAAACTGCTATCCGCCTCAGGCCCAGGTGCCACTGCATTTACCCAGTGTGCTGTTATGGAGATATAACGTCCCTGACCGTGCTTACTGGTCAACGTATCCGTAGCTAGGTGGACCTTGCTACAGATGGCGTTGCGCAGTGCACACCTGATTTTGTCCCCTACTTGGTTTTGCAGGGAAAGGATGGCTCTCCTGGAAAAATAGTGGCGGCTGGGCACGACGTACTGTGGGACAGCCACCGCCATAAGGCCTTTAAAACTATCTGTCTCCACCAGACGGAATGACAGCGTTTCAAAGGCCAGTAATTTAGCAATGCTGGCATTCAGGGCTAGGGATTGTGGGTGGGAAGGGGGTACTTCCTCTTCCTCTGCAGCATTTGGGAGATGGAGAGCTGAACGCTTCCTTGGGACATTGTGGAGATGCTTGGTGACCCAGGTATTGGTGTTGCTGGCAGATCCCGCCAGGGAACTCCTTGGAGATGACTTTGGTGTGCTCAGTCCCTTGCTGCGGTGGGAGTAGCAGGCGTACTGTCTATTGGACGGGCGCTCCGTTTTTGCACCCTGCTGCCTCTTCTGCTGTGCTGTTGGATCTTCTGCTGTGCTGTTGGATCCAAACTACATAGGTCACTCCCATGACCTTGATTCCATGTGGGGTCGAGGACCTTATCGTCCTCCACATCATCTTCCACCCAGTCTTCACCTCTGCCCTCCTTGTCGGTCTGCACACTTTCGAAAGTGCCCCAGCAGTTGGCACCTGTGTTTCGTCATAATCCGAGACATGCTGCGGTGGTCCTCCCGTGTACTCATCCTGATACATAAGTGGTTGGGCATCGGTGCACTTAATCTTCCACTTCTGGGGCAGGGCTATGTGGATGGCCCAGGGAAACCCTGCTAGGAGAGTCATCAAAAAGCAGAAGAGACTGCTGCATGGCTTGGGGCTTAGACTGCTTACCTGATTTGCAAGGGGGTGAGGTGAAAGACTAATGGACATGGGCTGCAGGTGCCAACTCTGATCTTTCAGCAGGAGATTCGGTGGGAGACAATGTGAAGGAACTGGAGGCACTGTCAGTCACCCAATCTACTATCGCCTGTTCTTGTTCTGGCCTCACCATTCGTAGAGCTGCATTCGGCAGTACCAAATAACGCTGAAGGTTCTGTCGCCTACTCGCACCTTAGAAAGGTGTTTCACTTTTGGGCGTAGCTTGCACAGATCGACCACGTCCGCTCCCTGTAACAGGAGCTCCACCAGCAGCACTATGACCTGGGCCACGTCCCTTATTTGATGCTCTCCTCATTCTTTGCGTTCACCAACCAAGCTAACAGATGGTTTATGTCAGGCAACAATGTAACCACCAATAGTCAGCAATTAAGTTCACTGACAGTAAGGCAGTGCCTGTGTCATAAAGAGGAAAAATGTCTTGAGGTCACACAACAGTGTGACAGGAGAATTTAATACAATTACTTCACGGTCACCAAAAATTTGAATTTGTCAACCATGTACAATGTAACAGCAGTATTGACTGGTTGTATTGGACTGTCACAAATGCAGCAAAGGCCCCAAATGTAGTGTCTTGCACAAAATGGGTGTTTTTTTAAAACCAGAATATAACAGCAGTATCTAACGCTTGTATTGGACACTCAGAAATGCAGCAAAGGCCCCAAATGTAGGGTCTTGCACAAAATGGGTGTTTTTTAAACCCAGAATATAACTGCAGTATTTAACGCTTGTATTGGACTGTCACAAAGGCAACAAAGACCGCAAATGTATTATCTTGCACAAAATGGGTGTTTTTAAAAAAAACTGAATATAACTGCAGTATTTAAAGCTGTCACAACTGCAGCAAAGGCCCCAAATGTAGTGTCTAGCACAAAATGTTTGGTTTTTTTTAAACCCAGAATATAACTGCAGTATTTAAAGCTTGTATTGGACTGTCACAAATGCAGCAAAGGCTCCAAATGTAGTAGCTAGCATAAAATGGGTGTTTTTGTTAAAACCAGAATATAACAGCAGTATTTAACGCTTGTATTGAATTGTTACAAATGCAGTGCAGGGCACAAATGTACTTTTTAGCAATTTTTTTTTATTATTTGCCCCCAGAGAATCTAACAGATGTATTTATTTGGATTGTACTTCATAGAAAAAAAAGTGAATATGTCACTCCCTGGGTCCCTGAACTCACAGACCGATTC
Organism: Bufo gargarizans; assembly: GCF_014858855.1. Taxonomy (NCBI): domain Eukaryota; kingdom Metazoa; phylum Chordata; class Amphibia; order Anura; family Bufonidae; genus Bufo; species Bufo gargarizans. The sequence goes on from NC_058081.1 coordinate 24,478,354, forward strand.
CCTATATTATTTTGCCTTCCCCCTAAACATATGCAGTGCAGATGCACTTAAAAAATGGGTATATGTTGCCTACTGAACTAAAAGAACAGGGTTAAATTATTGTCCCTGGCACATATGTTGTGCTGGTGCACTAAACTTACATAAAATGGCCGCCAACGTCCACCTAACTAACAGATGGATAAAAGTTATTTTTCTGTGTCACTGGGCTCAGGGCAGGGTAAAAAGATTGTGCACTGCGCCCACACAACTAAATCTATGTAGATCGCTGAGTTCAATTGCAGTTCTGTTTAAAGTTTTTTTTCCTATTCTCTCCCTCACAGCAGCAGCAGCATCCTCTCCCTACACTAGTAAGAGCAGAGTGACGTGCAGCGCTACGTGACGTCAGCTTATATAGAGGCTGGGTCACATGCTACACTGGCCAATCACAGCCATGCCATTAGTAGGCATGGCTGTAATGGCTTCTAAGGGCACAAGAGTTAAACGCTTGTTGATTGGCTGCTCTGCAGCCTTTCAAGAAGCTCCATTAAATTGCCAAACACCGAACTCAAACCCGAACTTTTACTGAAAAGTTCGGGTTCGGGTCCGGGGTCCAAAAATGCTAAAGTTCGGTATCAACCAGAACTTTACAGTTTGGGTTTGTTCAACCCTAATCACTATATTTTTTTTATCACATTCAAATCAGTTTTCAAAAATGGATTCTACACGGCTAGATAAACCCTTCTTAACAAAGAGCCCACATGAGATCCCCAAATTAATGCAGACCAGATCTCGTAGATGAATCCAGATTCCTGATCATGCCTCAAATTCATACAGACCTCAAGTCAGCCCCAACTCTAGTCAGCACCAAGAACAACCCCCAAATTCATACAGATCAGAACACAAAATTATATAGGCCTCAAATTTATTCAGACCCCTGTTGCCCCCTATAACCTCCACATCACTCCTTAGTACACTAAATGCAGCCCTCAGACTAGAAAAAAATATATACACAGTGTATACTCCCCTCTCTGCTCCTCCTCCAGGCACCATCGCTCTTGGTTTAGCGCTGTGTCCTGGCGCCAGTGTTGCACTATGTCCTGACATCAGACAGCGCCAGGTCATAGCACAGGAGTAGTGCCGCCACAGAATCTGCCCACATACACTGAGCACCCCCATCCTCCACAGCATCTCCCCTCATACACTGAGCACCCCCATCCTCCACAGAAACTCCCCTCATAATCTGATTACCCCCATCCTCCACAGTATCTTCCCTCACACACTGAGCATCCCCATCCTCCACAGTATCTCCCCTCATACACTGATTACCCCCATCCTCCACAGTATCTCCCCTCATACACTGATTACCCCCATCCTCCACAGCATCTCCCCTCATACACTGAGCACCCCCATCCTCCACAGTATCTCCCCTCATACACTGAGCACCACCATCCTCCACAGTATCTTCCCTCATACACTGAGCATCCCCATCCTCCACAGTATCTCCCCTCATACACTGAACACCCCTATCCTCCACAGCATCTCCCCTCATACACTGAGCACCCCCCATCCTCCACACAGTATCTCCCCTAATACATTGAGCACCACCATCCTCCACAGTATCTTCCCTCATACACTAAACACCCCTATCCTCCACAGTATCTTCTCTCATACACTGAACACACCTATCCTCCACAGCATCTCCCCTCATACACTGAGCAACCCCATCCTCCACAGCATCTCCTCTCATACACTGAGCACCCCCATCCTCCACAGCATCTCCCTTCATACACTGAGCACCCCATCCTCCACAGTATCTCCCCTCATACACTGAGCACCCCCAACCGCCACACAGTATCTCCCCTCATACATTGAGCACCCCCATCCTCCACAGTATCTCCCCTCATACACTGAGCACCCCCATCCTCCACAGCATCTCCTCTCATACACTGAGCACCCCCATCCTCCACAGCATCTCCCTTCATACACTGAGCACCCCTATTCTCCACACAGTATCTCCCCTCATACATTGAGCACCCCCATCCTGCACAGTATCTCCCCTCATACACTAAGCACCCCATCCTCCACACAGTATCTTCCCTCATACACTGAGCACCCCCATCCGCCACACAGTATCTCCCCTCATACATTGAGCACCCCCATCCTCCACAGTATCTCCCCTCATACATTGAGCACCCCAATCCTCCACAGCATCTCCTCTCATACACTGAGCACCCCCATCCTCCACAGCATCTCCCTTCATACACTGAGCACCCCTATTCTCCACACAGTATCTCCCCTCATACATTGAGCACCCCCATCCTGCACAGTATCTCCCCTCATACACTGAACACCCCTATTCTCCACACAGTATCTCCCCTCATACATTGAGCACCCCCATCCTGCACAGTATCTCCCCTCATACACTGAGCACCCCATCCTCCACACAGTATCTTCCCTCATACACTGAGCACGCCCATCCTCCACAGTATCTCCCCTCATACACTGAACACCCCCATCCATCACAGCATCTCCCCTCATACACTGAGCACCCCCAGCATCTCCCTTCATATACTGAGCACCCCGCAGCATCTACCCTCATATACTGAGCACCCCACAGCATCTCCTCTCATGTACTGAGCACCCCCAACCTCCCGCCAGGGATGACCAGTTCGCATTGTTCGCCCGTGAACATATGCGGGCTGCCATCTTTTTTCACAAGTCCGGCGAGGCACAGGTAAGCCCCCCGCACCAGCATCTCCCCTCATATACCGAGCACCCTCCAGTATCTCCCCTCATATACCAAGCACCCTCCAGCATCTCCCCTCATATACTGAGCACCCCCTAGCATCTCTCCTCAAATACCAAGCACCCTCCAGTATCTCCCCTCATATACCGAGCACCCTCCAGCATCAACCCTCATATACTGAGCACCCCCAGCATCTCCCCTCATATACTGAGCACTCCCTCCCATCCCGGCTTCTCCCCTCATATAGTGAGCACCCTCCTCCCCCCCCACCCCTCAGCATCTCACCTCATGCACACAGTATCTCCCCTCATACATTGAGCACCCCCATCCTCCATAGTATCTCCCCTCATACACTGAGCACCCCCATCCTCCACAGCATCTCCCCTCATACATTGAGCACCCCCATCCTGCACAGTATCTCCCCTCATACACTGAGCACCCCATCCTCCACACAGTATCTTCCCTCATACACTGAGCACCCCCATCCTCCACAGTATCTCCCCTCATACACTGAGCACCCCCATCCTCCACAGCATCTCCTCTCATACACTGAGCACCCCCATCCTCCACAGCATCTCCCTTCATACAGAAAAGAAAATCAAAATGGACCATTTGCCATTTTTTGTCGCTTCACCTCCCAAACAAATTGTATAAAAAGTAATCAGAAAGTTGTACACACTCCGAAATGGTAGCAATAAAAACCACAGATCATCCCGCAAAAACATTGGCCTTCACACAGCTCCATAAACATAACTATAATAAAAATAAGGCGAGTTTGTTTCCGCTTTCGCAATTTCATTATTGCTTTCCATTATAACATGGTTATAAAAAAAAATTACGGAATTGTAAGACAGAATTCCAAATGGAAACCTTTAGAGGCATTCCCTTTTGATCCCTCATAATAGAGGTCTAAGGGCAAACATAAAGAATCCGTCTGGTTCCCCTTATCCAGGTAGGAAACTAAAGTCCTTATCAGACCCCTAATCCTCCTCATACTTCAGATCAGACCCCCAATCTTTATTAGGCCCCCCAATCCTCATCAGACCTCTGATCAGACCACAAATCAGATCCCAATCTTCATCAGACCTCAGAACGTAAAATACATAGAAAAACGTACCTCTCCTGCTCTGGAAGGCGCTGCCACTCAGGAGTTCAATCACACCTTTCTTGCAGTTCTGCATCTGAGTGTCAGGTGACAGTGTGCGTTTACGCGCAATATGTCCTGATGCTGTATGCATATATTCACTGCTTCCCTGTCCTACTGTGTACTAATGAGCGCTTCCATAATGGAAACACTCATTAGTATTCTCTTTTGGGGGGAAAAAGTATGTCTTATGGAGTGAATAATATGGCAATTTCTATGGAATACCGCAGGAGTCTACCTGTCCGGAAAGAAGTAGCGGTGCACTGGTTCGCGAAGGCAGCGGTAGCAGGCAGTCAGCACGGAGTGGTGGGGGGAAAATGCCAATCAGGGGTGTGGGAATTTTTCATCATGCTGCCGGAGGACGATCAGCATGGCCCCCTCTGTGACTGACCACCATGTTGACTCCTCATGCGATTCCCACCATCACCCCTCTGTGACTGACCACTGTTGACTCCTCATGGTTTTGCTATCTCACCGCTCTGTCACTGGGCCACTGTGTTGACTCCTCATGTGGTTTCCACACTCCCCACTCTATGACTGGGCCACTATTGTCCCTGTTTGGCCTTGACATCACCATTTATTTTACCCTTCTTCTGATCTGTCGGAAGTACGGAAATATTAGAAACACAACAGATCCTGTCTTTGGAGCAGCCATAAGGCGTGTATGACACAGTCACTATTTTGCATCAGGATATGCTCATGAATTGGAAGTTTTGGGTACAAAACACAGAAGACATGCAAATATTCCATTCATGTGTCATCTCTGTTTTAGATCCACTCGTGATTTTTTGTGCATTAGCAATACTGATGGATTATTGAGCAAATGGTGACCGAGTGAAGGAGGATGCTCAAAAGACAGGATCAGTTGTTTTAGGGTTGTTCTTATGACGGATGAGAAGAAGGGAAAAATAAACAGTGACATCAACACAAACTTACTGCTGACAGCCTGACACCCTCTCCACTCTGTCGGGTGGGCTATACTTGTAAAGGCGTTTAATAGAACAGGTTCTGTACAAATCTATGTGGAATCAGCTGACAACGATGTAAAAGGAGTGCGCTCTTTCACGCTACAGTAAGATCTTGGGCCTCTGCATGGTTCTTCATACCTGGCGCTAACATTGACCTGTATCGCTGAGTTCACACTGCAGTTATTTGGTCAGTAACTGACCAAATAAGTGAAGTGTGGAATGATTCTAAGACCGACGCCTGTCATGTGCGTGTTGTACTGACTCACAGTTAGAGATGAGCGAATTTTAAAAAAATTTGATTCGACCGATTCACAGAATTTTTCAGGGAAAAAATTTGGTTTGATCCAAATTTATTCACAGCGTATTGCAGCGTATACAGGGTATCGCGTATCGGCCATAAAACACTGTGCCTTGCAGTAACACGCATAGGGATTCTGCTTTGGTAGTGAAATAATACTGTGAGTCAGTATGACGTACATGACAGGCGTCGCTCTTAGATTCACTGCACACTTCACTTATTTGGGCAGTCACGGGGCAAAACTGACCAAATAACTCAAGTATGAACTCAACCTTTTAAACAGTCATCAGCTGATTCCACATAGATGTCAACAGAACGTGTTCTATTAAACATTTATACAAGTAGAGCCCCCCTACAGATTGGAGAGGGTGTCAGCAGTAAGTTTGTGTTAATGTCACTGATTATTTTGCCCTTCCTCTGATCCTTCTGCCAACATATTCTACATATGGCCATGTTCACCTCCTCCGGTGACTTAACAAAAACTGCTACACCGCCGAGTTGGTGATTTTACCCCCAACACTACGCACTGACTGACTGCTACTGCCACTACCTCCTTAAACCCATGCACCGCTACTTCCCTGGCAGGTAGGCTCCTGTAAAGCGGGTGGTCTACCCCGGGCACATTTGGCTACCGACCTCCCACTGCTGCCACCCTGCTGACTCCTGGCCATGTTAGCGATTTGTTGGCTCCTCCGCTGCTTCACAGGCAAGCTTCCACCCTCTTCTCCCTATGATGAAGGGATTGTTCTATCCCACTGCCACGAGCCTCTCTATCTGAACCGCGCGACACCCCACCTCTGGGCCCTTTACGTTCTGCTGGATCGGACTCTCGGCGGATCCCCTGGGTTTATCTGCCTTGTCTGGCAGTGTCTGCTTCCTGCCGCCCCCCACTCCTTTGATCTTCGGTGTGGACTGGGACCTGTTTACAGGTTTGAAGTTTGAAGTATCGAATATACAGTATGTTGCTTCGTGTCCTCCTCTGCCTCCATGTTTGATCCCTCCTCCCCCATGCCCTGTGTAATAGTTTTCTCGATTTCCCCACTTCGTCTATTCATTTATAGGGAATATGGGACAGAAGGTTAACATTTCTCAACTTTATAAAGTGTTGCTTAAACAACGATTTAATAATACAGGAGCTTCAGTTAATAAGTTTATTAGCATAACCATACAATAACATATATAGGAATATAATGCCCCCACAATTAATATAATAAGAACAACCTAAAATGAGATATAAAAAATGAATAATTAATAATATGGTGGGTTATTTGAGCCTTAATATAACCACAGTACTTAATCTTAATAATTGATCTTATAATAAAAAGGACGATGCCCACATACTAATAATTGTCCATCAGTGTGACCACATTAGTTGCCTTACGGCTGATGACCTTGATCACTTACGACGATATATAGAGGCAAAAAGTCATTAAATTACTGCCAATATTGTCTAACTGGAGGATAAGGGTCCGCTGGTTGGGACAAAGTCTCTACGTTCCTAAGGTCCACTTTACAGGGAGTGTTTAAAGCGGCGTCCCGCTCTTACTCACTGTTCTGTGATTCCTCTTGCAGTATTCCACTGCTGAAGTTCCGGTTCACTGTGTCATCAATACCTAGCTACCAGGTTCATCTGCTGCTGGTCTTTTATGGCTCTGGGCACCGCTCCGTTGAGATGAAGAGCCGGTGTCCTCCAAGCCTATAGTTACCCTGCTTCCACGCTGCGTTGACTTTACAGACACGATGTTGGATAATCTCGTGCTGGGATCTTGAATGATCACTGTTTGTAGTCAGTCAGTTCGCCAGGATCTCTTTGCTTGCAGGATACTTAGATTTTTTTGCAGCGTCAGTCTGGAATAATAGAGCGGTATATCTTAACACAGGTTTAGATGAGTGGACTGGGGGTCTTGGTTCAAGACCCCCAGTCCACTCATCTAAACCTGTGTTAAGATATACCGCTCTATTATTCCAGACTGACGCTGCAAAAAAATCTAAGTATCCTGCAAGCAAAGAGATCCTGGCGAATGTTGGGTACTGATTGACCTCACCAAGGTAGAATGCCCAAAATATAAAAGAATTCTTTTGATTGCTAGGGTTTGGTTTTCTCGAAATACTCCAAGTATTACTTCATGGGTTAACCTGGTTAATAAGATTAAGAGATTAGTAATGGGCGCAAATATTCAAATTGCGAATATCGGCACTTTGAGAATTCGCAAATATTTAGAATATAGTAATATATATTCGTAATTTCAAATATTCTAGTTTTTTTCCTGATCAGTAACCTTCCTTCTTGCTTGTAGGCCAACGAGAAGGCTGCAATGTCTTTGTCTGAGCTTAGCAACATCCCTAGCAAACAATAGGAAAGTTGCCTACCCCTTACTATATAAGAGCCTCCCCAGCAGACCTTGTATGCAGTATTTTGCAGATCTGAGAGAGACAGCAGTGTTATTGCTGCGTTCTCTGCTTTCCTGTGTCATTACATTAGATAGTTAGTTAGCTTATATATATATATAATACAGATAGTTAGTGGGAGATAGTCAGTGTAGGTTAGATAGTGATATAGTGGAGCTGATAGGTTCTGCTGTCCATACATACATGCTACATACAGACATAGTGCTGTGACGTCACAAGTTCACAACAATACTTAGTGCACCAATCACTAATAAGTAGTCAGACCTGTTAAAATGTGAAGTTGCGCGTATTGCGCCAAAATATTCACATCTTTAGTGCCAATTTCGCAATCGCGAATATATTGGAGCACTCTATCTGCATATAAAGCTATTGTAATGTTCTGCCGTGCCAACCATTTTCTCCAGTCTCAGGAAACTTCTAGCAGCTTGGAAAATGTAGCTATAGTGACCCACGCCTGTATTTCGTCCGCATTACGCGTATATTACATTCCCGATTTTTCGTGATCAAGAAAATAATCTCGAATTTGCGAATTCGCAAATATATGACGAATATTCTATTTACCAAATTACCAAATATTTGCGAAATATCGCAAATTTGAATATTGCCCCTGCGGCTCATCACTATAAGAGGTATGAAAACATTCTATATAAGCAGAAAAATACTGAGGAAAAATAGACTACAATTTGGAAGTTTTAAGGTTTTCCTGCCTACACTCCCTCATTATCCCCCCTTTTTCACTTATTGATGGGGGGAGAGGCATCACAAGGGATAGGGTTGGTTGGGTATGAAAAGGGGGGTAGGATTTATTAGGGGAAAAAGAATATAATAATGTTTTGTTTTTGGTGAATTGTATTGTTTGAATGTGTAATTAAAAAATAAAATAAAAAAAAGATGAGTAGCATATCACGCACTGACAGTGAAAGGAGCAGGATTTCTCAGAAAGTGTAAAGTATTTCAGGAGAGGAGTATGCTGATCTTGTTTAGGATTGTAGACTAAGAGTTGCAAGGTGGAGATAGCAGGGTCCCCAGCAGCACAGAGTATTTCAAGAGTGTGCCGGCAATTATTATTAATTAATAATTATTATTAATTATTATATGCCGGTATATGGACTGTTACTAATGAGGGCTACAATTGTGGAGCTCTCATTAGTAGAGGCGTTAACTCCCAACTCCTCCTTAAACTGAAAATTGTATGCAGGGGGCATTTAGTTTAAGATTACATGCCGGGGGGGCATGTTATATTGTATGGGGGGTGCCGTATTATATTGTATGCAGAGGAGGTGGGGCTTTTAATATTGTATATAGGGGGGCGTGTAATATTGTACGAGGGGGGCGGTAGTGTAATATTGTATGCAGAGTGGAATGCCTAGGGTTGCCACCCGACCGGTATCTCGTCGGTCAAGCTGGTATTTTAGTGGCCCTGCTGGTCCTGGTAATTTCATCCTTCCGGCATTACTAATTTCCGGTATTTTACTATATGGACTGTTATTAATAAGTGCTTCCATTGTGGAGCACTCATTAGTACAGCCTTTAACGCCCACCCCCTCCCCACTTATGTTTAAAAACAAAAAAGAATTCACCTCCTCCATTTTTTTGCACCACAGTGAACACTTGCTGCTGACTGGATGAGCAGGACAGGACCTGCGAGACGTCATCAAGCTGGAGTGCAGGTCCTGTTCTCAACTTACAGTAAGCAGCAAGTGTTCAACGCAGCTCGCTTAACCCCTTAAGGACACAGCCCTATTTCACCTTAAGGACCAGGCCATTTTTTGCAATTCTGACCACTGTCACTTTAAGTGCTGATAACTTTAAAACGCTTTGACTTACCCAGGCCGTTCTGAGATTGTTTTTTCGTCACATATTGTACTTCATGACACTGCTAAAATTTGGTCAAAAAGTTAATTTTTTTTACATAAAAAAATACCATATTTACCAAAGATTTTGAAAAATTTGCAAATTTCAAAGTTTCAGTTTCTCTACTTCTGTAATACATAGTAATACCCCCAAAAATTGTGATGACTTTACATTCCCCATATGTCTACTTCATGTTTGTAGCATTTTGGGAATGATATTTTATTTTTTGGGGATGTTACAAGGCTTAGAAGTTTAGAAGCAAATTTTGAAATTTTCAGAAATCTTCAAAATCCCACTTTTTATGGACCAGTTCAGGTTTGAAGTCACTTTGTGAGGCTTACATAATAGAAACCACCCAAAAATGACCCCATTCTAGAAACTACACCCCTCAAGGTATTCAAAACTGTTTTTACAAACTTTGTTAACCCTTTAGGTCTTCCACAACACTTCATGGCAAATGGACATACATTTTTAGAATTTAGATTTTTTGGAAAATTTTCCAAAATAATCAATTTTTTCCAGGAAAAAAACAAGGGTTAACTGCCAAACAAAACTCAAAATGGGTTGCCCTGATTCTGTAGTTTTCAGAAACACCCCATATGTGGTCGTAAACTACTGTTTGGCCAAACGGGAGCACGTAGAAAGAGGGGAACGCCATATGGGTTTTGGAAGGCAGATTTTGCAGGACTGGTTTTGTTTATACCATGTCCCATTTGAAGCCCCCTGTTGCACCCCTAGAATAGAAATTTCAAAAAAGTGACTCCATCTAAGAAAGTACACCCCTCAAGGTATTCAAAACTGGGTTTACAAACTTTGTTAACCCTTTAGGTGTTTCACAAGAGTTATTGGCAGATGGAGAAACAATTTAGAAATTTCTATTTTTTGGAAAATGTTCCAATATAATCAATTTTTTCCAGGAGTAAAACAAGTGTTAACTGCCAAACAAAACTCAAAATGGGTTGCCCTGATTCTGTAGTTTGCAAAAACACCCCATATGTGGTCGTAAACTACTGTTTGGCCGAACGGGAGGACATAGAAGGAGGGGAACACCATATGGGTTTTGGAAGGCAGATTTGGCAGGACTGGTTTTGTTTATACCATGTCCCATTTGAAGCCCCCTGTTGTACCCCTAGAATAAAAATTTCAAAAAAGTGACTCCATCTAAGAAAGTACACCCCTCAAGGTATTCAAAACTGGGTTTACAAACTTTGTTAACCCTTTAGGTGTTCCACAAGAGTTAATGGCAGATGGAGAAACAATTTAGAAATTTCTATTTTTTGGAAAATTTTCCATTTTAACCCTACTGAAAAAAATGGGTTAACAGCCAAACAAAACTCAAAATGGGTTGCCCTGATTCTGTAGTTTGCAGAAACACCCCAAATGTGGTCGTAAACTACTATTTGGCTAAACGGCAGGACATAGAAGAAGGGGAACGCCATACGGTTTTTGGAAGGCAGATTTTGCTGGACTGGTATATTTACACCATGTACCCTTTCAAGCCCCCTGATGCACCCCTAGAGTAGAAACTCCATAAAAGTTACCCCCATCTAGGAAACTATGGGATAAGGTGGTTGTTGTTTTGGTACTATTTTAGGGGTAAATATGATTTTTGGTTGCTCTATATTACACTTTTTTGAGGCAAGGTAACAAAAAAATAAAATTCTAAAATTTTTCTACATTTGCTATTTAGTTTTGTGGAACACCTAAAGGGTTAACAAAGTTTATAAAGTAACTTTTGAATACCTTGAGGGGTGTAGTTTCTTAGATGGGGTCACTTTTTTGGAGTTTCTAGTCTAGGCTACATCAGGGGGGGCTTCTAATGGGACATGGTGTCAAAAAAAAAAACTGTCCATCAAAATCTGCCTTCCAGAAACCATATGGAGTTCCCTTCGTTCTATGCCCTGCCGTGCGGCTATATAGCCATTTACGACCACATATGGGGTGTTTCTGCAAACTACAGCATCAGGGCCATAAATATTGAGGTTTTTTTGGCTGTTAACCCTTGCTTTATTACTGGAAAAAAAGGATTCAAATGGAAATTTTGCCCAAAAATGGGTGTTTTGGCACCGTTTTTATTTTATATTTTTAACACCGTTCATCCGAGGGGTTTGGTCAAATGTTATTTTTATAGCGACGACTTTTACGCACGCGACGATGCCCAATATGTATGGCTCTCAGACTTTGGAGACACTAAGCAGGCATCCTAAAACTGCGGCCCTCCAGATGTTGTAAAACTACAATTCCCACCATGCCCTGCTGATGGCTGTAGGTTGTCTGGGCATGCTGGGAGTTATAGTTTTACAACATCTGGAGGGCCGCAGTTTGAGGATGCCTGCACTAAAACTAATATTTTTTTGGGGAAAAAAAATTGTTTCTGTGTCTCCAAAGTCTGAGAGACATAGTGTTTTATGTTCTCTAGGGGACTGTTGGAGATTATAAAAATTTAGTACTCCATTGAAGTGTGATACTCCCTGAAGCAATCGATAACGCAGAGGCCCGGATGATCGGGGCAAGTGTCACACTGAGTAGTGGTGTCCTTCCGTATCCCCCTCTTGTGACACACTCTGCATCTTTTTGGGGTTCGTCCCTTCTTTCCAGTATGGGGGACCACACCTGGAAAGTGTTGGCCAGGGACGATCCGGGCGCCTCCAGTTCCCGAGGTACTCCGGCCTGCTCTTTCCCGGTCCGAAAAGATCAGGTCTTTGAGGACTGCCTCATAGAATTGGAGGAATGTCCCTGTGCTGCCAGCGCTTCGGGATAGTACAAAAGAGTTGTACATGGCAACCTGCACCATGTAGACCGCAACATTTTTTGTACCATGCCCGGGTTTTGCGCATGGCATTATATGGCTTGAGGACTTGATCAGAGAGATCAACTCCTCCCATATACCGATTGTAGGCGACGATACAATCGGGCTTGAGGACCGTTGCCGCGGTACCTCGCACAGAGACGGGGGTGGTGCTGTTACCGTGGATTGTGGACAGCATAAGGACATCCCTCTTGGGATGGGGGCAAGTGGCAGGGGGGGTCTGGGGTCTGAAAGCTGAAACAAAAAAGTTTGGAATAAATGTGCTTTTTTTTTTTTTTTTTTTTCTAACTTTTCCCTTCTATCCCTGCCTAAAGGTGCCTCTCCCTCACTGACCCTAACCTACCTGGGTGGCGATGGGTGCAGGAGGGTGATAGATGCCGATTAGGGGGACACAGGAGCTGGTGCTGGACGATGCTGCACGGTCAGGGTGCTGGACAGGAAGAGGAGGGGAGAGAGGAGCGCAGGAAGTTTGAATCTCGCGCCTCTCTCCCCTGCACCAATCAGCACCCTGGACAGCGGCGTTAAGCACCAGGGCCAGCTCCGCCTCTGCAAATCCTCGGACTGCGATAGGTGGTGTATAATTACGCCACCGATCGCAGTCTTTTTCCGGTTCATCGGGTCACAGGACACCCGAATGGACCGGAAACGCAGAAAACCGCAGGTCTGAATTGACCTGCGGTTTTCTGCGATCGTCGATGCGGGGGGGTCAAATGACCCCCCCCTGCATTGTTACAGGATGCCGGCTGAATGATTTCAGCCGGCATCCCGTTCCGATTAACCCCCGCGGCGCCGGCATCGCTATTTAAAGCCATGACGTACCGGTACGTCATGTGTCCTTAAGGACTCGGGAAACATGCCGTACCGGTAAGTCATGTGTCCTTAAGGGGTTAAATGGATAAAGTTTTTTATTTTTTTTTTCATTGCACCAGCAGAAAATAGGGCATTATTAATTTTTGGGGTATTAGTAGTTCTGCGGGGCACTTATGGTGGCATTAATGTTATGCAAGCGGGTGTGGACCCACTGCACCACTGACTTGCTATACCCTGGAGGAGAGTGTCTAAGTAACGACCTGGTCTTCACTAGAGCCTCTGATGGTGAGGATAGGCTTGAGCCATTAGGGTAGTTACCAGGTGCCACTACAGAGCAGTCCCTGAGTCCCTGAGTCAGTGGAAGCTGACCAGGGGATTAGAGATACCGGTGCAAGCACCGATAGGAAGGACTTGGACTGAAAGTCTGAAGTCAGGGAAGGCAGGTCACAGGCAGGTGGCAAACAAGCAAAATCCAATAAATCATGAAGCAGGTTCTATTACGCAGAAAAGCGGCAACTTCCAAAACATCTTCACACTAGGAACTAGACAAGCTTGCTCAAGTGCCATCCTGGGGTAGGAAGCGTCTTTAAATACTTCCTGCAATCCAGCCATAGGCTAGGGAGATAGAGAGTGTGTATGTGCTACCTCACAAGGGAGGAGAAACACGCCAGTGCAAGCCCTAACAACAGTATAGGACTCAAGCAGGAAGTATAGTCTGCATGGAGCGCAGATGCAACAGTTAAGCTACTTGCTGCCTACATTTGTCAGCACTGTGCATGGCAGCAGGAGGTAAAGTGGGAGCACCCGAGCACAAAGGAAGTCAATGGGTGAACCCGAGCATTAAACCAGGCACCCCCTGCTCTGAAGATGGGAGGGTGTATGGTTCATAGGAAAAGGTCAGAAATTGATGGTAACACCACTGAAAATGTTCAGGAAAAGCATGGGGAGGATGTCTGGATGCATCTTTGACTCCTAGGTCGCTGCTGGGAACAATGTTGTCTGAGTAGTGCGCCACTTTTACAGACTGACAATAATACACACCAAACCGAAGATCATTTTTCTTCTAAAATCGATTTTGTTAGGAAACATTCTTTCCTGTATATGTACTTGTATATAAAGTGCAAGCGCTGCCAAAAATGACAAGGAAGAGGCACTCCGATACAACCTGTATATCACATAAAGGAGGGCCTCATTCACATTGTGGTACAATTGTTCAGGTAGTGGGACTCCTACACTCATAAAGCCTATGCACTAAGTGAAAGGGCTGCCAAAAATTACAAGGAACCGCCACTCCAATACACTCATTATTAGACATAGAGGAGGGCATCATACACACACTTGAAAAATTATGATTGATGGCCTGCTGGTGACCCTCAAAAACTTTAGGAGCAAGGGCCTGCTGCCCAGCTGACCATCTAATAAATTTTGTGGTCGAGTGCCTGCTGCTGAGCTGACTATCTAAAGAATTTTGTGGGCGATGGCCTGCTGCCGAGATGACATCTAAAAAATTTTGTGGGCGAGGGCCTGCTGCTGAGCTGAACATCTAAAACATTTTGTGGGCGAGGGCCTGCTGCTGAGCTGACCCTCTAAAACATTATGGTTGAGGGCCTGCTGGTGACCCTCTCCTAAAACATTATGGGTGAGGGCCTGCTGCTGAGCTGACCCTCTAAAACATTAGGAGCAAGGGCAGCCTAATAAGCATGATGATATGATTGAGAAGGAGGACGAGAAAAGGGAGGGCAATCCAGGCCGTGTTCATTTTTATAAGAGTCAACCGGTCAGCTTTTTCAATTGACAGGCGGATGCGCTTATCAGTTATAATGCTCCCTGTAGCACTAAATTCACGCTCTGACAAAACGCTGGCGGTGGGGCAGGCCAGCACTTCCAAGGCATAGAGCACCAGTTCATGCCACGTGTCCAGCTTGGATACCCAATAGTTGTAATGCACACAGGGATCACTGAGGACGCTGACACGGTCTGCTACGTACTCCTTCACCATCTTCAAAAAAAAAATTCCTCCTTGTGACACTAGACCACACATCAGGTTGAGGGTGCTGGCAGGGTGTCATAAAACTGTCCCAGGCCTTGGAGAGTGTTGCCCTGCCTCTGTTGGAACTGCTGTGTGTTCCCCTTGTCTCCCCTCCTTGGTTGGCCAAGGAACTACATATTCTGCAGCCAGCGTTGTCATCTGGAAATATTTGGAGCAATTTTTCCACAAGGACCTTCTGGTATTGCACCATTTTTCTCGTCCTCTCCACCACAAGAATGAGAAATGAGAAGTTCTCTTTGTAGCGGGGGTCGAGAAGGGTGAACAACCAGTAATCAGTGTTGGCCAAAACGTGTACAACGCGAGGGTCACAGGAAAGGCAGCCTAACTTAAATTCAGCCATGTGTGCCAGAGTCCCAACAGACAAGACTTCGCTGTCCTCATCAGAAGGATGACTTTTAATCTCCTCATCCCCTTCCTCCTCTTCTACCCATCCACGCAGAACAGATGAAATAAAACTTCCATGGATACTACCCTCTGTAGCAGAGGCAACCCTCTCCTCCTCCTTCTCATCATCCAATTTGTGCTGAGAAGACACACTGAGGGTGGTCTGGCTATCACCCTGTGTACTTTCTTCCCCCATTTCCACCTTTTCCATATGCAAAGCGTCCACCTTAATTGTGAGCAGCGAGCGTTTGAGTAGACACAGAAGTGGGATAGTTACGCTGATAATAGTGTTATCGCTGCTCACCATCGGTGTTGATTCCTCAAAGTTGCGTAAAACCTCACAAAGGTCAATCATCAATGCCCACTTGTCGCTTGTAAAGAGCAGAAGCTGACTGGAAAGGCGACAACCACGTTGCAGCTGATATTCCACTACTGCCTTTTGCTGCTTACAAAGCCTGGCCAACATGTTGAACGTTGAGTTCCAGCACGTGCTCACATCGCACTACAGTCAGTGAGCTGGCAATTGCAAGGTCTGCTTCAGCGTTGCCAGGCCAGCAGAAGCAGTCGATGACTTGCGGAAATGGGCACCTTCACCAGTAACTCAGTCAAATTGGGGTAGGTTTTGAGAAACCGCTGAACCACTAGGGCTAGGCATGGTTTGTGTGTGAGGAGGGAGAAAGAGAGACACGGCGGCACTGCTTCCACTGGTATTGCCGTCAATGATTTAATAGCCGTGAATGCGTTATAATATGCTTCGTTGTGTGGTGCTCAGCAAAGCAGAAATGCAGACTGTGGGTCACGATAAGAAGGAGAGATGTAACAAAGTTGCGGCACTCACCAGAATACTAATTGGTTCTTTATTCAGGCTTACTTGGAAGACAGCATGAGGGATCCAGGGGTGGACGGCCGTCTCGCGTGTGGGATCGCGCTTCCTCTTTCAGCGGCCTGAGGAAGCGCGATCCCACGCGCGAAACGGCCGTCGCCACTTGCAACATTTTGTCCGCCCCTGGATCCCTCATGCTGTCTTCCAAGGAAGCCTGAATAAAGAACCAATTAGTATTCTGGTGAGTGCCGCAACTTTGTTACATCTCTCCTTCTTATCATGGTTTGTGTGTGAGCTTGCCGAGCTCCAAAGCCGAGGACTTTAGAGGACTAAACAGATTTCTATCTTCAGAGTTCAAGATGGAAACAACAATATTTGTGATGGACCTTATAAAATAAATGGGTCCTAGGAGACCAGAGAGTGTTATATACCAAATTTCAGGGCAATTAGAGCACATTTGATTATTGTAGCATTAATTCAGATCCAAATAGATTTTTGTTCTGGAAAATTTGGCGAATTGGAACCAAAATTCGCTCATCTCAAATTTAATATAACGTGGCATGAAAACTACCGTATTTTTTGCCCCATAAGACTCACTTTTTCTTCCCCCAAAGTGGGGGATAAATGCCCCTGCGTCTTATGGGGTGAATGCTTTCAGTTTTACATCGCAAGCTGCGATGTAGGAGCGAGTGGGGACTCGGGGAGGGACTGGGAGGAGGATCTGGGGGCTGGCAATAGCGGCGGGCGGTGCAGTCAGTGTAGTATCCCCGCCCCGCCGCTCCAGTATACTAAAATAAGATGTCATATTCAATTAATGGTTATTAAACATGCCCCCTCAGTCCTATTACTACCTTACATCCTAATTGCATCTGTAGAATTCAGGCAGGCAGGCCGGCCGGGCAGGCGGCAGCATAACTCTTGTCACGTGCCTGCGCCGCCTACTTTATGAATGAAGCAGGCGGCATGCCTGAATTCTACAGAAGCGATTAGGATGTAAGGTAGTAATAGGACTGAGGGGGCATGTTTAATAACCATTAATTGAATATAACATCTTATACTGTATTTGTATACTGGCGGCTGGGGGGGGGGGGGGATGGGCTGGAGCGATCTGTGGATGGCACAGTTATGGGCTGGGGGGTCTGTGGATGGCACTGTTATGGGCTGGGGGGGTCTGTGGATGGCACTGTTATGGGCTGGGGGGTCTGTGGATGGCACATATATAACAGTGCCACCCACAGATCCCCCCTCTAACAGTGCCACCCACAGATCCCCCCAGCCCATAACAGTGCCAGCCACAGATCCCCCCTGTAACAGTGCCAGCCACAGATCCCCCTGTAACAGTGCAAGCCACAGATGCCCCTCATAACAGTGTCCGTCATCCACAGATGCCCCCCATAACAGTGTCCGTCATCCACAGATCCCCCCCATAACAGTGTCTGTCATCCACAGATCCCCCCATAACAGTGTCAGTCATCCACATATCTCCAGTAATAGTGCCATCCACAGACCACCATTACAGGGAGTGCAGAATTATTAGGCAAGTTGTATTTTTGAGGATTAATTTTATTATTGAACAACAACCATGTTCTCAATGAACCCAAAAAACTCATTAATATCAAAGCTGAATATTTTTGGAAGTAGTTTTTAGTTTGTTTTTAGTTTTAGCTATTTTAGGGGGATATCTGTGTGTGCAGGTGACTATTACTGTACATAATTATTAGGCAACTTAACAAAAAACAAATGTATACCCATTTCAATTATTTATTTTTACCAGTGAAACCAATATAACATCTCAACATTCACAAATATACATTTCTGACATTCAAAAACAAAACAAAAACAAATCAGTGACCAATATAGCCACCTTTCTTTGCAAGGACACTCAAAAGCCTGCCATCCATGGATTCTGTCAGTGTTTTGATCTGTTCACCATCAACATTGCGTGCAGCAGCAACCACAGCCTCCCAGACACTGTTGAGAGAGGTGTACTGTTTTCCCTCCTTGTAAATCTCACATTTGATGATGGACCACAGGTTCTCAATGGGGTTCAGATCAGGTGAACAAGGAGGCCATGTCATTAGATTTTCTTCTTTTATACCCGTTCTTGCCAGCCACGTTGTGGAGTACTTGGACGCGTGTGATGGAGCATTGTCCTGCATGAAAATCATGTTTTTCTTACCTTGCAGACTTCTTCCTGTACCACTGCTTGAAGAAGGTGTCTTCCAGAAACTGGCAGTAGGACTGGGAGTTGAGCTTGACTCACAAGCTCATCTTTGATGATACCAGCCCAAACCAGTACTCCACCTCCACCTTGCTGGCGTCTGAGTCGGACTAGAGCTCTCTGCCCTTTACCAATCCAGCCATCTGGCCCATCAAGACTCACTCTCATTTCATCAGTCCATAAAACCTTAGAAAAATCAGTCTTGAGATATTTCTTGGCCCAGTCTTGACGTTTCAGCTTGTGTGTCTTGTTCAGTGGTTGTCGTCTTTCAGCCTTTCTTACCTTGGCCATGTCTCTGAGTATTGCACACCTTGTGCTTTTGGGCACTCCAGTGATGTTGCAGCTCTGAAATATGGCCAAACTGGTGGCAAGTGGCATCTTGGCAGCTGCACGCTTGACTTTTCTCAGTTCATGGGCAGTTATTTTGCGCCTTGGTTTTTCCACACGCTTCTTGCGACCCTGTTGACTATTTTGAATGAAACGCTTGATTGTTCGATGATCACACTTCAGAAGCTTTGCAATTTTAAGAGTACTGCATCCCTCTGCAAGATATCTCACTATTTTTGACTTTTCTGAGCCTAAGTCCTTTTTTTTGACCCATTTTGCCAAAGGAAAGGAAGTTGCCTAATAATTATGCACACCTGATATAGGGTGTTGATGTTATTAGACCACACCCCTTCTCATTACAGAGATGCACATCACCTAATATGCTTAATTGGTAGTAGGCTTTCGAGCCTATACAGCTTGGAGTAAGACAACATGCATAAAGAGGATGATGTGGTCAAAATACTCATTTGCCTAATAATTCTGCACGTAGTGTAGTTCCAAACCCACCAAACACACAGCACACCTTTTGGTTAAACATTTTTTTTTTCTTATTTTCCTCCCCAAAAACCTAGGTGCGTCTTATGGGCCGGTGCGTCTTATAGGGCAAAAAATACGGTAGTTACTTTTGTAAATAAGTTTATATTACAAAAATGTTCCAGTTGTAAGATATTCAGTTTCCCTGGTGTCCACCTACTGATCTGGATTAGCATGGTTGCATATGCTTAGTTCCCTCCTTCAATTACCACCAGACAATTGTTTTGTTAGAAGAAGAGAGCTGCAGCAAGAAAGACACAATCCCTAAAAAAAAAAGGTCATAAAGGGCTTCTAGAAAAGCAACTGGAGCTATGAATGGGGAGCTCTCTGTATCCATCTGAGGTGCAGGACTTGGTCTAGCATTGCATTAAACTTATTAAGAGGCAAATGCAACTTGTGGCAGTGTATGCACCTGAAAATCTAATCCATGCTAGCTATACAGGCATAGATATTAGCTGTAGTTTAAGTCATCCTGTAGCTTAAGTATGGTAAACCTGTTGAGTTGTACCTGGCCACGTCCCCTGTCTGAGCCACTCTCACAATTGCTGAGAAGCACAGTACCGAGTCACAATTTATAGCACAAGTATAAGCTCCATAATTGTCAACTTTTTTACACCACAAAAGGTGTATAGAGAAGCATACTGTAACTAGACTATTTTGGACAATTCACAGAATTCTGTCTATCCACCTATGCTCCCTCCTCCCTCTCACAGCACGTGATTTCTCACAATATAGAGTTAGAGAAAAAGAGAGAGAGAGGGAGAAGATGCAGATGCTTCATACTTCTGCCATTCTAAGTCCTTCTGTATACAGGGGAATGGAAGCTACATGTTGCTGAAGATGGTACATTAATCTAATTAGATTTCATATTACAAGGTTTCATATATTCCCATATACTAACTAATAAAAAAAAATAGACCTATTAGTGTGTTACACAATATTTGATCTGTTCTGCATTGGTTTCTTGCCTCCATCAGGCCATAACATGTTTGGAGAGTTAAAAAATGACACATCAGCTAAATTCTACATATCTTCATTCTCTGTGTCAGAAAATGGAATAAACATTCTTATAATTGTAGTTCTCTTGGGTTATTTGAGTATTCTGATTGGTAATCTTTTCATTATTTCATTGGTATGCCTTAATCCTCATCTTCATAGGCCTATGTACTTTTTCCTTTCCAATCTCTCAGTAGCGGACATCCTTTATGTCTCTACAACACTCCCCAAACTACTGTACATATCTTACACTGGCAACCATTTTGTTTCTTACACAGCTTGTATTGCCCAGTGTTATCTATTTCTGTTTTTAGGTGATACAGAATGCTTCCTACTGGTGTCCATGGCCATTGACCGGTATGTGGCAATTTGCTTTCCTCTACATTACTCTCTCATTATGAGTAAAAAAACTTGTATGTTATTGGCATTCCCTACATGGCTTATGGGCTCCTTGAATGCTTCCATTCTTACTTATTTTATATGCAGCTTGAATTTTTTTGGTTTTGTTGAAATTCAAAACTTCTTCTGTGATCTTAAAGCCATTCTTATTGTATCATCAAGTGACACCACATTCCTGAGGAAATTCATTGTGGTTGATGGAATGTTCATTGGGTCTACCCCCGCTCTACTCATTTTTACTTCCTATGCCTGCATCATTAGGACCATCCTAAAAATTCAATCCCCAACTGGACGATGGAAGACTTTCTCAAGCTGCACATCACATATAACAATTGTAGTGCTGTTTTTTGGTCCAGGCATGGCCTTGTACATGCAATATTCCCAAACACAAGACACTATTTTATCAGTGATATTTGTTACTTTGGTTCCATTGTTTAATCCTCTGGTATATTCTTTGAGGAATGATGACTTTCTAAAAGCAATTAAAAAAGTGACTCATGGCAAAAAGAACCAACTGAGATTCAAGAAGCCGATGACTTAAAAAACAACTGAAATGAAGACACTGATAATGTCACAAAGGGCACTGCTTGATTCTGAAAAAATCCAAAGCACCTTGGGACAATTATTAAATTTTATTCATGTACAGTGACGGGGACCCGATGTCAAAGAAGGCAGCCTAATGCCTTCTGTAGGCATTGGGCTTGTCTTCTACGGAAGCCTGTGAGATCCAGCCCCTTAGACTGTGTAAAAGCTGACAGGGGGATAAGACCCCAGAAGCTGAAGTCCTAGAGTGGGACAAAATAAAGTAATAAAAAAAACTAAAGTTTCAAGTAAAAAAATGAAAATAAAATTTCTCAAAACACATACCGTAAAATTGTGAAAAAAAAGAAATCACATGATCCACCCTTTCATCAAAAAAATAAAAATAAAACTGTGCTAAAACAATTATTTTTTTGTCACCTTACATCACAAAAAGTGCAACACCAAGTGATCAAAAAGTTGTATGCCCCCCAAAATAGTATCAATCAAACCGTCACCTGATCCCGCAAAAAATCGGGCAAAAAAACCCCAAAACTATGGCCCTGATTTTTTTTTTGGTTTCAAAAATTATTTTATTGTGTTAAAAGTGAAAAAAAAATAAAAAAGTAGTCATATTAGGTATCACTGTGTCCGTGACAACCAGGTCTATTAAAATATCATGGTGATGGAAGGCCAGGTGCCATCTTAAGGCGATCATCCCTAGGTGAGTGTTGGGCTTACTGCGACTTATGTGTTGACAGCACAGGCTGCAGATGGCAACACTATTGTCAGCAGCAGACACATTAAAAAAAGTCCACACTGTGGAGCCATGTGCCGGCGTCCTGGGAGCGCAAGATGTGACCGTGCATGGTGGATGGCTCGCTCCAGATACATTTGCTGTCTGCTTTTTACATCCTGTGAACTGCGAGTTCTGCCTGCTTCTCTTCCTTCTCCTCGCTATCTGCTGCTCCGTCTCTCCCTCTAAACTCCTATCCTCTTCCTCTCTTGTGGGCACCCACGTGATGTCCATCGACACGTCATCATAGTCACCTTCACCACCACTGACATTAGAGATCTCGGAGTAGGCAGCAACAGCGGGGACCACCCTCCTTGGGCTGATCTGGGTACTGTCATCAGACACCTGGGTGGCGGTCGTTGCTACCTCCTCTTCCTCATCTGATGCCATAAATGACTGCGCATCAGTAAGGTCTGCTAATGGATGGGAAAATAATTCCTCTATCTCAAGTGTAGGGGCTATGGTGGTGGTGGTGGTGTATTTGGGGGTGCAGACAGCAGAGAGGGAGGAGGGTGCAGATACAGAGGATGAGAAGGGTGCAGAAGTGGAAGGCTGAGTGAGCCACTCAACCAACTCTGGTGCATCCTTTGACATAATTGCACGTACCTTCTCCAACTTCCCACTTAGGCTCTGGCCTGGTGCACCTGCCTAACTCCTACCACCCCTGCGGAACGGCCTGCCTCTTCCTCTGCCTGTCATTTTCAAAATGACCCTGTGCCAAAGTCCCTAGAGAAAAGCAGTGTTTGCGGAAGCTGATATATGGCAGGCATCAATAAGTTGTTAGTTGAAGCAGATATATCAAAACCCGCAATCCGTATTTTGTGGACGCAGGAATATGGAAAACCTCTATCACTATTTTGTGGAAGCTGATATATGGAAGGTCTCAATCAGTTGTTGAAGCTGGTATATCACCCTCAAGCAGCAATTTTATGGATGCAGGTATATGGAAAACCTCTATCACTATTTTGTGGAAGCTGATATATGGCAGGCCTCAATCAGTTTTTAGTTGAAGCTGGTATATCTGTCACAACCAGACATCTGAGAAGCTCTGACAGATGCCTTTCAGAACCTCCTCCTTGAGCTTTCTTTGTTTTGGTTTTCAGTTCCTCATCTCGTTAGCCTCTCTCAGCTGTCTTGTAGTTGGACTGATTGCATCCCTTTAAATTCCTCCCCATAATGCATTAGTGTGCGGTTTATACAACTTCCTGGAGTGTGTGTGCGTGCTGATCCTATTTCCCAGTCTTCTACAAGTAAGTGTTGTACATTCATTTGTGATTTTATGTTTGCTGGATCCCAGGTGACCCTGACTCCCTCCGTGTCTAGTGTAGGGAGCCGGTGGTCGTGTCCCCTCACTATTGTAGGGTGTTCAGGTGTTACATAGTCGAGGTACGAGGATATGCGATCATCCACCATTGGGGTGTTCGCATAGGCTGAGCAGAGTCAGGGAGAGAGCCAGGTCTTATGCAGGGGTCTCCCTTTTGTTCCTTAGTTTTGGATCCAGTGAGTCATATATTCATTTTGCATTGTCTTGTTTCCTGCACACCTTCCGCGACATTATAAACCGCCAAAACCGTCTCAAGCATGGATCCGGTTTCAATTTTGACTGAACGCTTCCAGGGTCTTTCATTGGAAGTAGCTGATCTCCGTAAGACTCTTTCTCAGTTTCTAGTGACCGGTTCAGCTTACGTTCATGGAGTTTGCTCTGAGCCTAAGATCTCGCTCCCGGATACGTTCTCCGGGGGTAGTGAGAATTTTGTGCATTTCAGAGAGGCTTGCAAACTCCATTTTCGCCTTCTTCCCCATTCCTCTGGTGATGAGGAACGAAGGGTGGGGATCATTATATCACCGCTCAGTCGTGGGCCTTTTCGCTGCCGGTGGGGGCACGGCCCCTCCGTTCAGTGGATGAATTCTTTTTAGCCCTGGGTCAGATATATGATGATCCGGATTGTGTTGCTTTGGCTGAGTCTAGACTACTAGACTACGTCTGTTATGCCAGGGTAAACAATCCGCAGAGATATACTGCTCAGAATTTCGGAGATGGGCAGCTGATACTGGTTGGAATGATGCTGCACTCCGAAGTCAATTTTGCCATGGTCTTTCAGAGGGATTGAAAGATGCATTTGCCTTTCATGAGAGGCCTATCTCCTTGGACGCTGCTATGTCTCAGGCCGTTCGTATTGACAGGCGTCTTAGAGAGAGAGGAGAGATCTCTTCTTCCTGTCATACTCAGTCCCAGGACAGTGCAGCGGTCTCATTCTGTGCGCAGGGGTCTCAGTCGCCGTCAGCCCCTTCTGAGCAGGAGCCCATGCAGCTGGGGTTGATTGCCTCTGACAATAGAAGATTCAGCCCGTATGGGAAGGTTTGTTTTTGTTGTGGAGTTATAAATCATTTGGCAAATGTTTGTCCCTCTAGGAGATTCAGGCAGTTTTCTGGGAGTAATAAAGAAACAAAAAGGAAAAAATCTTTAAAAAATGTTCCATCTGTTACTATTGGCAGGGTTGAGGCGGAAATTGAAGGTTTTCCGTTTGCTTGTAGTTCCCGTTTTGTCCTGCCTGCCAGGGTGGCGCTAGAGAGCAAGAACATTTTTTGTGAGATTTTTGTAGATAGTGGAGCAGCTGTCAATCTCATTGATAATCATTTTGCGATAACTCATGGTTTCCAGGTATGCACTTTGGGAAAGGATATTCCTGTCTTTGCTATTGATTCCGCTCCACTTTCTCAGAAATCATTAAAGGGAGTCTGTCACCACATTTTAGCATGTTAGACCGTTAAAATAGGGTTATGTGATCCAGCCAGAACATAAAAACGGTACCTTTGTGGTAGAAAACGGACTTTTCAATTTGCAGAAAACGAACTTATAAGATTATCTTCTGAGCCCTCTCAAGTGCCCAGGGTGGTCTCTCAATCCTCGGAGCCCCAGGCAGGCACCTCCTAAACGGCTGATAACTCCGCCCTCCGTGCGCCTCTGCCCGCCCGTTTACTCCCCTCCCCTGTCCCTTTCTACTGCGGCTGTGTGGTACAAATCGTAGCGGGCGCATGCGCAATAGGTATTGCGATGCCCTGCCAGGAGCGGGCATCGCATTGCGCATGCGCCCGCTACGATTTGTACCGCACTGCCGCAGTGGAAAGGGACAGGGGAGGGGAGTAAACGGGCGGGCAGAGGCGCACGGAGGGTGGAGTTATCAGCCGTTTAGGAGGTGCCTGCCTGGGGCTCCGAGGATTGAGAGACCGCCCTGGGCACTTGAGAGGGCTCAGAAGATAATCTTATAAGTTTGTTTTCTGCAAATTGAAAAGTCCGTTTTCTACCACAAAGGTACCGTTTTTATGTTCTGGCTGGATCACATTACCCTATTTTAACGGTCTAACATGCTAAAATGTGGTGACAGACTCCCTTTAAAGGGCATAGTTCACAATATTCATTTAATTGTGAGTGATGCTCATGTTGAGGATGTGTCATGTTTCGTCCTTAGCGGATTACCTACTCCTCTTGTGTTGGGGCTACCCTGGCTCACTAAACATAACCCCACCATTGATTGGCAAGCGAGGCAAATGAATGGTTGGAGTGACTTTTGCAGAGAGAATTGCCTCACGACATCTGTTTCTGAGGTTTCTACTAAGACTGTACCACCTTTTCTCTCAGAATTTTTGGATGTCTTCTCTGAGAGTGGAGTTCAGGATTTGCCCCCGCACAGGGAGTACGATTGCCCTATTAATCTCATCCCAGGCGCCAAGCTGCCTAAATCTCGTTTATACAATCTTTCCCAACCTGAAAGGGTCGCTATGCATGCTTATATCTCTGAGAGTCTGAGAAAAGGACACATACAACCCTCGAAGTCACCTGTTGCCGCTGGTTTTTTCATTGTTAAGAAAAAAGATGGTTCTTTCAGGGAGCTGAACAGTATCACTATTCGTGACCCTTATCCGCTTCCTCTGATCCCGGACCTGTTTAACCAGATTGTTGGGGCTAAAGTATTTTCCAAATTAGATCTAAGAGGGGCATACAACCTGGTCAGGGTCAGAGAAGGAGATGAATGGAAGTTGGCCTTCAATACCCCTGAGGGCCATTTTGAGAATTTGGTTATGCCTTTTGGTTTGATGAATGCCCCAGCTGTTTTTCAGCATTTCGTGAACAGCATTTTTTATCATTTAATGTGAAAATTTGTATTAGTGTATTTGGATGACATTTTGATTTTTTCTCCTGATTTCAAAACTCTCAACCACTTCCCATCTGGGCCATTTGCCCCCTTCCTGACCAGGCCTAATTTTGCAAAACTGACATATCTCACTTCATGTGGTAATAACTTTGGAACGCCTTTATTTGTCCAAGTCATTCAGAGATTGTTTTCTCGTGACACATTGTACTTCATGATTGTCATAAATTTGAGTCAAAATATTTCACCTTTATTTATGAAAACATCCCAAATTTACCCAAAAATTTGAAAAATTCGCAATTTTCTAAATTTCAATTTCTCTGCTTTTAAAACAGAAAGTGATACCTCATAAAATATTTATTACTTAACATTCCCCATATGTCTACTTTATGTTTGCATCATTTTGGAAATGTCATTTTATTTTTTAGGACGTTAGAAGGCTTAGAAGTTTAGAAGAAATTCTTCAAATTTTTAAGAAAATTGCCAAAACCCACTTTATAAGGACCAGTTCAGGTCTGAAGTCACTTTGTGGGGCCTACATAGTGGATACCCCATAAATGACCCCATTGTAGAAACTACACCCCTCAAGTTACTCAAAACTGATTTTACAAACTTTGTTAACCCTTTATGCGTTCCACAAGAATTAAAGGAAAATGGAGATCAAATTTTTAAATTTCACTTTTTGGGCAGATTTTCCATTTTAATCCAATTTTTTCTTTAACACATCGATGGTTAACAGCCAAACAAAACTCAATATTTATTACCCAGATTCTGCGGTTTACAGAAACACCCCACATGTGGTCATAAACTGCTGTATGGGCACAAGGCAGGGCGCAGAAGAAAAGGAACTCCACATGGTTTTTAGATGCCATGTCCCATTTGAAGCCCCCTGATGCACCCTTACAGTAGAAACTCCCAAGAAGTGGCCCCATTTCGGAAATTAGGGGATAAGGTGCCAGTTTTATTAGTACTATTTTTGGGTACATATGATTTTTTGATCATTCATTATAACACTTTATGGGGCAAGGTGACCCAAAAATTGATTGTTTTAGCACAGTTTCTATTTATTTATTTTTACAGCGTTCACCTGAGGGGTTCAGTCAAGTGACATTTTTATAGAGCAGATTGTTACGGACGTGGCGATACCTAATATGTATACTTTTTCTCATTTATTAAAGTTTTACACAATAATAGCATTTTTGAAACAAAAAAATTATGTTTTAATGTGTCCATGTTCTGATGAGGTGATGAGGTGACTGTTTTATTGGTACCATTTTGTGGGACATACGCGTTTTTGATCACTTGGTGTTGCACCTTTTGTGATGCAAGGTGACAAAAATTTCTTGTTTTGACACTGTTTTTTTGGGGGTTTTTTTACGGTGTTCACCCGAGGGGTTAGCTCATGTGATATTTTTATAGAGCTGGTTTTTACGGACGTGGCAATACCAAATATGTCTATTTTATTTTATTTTTTCTATTTAAAATTTTTTTTTTATTCCTTACTTGGGGACCTTTTTATTTTTACATGTGAAACTTTTTTTTTTTTTTTTAACCCTTTATTTTTTTTATTTTTTATTTTTTACACTTTTCGTCCCCCATAAGGTCATACAAGACCGCTGGGGGACATTTGCTTCACTTTTTCTTTTTTTTTCACTATTGATTTCTCCTGTAACTGGGGCTGACATAGTAGCCTCAGTTACAGAAGAAATGCACCCCCCAGAGAGGCTGTACAGCGCAATACAGCGCTGTACAGCCTCAGTGCAGGGCTGATCGAGGTCTCTGTAAGACCTCACACAGCTCCTGCAGCTCCGGTCCCGGCGGTCACATGACCGCCGGGCCAGAACAGGAAGCGCACAGCGCTTCCTGCTCTGCATACACAGCGCTCGGTGAGCGCTGTGTCTGCAGCGATCCGGAAGGCAGGGACACCTGGGCAATGTCCCTGCCTTCTCTCTGGGTTGCCCTGCGGTCACTGACAGCGGGCAACCGGATCAGCAGCTGCACGATTAGCGTGCAGCTGCTATTTCTGAAAGGACGTTCAGAAACGTCCGTTCAGAAATAGAGGTCCACCCATAGGACGTTTATATCCTATGGGCGGACTTAAAGCGGTTAAGGAACACTTACGTCAGGTCTTGCTCATCCTGCGGGAGAATAAATTATACGCAAAACTGGAAAAATGTGTGTTTGCGGTTCCAGAAATACAATTTCTGGGGTTTCTTCTCTCTGCTTCTGGTTTTCGCATGGACCCCGAGAAGGTCCGCGCTGTGCTTGAGTGGGAGCTTCCTGAGAATCAGAAGGCGCTGATTCGTTTTTTGGGCTTTGCCAATTATTACAGGAAGTTTATTTTGAATTATTCCTCTATTGTTAAACCACTCGCTGATATGACCAGAAAGGGGGTAGATTTTTCTTCCTGGTCGGTAGAGGCGCGTAAGGCATTTTCTAATATCAAGGAGAGTTTTGCTTCCGCTCCCATCTTGGTACAACCTGATATTTCTCTACCCTTCATAGTTGAGGTTGATGCTTCTGAGGTGGGTGTGGGTGCGGTCTTGTCTCAGGGTTCCTCTCCTGCCAAATGGTGACCGTGTGCCTTTTTCTCGAAGAAACTCTCCTCCGCAGAGAGAAATTACGATGTGGGAGATAGGGAATTGTTGGCCATCAAGTTGGCTTTTGAGGAATGGCGCCATTGGCTAGAGGGAGCCAGACACCCTATTACCGTGTTTACTGACCATAAAAATCTGGCCTACTTGGAGTCAGCCAAGCGTCTGAACCCGAGACAAGCCAGATGGTCTTGGTTCTTTTCAAGGTTTAATTTTGTTGTCACGTTCCGCCCTGGGGTTAAGAATGTGAAGGCAGATGCCCTGTCACGTTGTTTTCCTGGAGGTGGGAATTTTGAAGACCCGGGTCCCATTTTGGCTGAAGGTGTGGTAGTCTCTGCTCTTTTTCCTGAATTGGAGGCAGAGGTGCAGGCAGCCCAGTCAAAGGCTCCTGATCTGTCACGGACGGTGTACAGAAAACAAGACAAAGCAACATGCATATATGTCATACTGGATCCAAAGCTAAGGAACCAAAAGGGAGACCCCCTGCACAAGACCTAGCACTTTCCCTGGCTGCTCAGCCTATGCAAAGATCCCAAAGGTGGATGGTTGCATATCCACGTACCTCGACTATATAACCCCTGAACACCCTACAATAGTGAGGGGACACGACCACCGGCTCCCTACACCAGACACGGAGGGAGTCAGGGTCACCTGGGATCCAGCAAACAGAAAATAACAGATAAATGTACAGCACTTAACTTTGTAGCAGACTGGGAAACAGGATCAGCATGCACACACACTCCAGGAAGAATTATAAGCCACCCAGTAAAGCATTATGGGGAGGAATTTAAAGGGAAGCAATCAGTCCAACTACATGACAGCTGAGAGAGGCTAACGAGATGAGGAACTGAATACCACAACAAAGAAAACTCAAGGAGGAGGTTCTGAAAGGCCTCTGTCAGAGCTTCTCAGCTGTCTGGTTGTGACATGATCTTTGTCCTCCTGGGAGGTTGTTTGTGCCTCTCGCTTTAAGACACAAGATTTTTAAGGAACACCACGATACGGTCCTTGCTGGGCACCCGGGGGCAAGAGCCACAGTGGATCTCATCGCTCGGAGATTCTGGTGGCCTGCGCTTCGTAAGTCGGTTGAGGGTTTTGTGGCAGCCTGGGAGACTTGCGCTCGTGCCAAAGTCCCTCATTCACGGCCATCAGGTCCTCTCCTTCCCTTACCCATTCCTTCCCGTCCTTGGACACATCTGTCTATGGACTTCATTACAGGCCTGCCTCGTTCCTCGGGGAAGACTGTGATTCTGGTGGTGGTGGACCGTTTTACCAAAATGGTGCATTCCATCCCTTTTCCTGGTTTGCCCAATGCTAAGACGCTGGCGCAGGCATTTATTGATCACATTGTCAAATTGCATGGTATTTCTTCAGACATAGTCTCTGATAGGGGCACGCAGTTTGTTTCCAGATTCTGGAAGGCTTTCTGTTTTCGCTTCGGGGTTCGGTTGTCATTCTCTTCTGCTTTCCACCCGCAGTCGAATGGCCAGACAGAACGCGTCAATCAGAATATGGAAACATATCTGCGCTGTTTTGTGGCGGAGAATCAGGAGGATTGGTGTTCTTTTTTGTCCCTTGCCGAGTTTGCTTTAAATAACCGTCATCAGGAGTCCTCTGATAAGTCACCATTTTTTGGTGCATATGGGTTTCATCCGCAGTTTGGGACATTCTCGGGAGAGGAGTTTTCTGGTTTACCTGATGAGGACAGATTCTCCTCATCTTTGTCATCGATTTGGCAAAAGATTCAGGATAATCTAAAGAGCATGAGTAAGAGATTTAAGCGTGTGGCAGATAAGAGACGTGTGCCTGGTCCGGACCTGAATGTTGGTGATCTGGTGTGGTTGTCTACTAAGAATATCAAATTGAAGGTTCCATCCTGGAAGTTGCGTCCTAAGTTTATTGGGCCTTACAAAATCCTGTCTGTGATCAATCCTGTTGCCTGCCGTCTTGATCTTCCTCAGACTTGGAAGATCCATAATGTTTTTCATAATTCCTTATTATGTTCAACCCATTGTACCCTCGCCTTTTCCCCCTCCTCCGATTATGGTTGATGGTAATCTTGAATTTCAGGTCTCTAGGATTGTGGCTTCTCGTGTTGTCCGCGGTTCTCTCCAGTACCTCGTTCATTGGGAGGGTTATGGTCCTGAGGAGAGGATGTGGGTCCCAGTGACGGATATTAAGGCCACTCGTCTCATCAGGGCTTTCCATAGGTCCCATCCTGAGAAGGTGGGGTCTGAGTGTCCGGAGTCCACTCGTAGAGGGAGGGGTACTGTCACAAACAGACATCTGAGAAGCTCTGACAGATGCTTTTCAGAACCTCCTCCTTGAGTTTTCTTTGTTTTGGTTTTCTCTGTTACGGGACCTCTCTCTTCTGCCTGGGTGCCTGGGCCTAAATATATGACAATGGACTGTTACAGTGGTGGGTGACATGAAGCCTGATTTTCTGCTATGATATGAAGACTGATTCTCTGCTGACATGAAGCCAGATTCTGTGTTATGGGACCTCTCTCCTCTGCCTGGGTGCCAGGGCCTAAATTTATGACAATGGACTGTTACAGTGGTGGGTGACGTGAAGCATGATTCTCTGCTATGATAAGAAGACTGATTCTCTGCTGACATGATGCCAGATTCTGTGTTGTGGGACCTCTCTCCTCTGCCTGGGTGCCTGGGCCTAAATATATGCCAATGGACTGTTCCAATGTTGGGTGACGTGAAGCCTGATTCTCTGCTATAACATGCAGACTAATTCTCTGCTGACATGAAGCCAGATTCTCTGTTACGGGACCTCTCTCCTCTGCCTAAGTGCCTGGGCCTAAATATATGCCAATGGACTGTTCCAATGTTGGGTGACGTGAAGCCTCATTCTCTGCTGTTACATGCAGACTGATTCTCTGCTGACATGAAGCCAGATTCTCTGTTACGGGACCTCTCTCATCTGCCTGGGTGCCTGGGCCTAAATATTTGCCAATGGACTGTTCCAATGTTGGGTGACGTGAAGCCTGATTCTCTGCTATGACATGCAGACTGATTCTCTGCTGACATGCAGCCAGATTCTCTGTTACGGGACCTCTCTCCTCTGCCTGGGTGCCTGGGCCTAAATATATGACAATGGACTGTTAAAGTGGTGGGTGACGTGAAGCCTGATTTTGTGCTATGATAAGAAGACTGATTCTCTGCTGACATGAAGCCAGATTCTGTGTTATGGGACCTCTCTCCTCTGCCTGGGTGCCAGGGCCTAAATTTATGACAATGGACTGTTACAGTGGTGGGTAACGTGAAGCATGATTCTCGAATATGACATGCAGACTGATTCTCTGCTGACATGAAGCCAGATTCTCTGTTACGGGACCTCTCTCCTCTGCCTGGGTGCCTGGGCCTAAATATATGCCAATGGACTGTTCCAATGTTGGGTGACGTGAAGCCTGATTCTCTGCTATGACATGCATACTGATTCTCTGCTGACATGAAGCTAGATTCTCTGTTACGGGACCTCTCTCCTCTGCCTGGGTGCCTCGGCCTAAATGTATGCCAATGGACTGTTCCAATGTTGGGTGACGTGAAGCCTGATTCTCTGCTATGACATGCAGACTGATTCTCTGCTGACATGAAGCCATATTCTCTGTTACGGGACCTCTCTCCTCTGCCTGGGTGCCTGGGCCTAAATATATGACAATGGACTGTTACAGTGGTGGCTGACGTGAAGCCTGATTCTCTGCTATGACATGCAGACTGATTCTCTGCTGACATGTAGCCAGATTCTCTGTTACAGGACCTCTCTCCTCTGCCTGGGTGCCTGGGCCTAAATATATGACAATGGACTGTTACAGTGGTGAGTGACATGAAGCCTGATTCTCTGCTATGATATGAAGACTGATTCTCTGCTGACATGAAGCCAGATTCTGTGTTATGGGACCTCTCTCTCCTCTGCCTTGGTGCCAGGGCCTAAATTTATGACAATGGACTGTTACAGTGGTGGGTGACGTGAAGCATGATTCTCTGCTATGATATGAAGACTGATTCTCTGCTGACATGAAGCCAGATTCTGTGTTATGGGACCTCTCTCCTCTGCCTGGGTGCCTGGGCCTAAATATATGCCAATGGACTGTTCCAATGTTGGGTGACGTGAAACATGATTCTCTGCTATGATATGAAGACTGATTCTCTGCTGACATGAAGCCAGATTCTATGTTATGGGACCTCTCTCCTCTGCCTGGGTGTCTGGGCCTAAATATATGCCAATGGACTGTTCCAATGTTGGGTGACGTGAAGCCTGATTCTCTGCTATGACATGCAGACTGATTCTCTGCTGACATGAAGCCAGATTCTCTGTTACGGGACCTCTCTCCTCTGCCTGTGTGCCTGGGCCTAAATATATGCCAATGGACTGTTCCAATGTTGGGTGACGTGAAGCCCGATTCTCTGCTATGACATGCAGACTGATTCTCTGCTGACATGAAGCCAGATTCTCTGTTACGGGACCTCTCTCCTCTGCCTGGATGCCTGGGCCTAAATATATGCCAATGGACTGTTCCAATGTTGGGTGACGTGAATCCTGATTCTCTGCTATGACATGCAGACTGATTCTCTGCTGACATGAAGCCAGATTCTCTGTTACGGGACCTCTCTCCTCTGCCTGGGTGCCTGGGCCTAAATATATGCCAATGGACTGTTCCAATGTTGGGTGACGTGAAGCCTGATTCTCTGCTATGACATGCAGACTGATTCTCTGCTGACATGAAGCCAGATTCTCTGTTACGGGACCTCTCTCCTCTGCCTGTGTGCCTGGGCCTAAATATATGCCAATGGACTGTTCCAATGTTGGGTGACGTGAAGCCCGATTCTCTGCTATGACATGCAGACTGATTCTCTGCTGACATGAAGCCAGATTCTCTGTTACGGGACCTCTCTCCTCTGCCTGGGTGCCTGGGCCTAAATATATGCCAATTGACTGTTCCAATGTTGGGTGACGTGAAGCCTGATTCTCTGCTATGACATGCAGACTGATTCTCTGCTGATATGAAGCCAGATTCTCTGTTACGGGACCTCTCTCCTCTGCCTGGGTGCCTGGGCCTAAATATATGCCAATGGACTGTTCCAATGTTGGGTGACGTGAAGCCTGATTCGCTGCTATGACATGCAGACTTATTCTCTGCTGACATGAAGCCAGATTCTCTGTTACGGGACCTCTCTCCTCTGCCTGGGTGCCTGGGCCTAAATATATGACAATGGAGTGTTACAGTGGTGTCTGAAGTGAAGCCTGATTCTCTGCTATGACATGCAAACTGATTCTCTGCTGACATGAAGCCAGATTCTCTGTTACGGGACCTCTCTCCTCTGCCTGGGTGCCTGGGCCTAAATATATGCCAATTGACTGTTCCTATGTTGGTTGACGTGAAGCCTGATTCTCTGCTATGACATGCAGACTGATTCTCTGCTGACATGAAGCCAGATTCTCTGTTACGGGACCTCTCTCCAATTGATATTGGTTAATTTTTATTTATTTTATTTTAATTAATTTCCCTATCCACATTTGTTTGCAGGGGATTTACCTACATGTTGCTGCCTTTTGCAGCCCTCTATCCCTTTCCTGGTCTGTTTTACATCCTTTATAGTGCCGAAAAGATCGGGTGCCCATTGACTTCAATGGGGTTCGGGTTCGGGACGAAGTTTGTATCGGGTTCGGATCCCAAACCCGAACATTCCGGGAAGTTCGGCCGAACTTCTCGAACCCGAACATCCAGGTGTTCGCTCAACTCTAGCTACAAGGTTTTAACAAGGTGGTACAAGACACCGGATATAACTTGTAGATATGGAGAGGGGAACTCGGATGTCTGTTGGCACTGTGGTCAAGAAAGGGTTACCTTCTGTCACATCTTGTGGATGTGTCCATCTATCCACAATTGGTGGGAAAAGATATTTTCAAGGAGCAACAAAATCTGTAACTCTACAATCCCGTTGTCTCCTCAATTAGCCCTCCTGGGTTATTACCCACTCGATATACTCTTTAGGATTCCTTTCCTATTTAGAAAACTAATAATGGCATCACGTCTTCTGGTACTGCGGTGTTGGCTCTCATCAGATCTTCCTCCAGACGATCAATGGGTCAATAAAATTGACACAATTTACAGTTTTTTTTTTAGTTCAACATTTTTATTAATAGATTTTCAACAAAAGTATCAGCATATCATGACTATACATAGACATGTTAAAGTGGGTGCAACCACCAAAGAGGTAGTTCCAGTAACAGATTTTCCATTATTATGGAAGGTATGGCATAACATCGACAAACAGAAACCACAAACCAAGATCAAATAAAATAAATTTATATCGCAATGATATTACCAAACGGACAAAGACATGTCAGTTAAGAGTTTTTACATGAACACCAAAGTGCCACAAACAACTCATACAGTTACGTATCTGTCACATCAGTAGACTGAGCTACAGGAGGGACTCAAATATGGAGATATCTGAGAGTGAGTCTTCGCGCCTTCACCTATATAAGCACGATCTGTAAAGGTCGCTTATTGGGAAAATTTAGAGTGTGCTATCCAGGGACCCCAGGTATATCTATACTTAGCAGGAGGGAGCATTGAGGGGGGATTCTCTCATAACGACAAGTGTTATTTAGCTCCACTACCACCTCTGAAAAATCAGGAGAGATCACTTTTTTCAAATGGCGGGTTATGACTAGAGTTGAGCGGACACCTGGATGTTCGGGTTCGAGAAGTTCGGCCGAACTTCCCGAAAATGTTCGGGTTCGGGATCCGAACCCGATCCGAACTTCGTCCCGAACCCGAACCCCATTGAAGTCAATGGGGACCCGAACTTTTCGGCACTAAAAAGGCTGTAAAAAGGCCCAGGAAAGGGCAAGAGGGCTGCAAAAGGCAGCAACATGTAGGTAAATCCCCTGCAAACAAATTTGGATAGGGAAATAAATTAAAATAAAAATTAAATAAATAAAAATTAACCAAAATCAATTGGACAGAGGTCCCATAGCAGAGAATCTGGCTTCACGTCACCCACCACTGGAACAGTCCATTCTCAGATATTTAGGCCCCGGCACCCACGCAGAGGAGAGAGGTCCCGTAACAGAGAATCTGTCTTCATGTCAGCAGAGAATCAGTCTGCATGTCATAGCAGAGAATCAGGCTTCACGTCAGCCACCACTGCAACAGTCCATTGTCATAAATTTAGGCCCAGCACCCAGGCAGAGGAGAGAGGTCCCGTAACAGACAATCTGGCTTCATGTCAGCAGAGAATTAGTCTGCATGTCATAGCAGAGAATCAGGCTTCATGTCAGCCACCACTGCAACAGTCCATTGGCATATATTTAGGCCCAGCACACAGGCAGAGGAGAGAGGTCCCGTAACAGAGGATCTGGCTTCATGTCAGCAGAGAATCAGTCTGCATGTCATGGCAGAAAATCAGGCTTCACGTCAGCCACCTTTTCAACAGTCCATTGTCAGATATTTAGGCCCAGCACCAGGCAGAGGAAAGAGGTCCCGTAACAGACAATCTGGCTTCATTTCAGCAGAGAATCAGTCTGCATGTCATAGCAGAAAATCAGGCTTCACGTCAGCCACCACTGCAACAGTCCATTGTCATAAATTTAGGCCCAGCACCCAGGCAGAGGAGAGAGGTCCCGTAACAGACAATCTGGCTTCATGTCAGCAGAGAATAAGTCTTCATATCATAGCAGAGAATCAGGCTTCACGTCACCCACCACTGTAAGAGTCCATTTTCATAAATTTAGGCCCAGCAACCAGGCAGAGGAGAGAGGTCCCGTAACAGACAATCTGGCTTCATGTCAGCAGAGAATTAGTCTGCATGTCACAGCAGAGAATCAGGCTTCACGTCAGCCACCACTGCAACAGTCCATTGGCATATATTTAGGCCCAGCACACAGGCAGAGGAGAGAGATCCCGTAACAGAGGATCTGGCTTCATGTCAGCAGAGAATCAGTCTGCATGTCATAGCAGAGAATGAGGCTTCACGTCAGCCACCACTGCAACAGTCCATTGTCATAAATTTAGGCCCAGCACCCAGGCAGAGGAAAGAGGTCCCGTAACAGACAATCTGGCTTCATGTCAGCAGAGAATTAGTCTGCATGTCATAGCAGAGAATCAGGCTTCACGTCAGCCATCACTGCAACAGTCCATTGTCATAAATTTAGGCCCAGCACCCAGGCAGAGGAGAGAGGTCCCGTAACAGACAATCTGGCTTCATGTCAGCAGAGAATCAGTCTTCATGTCATAGCAGAGAATCAGTCTTCATGTCATAGCAGAGAATCAGGCTTCACGTCACCCACCACTGTAAGAGTCCATTTTCATAAATTTAGGCCCAGCACCCAGGCAGAGGAGAGAGGTCCCGTAACAGACAATCTGGCTTCATGTCAGCAGAGAATCAGTCTTCATCTCATAGCAGAGAATCAGGCTTCACGTCACCCACCACTGTAAGAGTCCATTTTCATAAATTTAGGCCCAGCACCCAGGCAGAGGAGAGAAGTCCCGTAACAGACAATCTGGCTTCATGTCAGCAGAGAATTAGTCTGCATGTCATAGCAGAGAATGAGGCTTCACGTCAGCCACCACTGCAACAGTCCATTGGCATATATTTAGGCCCAGCACCCAGGCAGAGGAGAGAGGTCCCGTAACAGAGGATCTGGCTTCATGTCAGCAGAGAATTAGTCTGCATGTCATAGCAGAGAATCAGGTTTCATGTCAGCCACCACTGCAACAGTCCATTGGCATATATTTAGGCCCAGCACACAGGCAGAGGAGAGAGGTCCCGTAACAGAGGATCTGGCTTCATGTCAGCAGAGAATCAGTCTGCATGTCATAGCAGAAAATCAGGCTTCACGTCAGCCACCTTTTCAACAGTCCATTGTCAGATATTTAGGCCCAGCACCCAGGCAGAGGAAAGAGGTCCCGTAACAGACAATCTGGCTTCATGTCAGCAGAGAATCAGTCTGCATGTCATAGCAGAAAATCAGGCTTCACGTCAGCCACCACTGCAACAGTAAATTGTCATAAATTTAGGCCCAGCACCCAGGCAGAGGAGAGAGGTCCCGTAACAGACAATCTGGCTTCATGTCAGCAGAGAATAAGTCTTCATATCATAGCAGAGAATCAGGCTTCACGTCACCCACCACTTTAAGAGTCCATTTTCATAAATTTAGGCCCAGCACCCAGGCAGAGGAGAGAGGTCCCGTAACAGACAATCTGGCTTCATGTCAGCAGAGAATTAGTCTGCATGTCATAGCAGAGAATCAGGCTTCACGTCAGCCACCACTGCAACAGTCCATTGGCATATATTTAGGCCCAGCACACAGGCAGAGGAGAGAGATCCCGTAACAGAGGATCT
This sequence comes from Bufo gargarizans, assembly GCF_014858855.1. Lineage (NCBI taxonomy): Eukaryota > Metazoa > Chordata > Amphibia > Anura > Bufonidae > Bufo > Bufo gargarizans. The sequence continues at coordinate 24,516,531 of NC_058081.1, forward strand.
GGCTTCATGTCAGCAGAGAATCAGTCTGCATGTCATAGCAGAAAATCAGGCTTCACGTCAGCCACCACTGGAACAGTCCATTGTCATAAATTTAGGCCCAGCACCCAGGCAGAGGAGAGAGGTCCCGTAACAGACAATCTGGCTTCATGTCAGCAGAGAATTAGTCTGCATGTCATAGCAGAGAATCAGGCTTCACGTCAGCCATCACTGCAACAGTCCATTGTCATAAATTTAGGCCCAGCACCCAGGCAGAGGAGAGAGGTCCCGTAACAGACAATCTGGCTTCATGTCAGCAGAGAATCAGTCTTCATGTCATAGCAGAGAATCAGTCTTCATGTCATAGCAGAGAATCAGGCTTCACGTCACCCACCACTGTAAGACTCCATTTTCATAAATTTAGGCCCAGCACCCAGGCAGAGGAGAGAGGTCCCGTAACAGACAATCTGGCTTCATGTCAGCAGAGAATCAGTCTTTATGTCATAGCAGAGAATCAGTCTTCATGTCATAGCAGAGAATCAGGCTTCACGTCACCCACCACTGTAAGAGTCCATTTTCATAAATTTAGGCCCAGCACCCAGGCAGAGGAGAGAGGTCCCGTAACAGACAATCTGGCTTCATGTCAGCAGAGAATCAGTCTTCATATCATAGCAGAGAATCAGGCTTCACGTCACCCACCACTGTAAGAGTCCATTTTCATAAATTTAGGCCCAGCACCCAGGCAGAGGAGAGAAGTCCCGTAACAGACAATCTGGCTTCATGTCAGCAGAGAATTAGTCTGCATGTCATAGCAGAGAATGAGGCTTCACGTCAGCCACCACTGCAACAGTCCATTGGCATATATTTAGGCCCAGCACCCAGGCAGAGGAGAGAGGTCCCGTAACAGAGGATCTGGCTTCATGTCAGCAGAGAATTAGTCTGCATGTCATAGCAGAGAATCAGGTTTCATGTCAGCCACCACTGCAACAGTCCATTGGCATATATTTAGGCCCAGCACACAGGCAGAGGAGAGAGGTCCCGTAACAGAGGATCTGGCTTCATGTCAGCAGAGAATCAGTCTGCATGTCATAGCAGAAAATCAGGCTTCACGTCAGCCACCTTTTCAACAGTCCATTGTCAGATATTTAGGCCCAGCACCCAGGCAGAGGAAAGAGGTCCCGTAACAGACAATCTGGCTTCATGTCAGCAGAGAATCAGTCTGCATGTCATAGCAGAAAATCAGGCTTCACGTCAGCCACCACTGCAACAGTAAATTGTCATAAATTTAGGCCCAGCACCCAGGCAGAGGAGAGAGGTCCCGTAACAGACAATCTGGCTTCATGTCAGCAGAGAATTAGTCTGCATGTCATAGCAGAGAATCAGGCTTCACGTCAGCCACCACTGCAACAGTCCATTGGCATATATTTAGGCCCAGCACACAGGCAGAGGAGAGAGATCCCGTAACAGAGGATCTGGCTTCATGTCAGCAGAGAATCAGTCTGCATGTCATAGCAGAAAATCAGGCTTCACGTCAGCCACCACTGCAACAGTCCATTGTCATAAATTTAGGCCCAGCACCCAGGCAGAGGAGAGAGGTCCCGTAACAGACAATCTGGCTTCATGTCAGCAGAGAATTAGTCTGCATGTCATAGCAGAGAATCAGGCTTCACGTCAGCCATCACTGCAACAGTCCATTGTCATAAATTTAGGCCCAGCACCCAGGCAGAGGAGAGAGGTCCCGTAACAGACAATCTGGCTTCATGTCAGCAGAGAATCAGTCTTCATGTCATAGCAGAGAATCAGTCTTCATGTCATAGCAGAGAATCAGGCTTCACGTCACCCACCACTGTAAGAGTCCATTTTCATAAATTTAGGCCCAGCACCCAGGCAGAGGAGAGAGGTCCCGTAACAGACAATCTGGCTTCATGTCAGCAGAGAATCAGTCTTCATATCATAGCAGAGAATCAGGCTTCACGTCACCCACCACTGTAAGAGTCCATTTTCATAAATTTAGGCCCAGCACCCAGGCAGAGGAGAGAGGTCCCGTAACAGACAATCTGGCTTCATGTCAGCAGAGAATTAGTCTGCATGCCATAGCAGAGAATGAGGCTTCACGTCAGCCACCACTGCAACAGTCCATTGGCATATATTTAGGCCCAGCACCCAGGCAGAGGAGAGAGGTCCCGTAACAGAGGATCTGGCTTCATGTCAGCAGAGAATCAGTCTGCATGTCATAGCAGAAAATCAGGCTTCACGTCACCCAGCACTGTAAGAGTCAATTTTCATAAATTTAGGCCCAGCACCCAGGCAGAGGAGAGAGGTCCCGTAACAGACAATCTGGCTTCATGTCAGCAGAGAATTAGCCTGCATGTCATAGCAGAGAATGAGGCTTCACGTCAGCCACCACTGCAACAGTCCATTGGCATATATTTAGTCCCAGCACACAGGCAGAGGAGAGAGGTCCCGTAACAGACAATCTGGCTTCATGTCAGCAGAGAATCACTCTTCATGTCATATCAGAGAATCAGGCTTCACGTCACCCACCACTGTAAGAGTCCATTTTCATAAATTTAGGCCCAGCACCCAGGCAGAGGAGAGAGGTCCCGTAACAGAGGATCTGGCTTCATATCAGCAGAGAATTAGTCTGCATGTCATAGCAGAGAATCAGGCTTCACGTCACCCAACATTGGAACAGTCCATTGGCATATATTTAGGCCCCGGCACCCAGACAGAGGAGAGGTTCATTCAACTTTGGGTAGCCTCGCAATATAATGGTAAAATGAAAATAAAAATAGGATTGAATGAGGAAGTGCCCTGGAGTCCAATAATATATGGTTAAGGGGAGGTAGTTAATGTATTATCTGGACAAGGGACGGACAGGTCCTGTGGGATCCATGCCTGGTTCATTTTTATGAACGTCAGCTTGTCCACATTGGCTGTAGACAGGCGGCTGCGTTTGTCTGTAATGGCGCCCCCTGCCGTGCTGAATACACGTTCAGACAAAACGCTGGCCGCCGGGCAGGCCAGCACCTCCAAGGCATAAAAGGCTAGCTCTGGCCACGTGGACAATTTAGAGACCCAGAAGTTGAATGGGGCCGAACCATCAGTCAGTACGTGGAGGGGTGTGCACATGTACTGTTCCACCATGTTAGTGAAATGTTGCCGCCTGCTAACACGTTGCGTATCAGGTGGTGGTGCAGTTAGCTGTGGCGTGTTGACAAAAGTTTTCCACATCTCTGCCATGCTAACCCTGCCCTCAGAGGAGCTGGCCGTGACACAGCTGCCTTGGCGACCTCTTGCTCCTCCTCTGCCTTGGCCTTGGGCTTCCACTTGTTCCCCTGTCTCATTTGGGAATGCTCTCAGTAGCGCGTCTACCAACGTGCGCTTGTACTCGCGCATCTTCCTATCACGCTCCAGTGCAGGAAGTAAGGTGGGCACATTGTCTTTGTAGCGTGGATCCAGCAGGGTGGCAATCCAGTAGTCCGCACAGGTTAAAATGTGGGCAACTCTGCTGTCGTTGCGCAGGCACTGCAGCATGTTGTCGCTCATGTGTGCCAGGCTGCCCAGGGGTAAGGACAAGCTGTCCTCTGTGGGAGGCGTATCATCATCGTCCTGCCTTTCCCCCCAGCCACGCACCAGTGATGGACCCGAGCTGCGTTGGGTGCCACCCCGCTGTGACCATGCTTCATCCTCATCCTCCTCCACCTCCTCCTCATCCTCGTCCTTCTCGTCCTCCAGTAGTTGGCCCTGGCTGGCCACATTTGTACCTGGCCTCTGCTGTTGCCAAAAACCTCCCTCTGAGTCACTTCGAAGAGACTGGCCTGAAAGTGCTAAAAATGACCCCTCTTCCTCCTCCTCCTCCTCCTCCTCCTGGGCCACCTCCTCTTCCATCATCGCTCTAAGTGTTTTCTCAAGGAGACATAGAAGTGGTATTGTAACGCTGATAACGGCGTCATCGCCACTGGCCATGTTGGTTGAGTACTCGAAACAGCGCAACAGGGCACACAGGTCTCGCATGGAGGCCCAGTCATTGGTGGTGAAGTGATGCTGTTCTGTAGTGCGACTGACCCGTGCGCGCTGCAGCTGAAACTCCACTATGGCCTGCTGCTGCTCGCACAGTCTGTCCAGCATGTGCAAGGTGGAGTTCCACCTGGTGGGCATGTCGCATAAGAGGCGGTGAGCGGGAAGGTCGAAGTTACGCTGTAGCGCAGACAGGCGAGCAGCAGCAGGATGTGAACGCCGGAAGCGCGAACAGACGGCCCGCACTTTATGCAGCAGCTCTGACATGTCGGGGTAGTTGTGAATGAACTTCTGCACCACCAAATTCAGCACATGCGCCAAGCAAGGGATGTGCGTCAAATTGGCTAGTCCCAGAGCAGCAACGAGATTTCGCCCATTATCACACACCACCAGGCCAGGCTTGAGGCTCACCGGCAGCAACCACTCGTCGGTCTGTTGTTCTATACCCCGCCACAACTCCTGTGCGGTGTGGGGCCTGTCCCCCAAACATATGAGTTTCAGAATGGCCTGCTGACGTTTACCCCGGGCTGTGCTGAAGTTGGTGGTGAAGGTGTGTGGCTGACTGGATGAGCAGGTGGAAGAAGAGGAGGAGGAAGCCGAGAAGGAGGAGGTGGCAACAGGAGGCAAAGAATGTTGCCCTGCGATCCTTGGCGGCGGAAGGACGTGCGCCAAACAGCTCTCCGCCTGGGGCCCAGCTGCCACTACATTTACCCAGTGTGCAGTTAGGGAGATATAGCGTCCCTGGCCGTGCTTACTGGTCCACGTATCTGTGGTTAGGTGGACCTTGCTACAGATGGCGTTGCGCAGTGCACACTTGATTTTATCGGATACTTGTTTGTGCAGGGAAGGCACGGCTCTCTTGGAGAAGTAGTGGTGGCTGGGAACAACATACTGTGGGACAGCAAGCGACATGAGCTGTTTGAAGCTGTCTGTGTCCACCAGCCTAAATGACAGCATTTCATAGGCCAGTAGTTTAGAAATGCTGGCATTCAGGGCCAGGGATCGAGGGTGGCTAGGTGGGAATTTACGCTTTCTCTCAAATGTTTGTGAGATGGAGAGCTGAACGCTGCCGTGTGACATGGTTGAGACGCTTGGTGACGGAGGTGGTGGTGGTGTTGGTGGTACATCCCCTGTTTGCTGGGCGGCAGGTGCCAACGTTCCTCCAGAGGCGGAGGAAGAGGCCGAGGCGGCAGCAGCAGAAGAGGCCGAGGCGGCAGCAGCAGAAGAGGTAGCAGGGGGAGCCTGAGTGACTTCCTTGGTTTTAAGGTGTTTACTCCACTGCAGTTCATGCTTTGCATGCAGGTGCCTGGTCATGCAGGTTGTGCTCAGGTTTAGAACGTTAATGCCTCGCTTCAGGCTCTGATGGCACAGCGTGCAAACCACTCGGGTCTTGTCGTCAGCACATTGTTTGAAGAAGTGCCATGCCAGGGAACTCCTTGAAGCTGCCTTTGGGGTGCTCGGTCCCAGATGGCGGCGGTCAGTAGTAGGCGGAGTCTCTTGGCGGCGGGTGTTCTGCTTTTGCCCACTGCTCCCTCTTTTGCTACGCTGTTGGCTCGGTCTCACCACTGCCTCTTCCTCCGAACTGTGAAAGTCAGTGGCACGACCTTCATTCCATGTGGGGTCTAGGACCTCATCGTCTCCTGCATCGTCTTCCACCCAGTCTTGATCCCTGACCTCCTGTTCAGTCTGCACACTGCAGAAAGACGCAGCAGTTGGCACCTGTGTTTCGTCATCATCAGAGACATGCTGAGGTGGTATTCCCATGTCCTCATCATCAGGAAACATAAGTGGTTGTGCGTCAGTGCAGTCTATGTCTTCCACCGCTGGGGAATGGCTAGGTGGATGCCCTTGGGAAACCCTGCCAGCAGAGTCTTCAAACAGCATAAGAGACTGCTGCATAAATTGAGGCTCAGACAGTTTCCCTGATATGCATGGGGGTGATGTGACAGACTGATGGGGTTGGTTTTCAGGCGCCATCTGTGCGCTTTCTGCAGAAGACTGGGTGGGAGATAATGTGAACGTGCTGGATCCACTGTCGGCCACCCAATTGACTAATGCCTGTAACTGCTCAGGCCTTACCATCCTTAGAACGGCATTGGGCCCCACCATATATCGCTGTAAATTCTGGCGGCTACTGGGACCTGAGGTAGTTGGTACACTAGGACGTGTGGATGTGGCAGAACGGCCACGTCCTCTCCCAGCACCAGAGGGTCCACTAACACCACCACGACCATGTCCACGTCCGCGTCCCTTACTAGATGTTTTCCTCATTGTTATGGTTCACCACAACAACAAAAATATTATTTGGCCCAATGTATTGTATTCAAATTCAGCTGAATATAAATTTGAGGCCTAGTATTTAGGCGCTGGGTGACCGGTATGGATTTAGTGACAGAATTAAACTTGGAAATGCACAGTAGCATGTGTGTGAAGTTATTCTGAATGACCCTATGTGCACCTTGAATATTATATACCCTTTTAGGGATAGATTTCAAATAGCTCTGATATAGCAGAAACCACTAAATTATGAAATTGTTAAATTGGGAATTGTATTTCAACCCAGAACAAAAAATGTGCTTTGACGGACACTAAATATCTTGCCCAGCCACAACAGTACAGCGGTAACGACAGATTTAGCGGGATATAAATTTGAGGCCTAGTATTTAGGCGCTGGGTGACCGGTATGGATTTACTAACAGAATTAGACTTGGAAATGCACAGTAGCGTGTGTGTGAAGTTATTCTGAATGACCCTATGTGCACCTTGAATATTATATACCCTTTTAGGGATAGATTTCAAATAGCTCTGATATAGCAGAAAACACTAAATTAGGAAATTGCTAAATTGGGAATTGTATTTCAACCCAGAACAAAAAATGTGCTTTGACGGACACTAAATAACTTTCCCAGCCACAACAGTACAGCGGTAACGAGAGATTTAGCGGGATATAAATTTGAGGCCTAGTATTTAGGCGCTGGGTGACCGGTATGGATTTACTAACAGAATTAGACTTGGAAATGCACAGTAGCGTGTGTGTGAAGTTATTCTGAATGACCCTATGTGCACCTTGAATATTATATACCCTTTTAGGGATAGATTTCAAATAGCTCTGATATAGCAGAAACCACTAATTTATGAAATTGCTAAATTGGGAATTGTATTTCAACCCAGAACAAAAAATGTGCTTTGACGGACACTAAATAACTTTCCCAGCCACAACAGTACAGCGGTAACGAGAGATTTAGCGGGATATAAATTTGAGGCCTAGTATTTAGGCGCTGGGTGACCGGTATGGATTTACTAACAGAATTAGACTTGGAAATGCACAGTAGCGTGTGTGTGAAGTTATTCTGAATGACCCTATGTGCACCTTGAATATTATATACCCTTTTAGGAATAGATTTCAAATAGCTCTGATATAGCAGAAACCACTAAATTATGAAATTGCTAAATTTGGAATTGTATTTCAACCCTGAACAAAAAATGTGCTTTGACGGACACTAAATAACTTGCCCAGCCACAGCAGTACAGCGGTAACGACAGATTTAGCGGGATATAAATTTGAGGCCTAGTATTTAGGCGCTGGGTGACCGGTATGGATTTACTAACAGAATTAGACTTGGAAATGCACAGTAGCGTGTGTGTGAAGTTATTCTGAATGACCCTATGTGCACCTTGAATATTATATACCCTTTTAGGGATAGATTTCAAATAGCTCTGATATAGCAGAAACCACTAATTTATGAAATTGCTAAATTGGGAATTGTATTTCAACCCTGAACAAAAAATGTGCTTTGACGGACACTAAATAACTTGCCCAGCCACAACAGTACAGCGGTAACGACAGATTTAGCGGGATATAAATTTGAGGCCTAGTATTTAGGCGCTGGGTGACCGGTATGGATTTACTGACAGAATTAGACTGGGATATGGCCAAAAAATAACCACACTATTGCTGGTTAAATGCACTTGGTGTGACAGCTTGACCAACCACACTACTGAGGGTTAAATGCACTTGGTGACGGGCGCAGCTTGCCCCTGATGTAGTATATGGCCAAAAAATGAACAGACTATTGCTGGTTAAATGCACTTGGTGTGACAGCTTCACCCTGATGTAGGCTTTAGCCAAAAAACAACCACACCATTGAGGGTTAAATGCACTTGGTGACAGGCGCAGCTTGCCCCTGATGTAGTATATGGCCAAAAAATGAACAGACTATTGCTGGTTAAATGCACTTGGTGTCACAGCTTGACCAACCACACTACTGAGGGTTAAATGCACTTGGTGACGGGCGCAGCTTGCCCCTGATGTAGTATATGGCCAAAAAATGAACAGACTATTGCTGGTTAAATGCACTTGGTGTGACAGCTTGACCAACCACACTACTGAGGGTTAAATGCACTTGGTGACGGGCGCAGCTTGCCCCTGATGTAGTATATGGCCAAAAAATGAACAGACTATTGCTGGTTAAATGCACTTGGTGTGACAGCTTCACCCTGATGTAGGCTTTAGCCAAAAAACAACCACACTATTGAGGGTTAAATGCACTTGGTGACAGGCGCAGCTTGCCCCTGATGTAGTATATGGCCAAAAAATGAACAGACTATTGCTGGTTAAATGCACTTGATGTGACAGCTTGACCAACCACACTACTGAGGGTTAAATGCACTTGGTGACGGGCGCAGCTTGCCCCTGATGTAGTATATGGCCAAAAAATAAACAGACTATTGCTGGTTAAATGCACTTGGTGTGACAGCTTCACCCTGATGTAGGCTTTAGCCAAAAAACAACCACACCATTGAGGGTTAAATGCACTTGGTGACAGGTGCAGCTTGCCCCTGATGTAGTATATGGCCAAAAAATAAACAGACTATTGCTGGTTAAATGCACTTGGTGTGACAGCTTCACCCTGATGTAGGCTTTAGCCAAAAAAACAACCACACCATTGAGGGTTAAATGCACTTGGTCGCAGCACCGCACAAGACACAAAATGGCCGCCGATCACCCCAGAAAAAAGTGACTGACAAACGGTCTGGGCAGCCTAAAAACAGTGAGCAATTGAATTTCAGCAGCTCAATGATGCACAGCTGCAGATCGATCGATTAATCAAGTCCTTTGGAGGAGTTAATCTGCCTAATCTCGCCCTACTGTCGCAGCCGCAACCTCTCCCTACGCTAATCAGAGCAGAGTGACGGGCGGCGCTATGTGACTCCAGCTTAAATAGAGGATGGGTCACATGGTGCTCTGGCCAATCACAGCCATGCCAATAGTAGGCATGGCTGTGACGGCCTCTTGGGGCAAGTAGTATGACGCTAGTTGATTGGCTGCTTTGCAGCCTTTCAAAAAGCGCCAAGAAAGCGTCACAAAAGCGCCAAGAAAGCGACGAACACCGAACCCGAACCCAGACTTTTACGAAAATGTCCGGGTTCGGGTCCGTGTCACGGACACCCCAAAATTCGGTACGAACCCGAACTATACAGTTCGAGTTCGCTCATCCCTAGTTATGACAAATTTAGCTCCGAGTAAAACACGTCCCGTGATGGGTCTATATGGTGGATGAATGCGTTGGATACCCAGAAATAAAATAGCAAGATCTGGAGACGGGGAAATGTCATGGCCAAATAATTCCCTCAGCATTACAAACACCTGTTCCCAGAAACCAGTGATAACTGGGCATGCCCACAGAATATGGAGCAATGAGCCCACGACTCCACATCCCCTCCAGCACAGAGGAGAAGAAGTAGGGTAAATGATATGTAGCCTCTTGGCGTAAAGTACCAATTTAGGAGTGTCTTAACCCCAGCTTCATAGTGTGTAACACACTTAAAGTTAGAGGTCAAGAAACTTATTGCACAGGTCCAGTCGTCTCCAGAGAACGTACGACCCAGTTCTTGCTCCCATCTCTGGAATGGTTTGGATTTGGCAAACTTAGACTTGTCCCCCATATATTCGTATATTCGTCCTGTTGCCCCTTTCCTTAATAAATTTCGGGAGTAATAAAGCTGAAGGATCCCCACATGTACGGGGGGAGGCTTAGAAATGATAGACTCCAGTAAGTGTTTTAACCTGAGGTAGTTAAATATCTCTCCAGCTGAAAGCTGAAACATCTGTTGAGCATTATTAAACGAGAGAACACCCTCAGGACCAATAAGCTGAGAAACTCTCTCGAATCCCTGATCCCGCCATCTGCATAGATTGATGTCTTTCAAAATCCATTCCAGAGAGCGGGTATCTAAGTGTGAAAACAATGTGTCAGTAGAGTGTGCACACGTATTGTGAAAGTGTAACCAGAGCTTCCCTACATGTTTCACTGTCCGGAGAGAAAGATCAGGAATTTTCCTATTCCACAATATATTGATTAGTAGATCCCTTAATGAGCCCTCCTTAAGTGAGTGGGATTCAATTTGATGCCATGCTTTATCGCAGTCCCTGTCCCACCATTCCCTTGCAAGTGACAAACCAATGGCCTTGTGATAGTCACCTATACAGGGCAATCCTAAACCTCCTGCCTTTTTCCTTAGGAAAAGCTGTCTTTGGGCTATTCTGGGTTTAGATGATTTCCAAATATATTTGGATAATATTGCCTGCGCCTTCCGAAAGAACAGGTCAGCAACTGAGATAGGGAGAGCTCTAAATATATAAACCAACTTAGGGAGCGTCATCATTTCAAACGCTGCTACCCTACCGACCCATGATATATCTTTCATGGTATAAAGGGAAAAATCAGATGACATAGTTTCAAGGAGAGGCTCGTAATTTTGTTTATATAGGAGAGAGCAAGGGTACGTCAACTTGATCCCCAAATATGGGAGTTCCATATCCTGCCAGTCTAGGGAAAAATGGGATTTTAGCTCCCTGGCATCTGTCTGAGGGATATTAAGTAAAAGAGCTTGTGACTTAGAATTATTGATCTTGTAATACGAAAGTGTGCCAAAATGTGCTATAATGTCAAAAGCGGATCTCAACGACTGGAGGGGGCTTGATAATTTGAGGATGATGTCGTCAGCATATAGCGAGATTCTATGGTCTCTTCCACCAATATTTATTCCTTGAACAAGGGGAGCCCTCCTAATATGCTGAGCTAAAGGCTCCAGGGCTAAAATGAACAGTAGGGGTGACAGGGGACACCCTTGACGGGACCCATTGGTAATCTGGAAAGGGACCGATAACACCCCATTAACCCATACTTTAGCCATAGGGGAGGCGTATAGACTAGAGAAAGCGTTCAATATGCAGCCATGAAAACCCATCTTGCGGAGGACTGAGAACGCGAACGCCTTCTCAGCGTCCAGCGTCACCGCCAACATTGGGAGATTATTACGCTCAGCATGGTCAAACAGATTGATCAATCTTCTAGTGTTATCTGATGAAATACGACCCTTAACAAATCCTGTTTGGTCGTCTTTGATCAGGGAAGGGAGAATAGCTGACAATCTACTGGCAATCAACTTGGCGAAAAGTTTGATATCTGAATTCAGTAGTGAGATTGTTCTGAAATTTTGAGGAGTGTCCGGGGATTTACCAGGCTTTGGTAAGGTAACTATAAGGGCTGTGAGCATCTCAGATGGGAATGGGGTTCCCTCAAGAGCTCGATTGAAAATATCTAGTATATAGGGGGACAGTACAGGAAGAAAATGTTTGTAGTACTCATTAGATAACCCGTCTGGGCCTGGGGATTTACCGGATGGGAGAGTGGCTACTATTTTTTGGAGTTCAAGGGACGTGAGGGGGGCATTTAATGAAAGAAGCTGGTTGGGAGAGAGGGTAGGTAAGTCAGATTGATTCAGAAAGTTCTCCACCAATTCAGAGTAGTTATCGGGTAAAGTAACCGTTTCTTTAAGGTTATAAAGGCTGTGATAATAAGTACGGAATTGTTCAGCAATGTCTCTAGGATTTAGAAGCTTCGCTTTAGGTGTCGGATGTATGAGGAATGGGATTTTTGATTTGGTTTGCTGAGCCTTGAGTTGACTAGCCAGTAGCTTGCCAGCTCTGTTCCCCTGGGCATAATACCTCGACTTCAGTCTGAGCAGGGATCTGGAATAGTCACGAGATAACAGACTTCCTAATTTATCTCTCTCTGCCTTCAGTAGGGAGGACACTTGAGTTGTAGGTAACAGCTTATTACGATTTTCAAGATCTGCAATAGATTTAAGCAGTTGAGATATCTCTCTTTCTCTAATTTTCCGTATTTTGCATTTTAATCTAATCAGGGAGCCTCTAATAAAAGCCTTATGGGACTGCCACAGGATATATTTATCCGCGACCGAGCCAACATTGAAGTTGAAAAATTTCTGCAACTCGGCAGACAACTCCCTAATTGTTTCGGGGTTGGAAAATAAATACGTGTCATTACGCCATATGGGAGCACGTGGGAACTGATATAAATCCTCTAAGGTCAATAGTATAGGGGCATGGTCGGACCATTGAATGAGCCCAATGTCGGAGGAAATTGTATGTAATAAGGTGGCTTGATCTACAAGAAACATATCAATACGCGAGTATGAGAGATGGGGAGCAGAGAAAAATGTGTAGTCTCTTTCCACGCTATGTTGAGCTCTCCACACATCAATGAGTCCCTCTGCATGAAAGAGAGAGGCCAAGTCCCCCCCAGAACGCCGGGTTAAGTTGGAAGTGTCCAACGACCGATCCATCACCAAGTTAAAGTCCCCACAGATAATTACTTTTCCCTGTTTCAAGGAATTTAGCTGTTTCAGTAATTTTCTCAGGAAAGTAATTTGGCGATTGTTAGGCGCATATATATTGACTATTGTGTACGTGATGTTATTGATAGAACATACCAGGATGATGTATCGGCCGTTGGAGTCCACTTTTGAGGAGATGGTAGTAAAGGCCACTGAGTTCTTGACAGCTATGAATACCCCTCTAGACTTCTTGCTAAAATGAGAATGCAATACATGAGGAAAAGATCGATTATGCACACGTTTAGCATCCGCCTGTAGTAAGTGAGTTTCCTGAATACAAATGAGGTCCGCTCCAGCTTTGGTTGCCTCTTTCCAGACATATGATCTCTTCTGTGGACAGTTAAGTCCTTTAACGTTCAGTGATAGGATTTTAAGACCCATATGAGTGGAGTGAGGAACCAAGTTTAGCACGGTCCGACAGACAATGACAGATTATCAAACCAACTCCAATAACAGTAGGCAACTGCCTAACAATAAGCAGAAATTACAAGTAGCCACAGAGAGATGGTTAAAGTGGCAATTGGTGAGGAAAAATAATTGGGTTAGGGAAAAACAGAAGGAAGAAGTTAAGTAATGTAACCCCAGACAGCGAGGTCTGTCTGTGCAACAAAGGTGGCGTAAGTCCACAAATGAGGCTGAGAGGAACCTCAACTACACGGAGTCTTTCAGCACCTAAAATAAAAGGTTAGACAACAGACCCCTTGTGAAGAATGCAACCTGGTCTCCATTTCAATAAACCTCTGACGACCCGTGGCACTGTACTGGTAACAGCTTCCTTGTGTTTTATCAGAAACCTTGTAAGTTCTGTGTAAGGAAGTCAGTCCTCTTGAGTACCAGATGCGAATACTCGATCATCCCGGTTGCGATTCCCTCCTCTTTCCATCTGGGGAGAGATGTCCCATGACAATAGTAGTTCTCGTCCATCTGAAACAGATTTTACCACGTGGGTTTTTCCATCTTTACGGATCAGCAATTTCTGCGGATAGCCCCACTTATACGGAATATCATTATCCCTGAGAGCCAGGGTGATCGGTTGCAGTTCTCTCCTTTGTCTCAGTGTCGCCATGGAAAGGTCAGCAAAAAGTCTGACTGTTTGAAAAGGAGCAGGCAGTTTGTTGCAGTTTCTGGCTGCTAACATTAAGGCTTCCTTAGTGTGGAAGAAATGGATCCGAGCAATCGTATCTCTTGGAACATCAGCACTGAGATCATGTCAGGGACCGGTATTTTAGGTAACAACGCTTTTATGAGGCTCTTGAGATACGCTTGTAAATCTCGGGGTGCTATTTCTTCTGGAATGCCCCGGAATTTCACATTGTTCCTTCTGGAACGGTCCTCCATATCCGCTAACTTGCTCTTAATAGTCTCCAGTTCATCAGCTAAGTCATTGTGAGCATCTATAATGTTGTTTTGTGAAGTGGCAAAATCTGCCATTTTGTTCTCCACGTGCAAAAGCTTATCTGAAGTCTCTTTGACTTTGGACGCCAGGGGGTTAATCAGCCCTGCCATGTCTGCACGCAGGGACTGGTGCAAGGCCATCAGCATATTTTTCATGGAATCTTTACATAATGGCTTATTTGAGGCTTGATATGCATTAAAAGGAACCACTGCTGGGGACATCACCGCTTGTGCCCATGATCCCGTACTGACCTCAGGAGAGCATGATGGGTCCAAACGCGGCTTTTGTTTCTGGGGGCTGCAAGATGGAGAGAGCCCTGCCAGGTCAGTAATGGCGCCGCTCTGTGTAGCTGTAGCCCCTGGAGTCCCCAGGTCACTAGGCGTCGGCGGGAGCGAAGGAAACTCAGTTTCTGTTAGAGAGAGAATGTCGGGCTCCAGCGGAGGTGAGGAGGATCTAGAAGGGCTTCTCGGCGACGCGCTGCCATGAGGAGATGAGGCACGCATTCCGGTGCGGGAGCCCGTGCCATCTTTAGCTGGGCCCCGCTCAAAGAAGCCATCCAGGTTTCCGCTTTGCAGCCTGGGAAGCTGCCTTTTCGACTTGCCCATGTTGTCCAGGAGGGTGTCCAGCTTTATCGCCAATGCAGGTGTAGAGGAGGCAGTGTCCGTAGCTCTGGGAAGCTTCTCTGTACACGCTGAGGTGCAGGAGCTGTGAGATCAAGCGGCCATTCCTCTCAGCGGCCAAGCCACGCCCCACAATTTACTGTTTTGAAGAAATTGCTGCCTGGGAAAATAGAACCATCCTAAGTTTAAGAACAGTTGGAAAGACTGGGAGATATATAGAAATTTCAAATAGAACTGTTACTGAACAATATTTGAACTGCCTTCATACTGTATGATTATTATTAGGGTTGAGCGAACCCAAACTGTAAAGTTCGGGTTCAAACCGAACTTTAGTATTTTTAGACCCCGGACCCGAACATTTCCGTAAAGGTTCGGGTTCGGTGTTCGCCGCTTTCTTGGCGCTTTTTGAAAGGCTGCACAGCAGCCAATCAACAAGCATCATACTACTTGCCCCAAGAGGCCATCACAGCCATGCCTACTAATGGCATGGGTGTGATTGGCCAGAGCAGCATGTGACCCAGGCTCTATATAAGCTTGAGTCATGTAGCGCTGCACGTCACTCTGCTGTTACTAGTGTAGGGAGAGGATGCTGCTGGACTTGTGATTTCAGGGAGAGCATAGGAGATGAGAGGATGCTGCTGGACTTGTGATTTCAGGGAGAGCATAAGAGAGAATCTAACTCGGCGATCTACAGACAAATGGTTGTGTGGGTGCAGGGCACTATCGTTTTACCCTGCTCTGAACTCATTGACCAAAAAATACGAACTTTTAGAATTCTGTTAGTTAGGTGGGTGACGGCGGCCATTTTATGCATGCTCAGTGCACCAGCACTGCATCTGAGCTTTTGGGACATTGCAAATCACCATTTTTGGGGGGCAAACTACAACATCTGGATTAGTCAGTGTGCAATTTAAGGTAGAAATACACCCATCATTATCTGGGGTTTGAAAAACACTATTTATTTATTTTTTTAAACGTATTTTCCAAATCTGCAAGTGTTAAATTCAAGTTTAATATATACAGCTTTCATATTCTGTTAGCAAAAAAAACCTTTTTGGGCTATCTACTAAATCTGTATTAGTCTGTGTGCAATTTAAGCTAGAAATACACCCATCTTTTTCTGGGGTTTGAAAAACACACAATTTTTTATTTCAAAAACAGTATTTTCCAGATCTGCAAGTGTTAACTTAAAGTTTAATATATACAGCTTTTATATTCTGTTAGCAAAAAAAGACTTCTGGGGAATCTACAACATCTGTATTAGTCAGTGTAAAACTTAAGGTAGAAATGCACCCTTAATTTTCTGGTGTTTGAAAAACACACTCTTTTGACAAAAAAAACACTATTTTCAGGCCTTGCAGAAAAAGCATGTGTGAAATTACAGGCTTATATTCTGCTGTCAAATTCAGTTTTTAAACAAACACTCATTTGGGCACAAAAATTTTAGTTGGAGCTGCCTTTGATGTAGATGTGAGATACACCCCCAATACAATAGGGTTACATTCAGAGATTTTAAATACCGCCATTTGGTGCACTAATATTGAATTCAGGCCTACACTTGTTCAGGCCCTGTGAGATACCCCCTCTACATAAAGGGGTTTGAATTAGGTATTTGAAATACAGCCATTTGAAATACAGCCTTTTTGTGCAAATATATATTTACTGCAGGCCTACACTAGTTCCGGGCGTGTGTGATCCCCCCTACATACAGGGGTTTGAATCAGGCATTTGAAATACAGCCATTTTGTGCAAAGATATATTTACTACAGGCCTACAGAGGTTCAGGCCCTCTGAGATACTACCACTACATACAGGGGTTTGAATTAGACATTTAAAATACAGCCATTTGAAATACAGCCTTTTTGTGCAAAGATATATTTATTGCAGGCCTACACTGGTTCAGGGCCTGTGAGATACTACATCTACATACAGGGGTTTGAATTAGGCATTTGAAATACAGCCATTTTCTGAAAAGATATGTTTACTGCCAGCCTACACTAGTTCAGGACCTGTGAGATACTACCTCTACATACAGGGGTTTGAATTAGGCATTTGAAATAAAGCCATTTGAAATACAGCCTTTTATGTGCAAAGATATATTTACTTCAGGCCTACACTGGTTCAGGGCCTATGAGATACTACCTCTACATACAGGGGTTTGAATTTGGCATTTGAAATACAGCCATTTTGTGCAAAGATAAATTTATTGCAGGCCTACACTTGCACAGGGGCCATGAGATACTACCTCTACATACAGGGGTTTGAATTCGCCATTTGAAATTCAGCCATTTGAAATAGAGCCTTTTTGTGCAAAGATATATTTACTTCAGAATTACACTGGTTCAGGGCCTGTGAGATACTACCTCTACAAACAGGGGTTTGAATTAGTCATTTGAAATACAGCCATTTTGTGCAGATATATTTACTGCAGGCCTACAGAGGTTAATGCTCTCTGAGGTCAGGGACTGTGAGATACTACCTCTACATACAGGGGTATGAATTAGGCATTTGAAATACAGCCATTTTGTGCAAAGATATATTTATTGCAGGCCTACACTGGTTCATGGCCTGTGAGATACTACCTCTACATACAGGGGTTTAAATTAGGCATTTGAAATGCAGCCATTTTCTGAAAAGATATGTTTACTGCCAGCCTACACTAGTTCAGGGCCTGTGAGATACTACCTCTACATACAGGGGTTTGAATTAGGCATTTGAAATAAAGCCATTTGAAATACAGCCTTTTATGTGCAAAGATATATTTACTTCAGGCCTACACTGGTTCATGGCCTGTGAGATACTACCTCTACATACAGGGGTTTGAATTAGGCATTTGAAATGCAGCCATTTGAAATACAGCCATTTTGTGCAAAGATATATTTACTTCATGCCTAAACTGGTTCCGACCGTGTGAGATACCCACCTACATACAGGGGTTTGAATTTGGCATTTGAAAAACAGCAATTTGAAATACAGCCATTTTGTGCAAATATATATAAACTTCAGGCCTACAGAGGTTCAGGCCTTCTGAAATGCCACCTCTACATACAGGGGTTAGATTTAGGCATTTGAAATACAGCAATTTGAAATACAGCCATTTTGTTGAAAGATATATTTACTGCAGGCCTACACTGGTTCAGGGCCTGTGAGTAACTACCTCTACATGCAGGGGTATGAATCAGGCATTTGAAATACAGCCATTTGAAATACAGCCATTTTGTGCAAAGATATATTTACTTCAGGCCTACACTGGTTCAGACCGTGTGAGATACCCACCTACATACAGGGGTTTGAATTTGGCATTTGAAAAACGACAATTTGAACAGCCTTTTTGTGCAAAGATATATTTACTTCAGGCCTACAGAGGTTCAGGCCCTCTGAGATACCACCTCTACATAAAGGGGTTAGAATTAGGCATTTGAAATACAGCCATTTGAAATACAGCCATTTTGTGCAAAGATATATTTACTGCAGGACTACACTGGTTCAGGGCCTGTGAGATACTACCTCTAGATACGGGGGTTTGAATTAGGCATTTAAAATACAGCCATTTGAAATAAGGCCATTTTGTGCAAAGATATATTTTCTTCAGGCCTACAGAGGTTCAGGCCCCCTGTGATACCCCCTCTACATACAGGGGTTTGAATTTGGCATTTGAAATACAGCCATTTAAAATGCAGCCTTTTTGTGCAAAGATATATTTACTGCAGGCGTACACTTGAAATACAGCCATTTAAAATAGAGCTGTTATGTCCTGTTCTGACTATGTGCGGAGGTCGGCCAGAATAGCAGCACGTGTTTAGTATTTTGTTTTGGAGCCGTGCTGGATCCGCCTCCCATCAGGTGCACTGGGTGGGGTCATTAGTTTAAATAGTACTCCATTCCAGTGCTCTGAGCGGGTTATAGACATCACTTTGGTCTTGGAAGCAAGAGAGGAAGATTGTCAGTACCAGCTCAGAAAAGATAAGTGTGGGTCCTAGTTTAGTTGTTTGCTGTCTTGGTCGTTTTTGTGTCATCTCTCCCATCCAGGTTCTGTGCAAGCAGGCTGCTCCTATTTGCCCTCTTCACCATCTCAGGGAATCTAGGGTGTTTTAGCCCAGGCACGTGGACACATCATTCCTTCCACCAAGGTCTGAATGTGGGCTGAGCAGTGCAGGGAGAGAGGTCAGGGATTAGCTAGGAGGTGACCCTTCCCCTGCTTCTCGCCTAGAGACTGGTTGTAGGTTTATCTGTGAGTCTGAGTGCACGTCCGTTGTGACAAGAGCCGTTTTGTGCAAAAATATATTTACTTCAGGCCTACACTGGGTCAGGGACTGAGAGATACTACCTCTACATACAGGGGTATTTGAAATACAGCCATTTTGTGCAAAGATATATTTATTGCAGGCCTACACTGGTTCAGGGCCTGTGATATACTACCTCTAAAGACAGGGGTTTGAATGTGGCATTTGAAATACAGCCATTTGAAATACAGCCTTTTTGTGCAAAGATATATTTACTGCAGGCCTACAGAGATTCAGGCCCTCTGAGATACCACCTCTACATACAGGGGTTTGAAGTAGGCATTTGAAATACAGCCATTTTGTGCAAAGATACATTTACTTTAGGCCTACAATGGTTCAGACCATGTGAGATACCCCCTCTACATACAGGGGTTAGAATTAGGCATTTAAAATATAGCCATTTGAAATACAGCCATTTTCTGAAATGATATATTTACTGCCGGCCTACACTAGTTCAGGGCCTGTGAGATATTACCTTTACATACAGGGGTTTGAATCAGGCATTTGAAATAAAGCCATTTGAAATACAGCCATTTTGTTTAAATATATATTTACTTCAGGCCTTTCAGAGGTTCAGGCCCTGTGATATACCACCTCTACATACAGGGGTTTGAATTAGGCATTTGAAATACAGCCATTTGAAATACAGCCTTTTATGTGCAAAGATATATTTACTTCAGGCCTACACTGGTTCAGGGCCTGTGAGATACTACGTCTACATACAGGGGTTTAAATTAGGCATTTGAAATACAGCCATTTGAAATACAGCCATTTTGTGCAAATATATATTTACTGTAGGCCTACAGAGGTTCAGGTTTGAAATACAGCCATTTAAAATGCAGCCATTTTGTGCAAATATATATCTACTGCAGGCCTACACTGATTCAGACCGTGTGAGATAACCCCCTACATACAGGGGTTTGAATCAGGCATTTGAAATACAGCCTTTTTGTGCAAATATATATTTACTTTAGCCCACAGAGGTTCAGGGCCTGTGAGATACTACATCTAGATACGGGGGTTTGAATTAGGCATTTTAAATACAGCCATTTGAAATACAGCGATTTTGTGCAAAGATATATTTTCTTCAGGCCTACAGAGGTTCACACCCTCTGAGATACCCCTTCTACATACAGGGGTTTGAATTTGGCATTTGAAATACAGCCATTTGAAATACAGCCTTTTATGTGCAAAGATATATTTACTTCAGGCCTACAGAGGTTCAGGCCCTTTGAGATACCACCTCTACATACAGGGGTTTTAATTAGGCATTTGAAATGCAGCCATTTTGTGCAAAGATATACAAACCGGATTCCAAAAAAGTTGGGACACTAAACAAATTGTGAATACAAACTGAATGCAATGATGTGGAGATGGCAAATGTCAATATTTTATTTGTAATAGAACATAGATAACAGATCAAACGTTTAATCCGAGTAAATGTATCATTTTAAAGGAAAAATAAGTTGATTAAAAATTTCACGGTGTCAACAAATCCCCAAAAAGTTAGGACAAGTAGCAATACAAGGCTGGAAAAGGTAAATTTGAGCATGACGAAGAGCTGGAAGACCAATGGCAACATGATTGGGTATAAAAAGAGCTTCTCAGAGTGGCAGTGTCTCTCAGAAGCCAAGATGGGTAGAGGATCACCAATTCCCACAATGTTGCGCAGAAAGATAATGGAGCAATATCAGAAAGGTGTTACCCAGCAAAAAATTGCAAAGACTTTGCATCTATCATCATCAACTGTGCATAACATCATCCGAAGATTCAGAGAATCTGGAACAATCTCTGCGTAAGGGTCAAGGCCGTAAAACCATTCTGGATGCCTGTGATCTCCGGGCCCTTAAACGACACTGCACCACAAACAGGAATGCTACTGTAAGAGAAATCACAGAATGGGCTCAGGAATACTTCCAGAAACCATTGTCAGTGAACATAATCCACCGTGCCATCCGCCGTTGCCAGCTGAAACTCTACAGTGCAAAGAAGAAGCCATTTCTAAGCAAGATCCACAAGCTCAGCCGTTTTCACTGGGCCAGGGATCATTTAAAATGGAGTGTGGCAAAATGGAAGACTGTTCTGTGGTCAGACGAGTCACGATTCAAAGTTATTTTTGGAAATCTGGGACGCCATGTCATCCGGACCAAAGAGGACAAGGACAACCCAAGTTGTTATCAACGCTCAGTTCAGAAGCCTGCATCTCTGATGGTATGGGGTTGCATGAGTGCGTGTGGCATAGGCAGCTTGCATGTCTGGAAAGGCACCATCAATGCAGAAAAATATATTCAGGTTCTAGAACAACATATGCTCCCATCCAGACGTCATCTCTTTCAGGGAAGACCCTGCATTTTTCAACAAGATAATGCCAGACCACATTCTGCATCAATCACAACATCATGGCTGCGTAGGAGAAGGATCTGGGTACTGAAATGGCCAGTCTGCAGTCCAGATCTTTCACCTATAGAGAACATTAGATGCATCATAAAGAGGAAGGTGCAACAAAGAAGGCCCAAGACGATTGAACAGTTAGAGGCCTGTATTAGACAAGAATGGGAGAGCATTCCTATTTCTAAACTTGAGAAACTGGTCTCCTCGGTCCCCAGACGTCTGTTAAGTGTTGTAAGAAGAAGGGGAGATGCCACACAGTAGTGAAAATGGCCTTGTCCCAACTTTTTGGGGATTTGTTGACACCGTGAAATTCTGATTCAACATACTTTTCCCTTAAAATGGTACATTTTCTCAGTTTAAACTTTTGTTCCGTGATTTATGTTCTATTCTGAATAAAATATTAGAAGTTGGCACCTCCACATCATTGCATTCAGTTTTTATTCACAATTTGTATAGTGTCCCAACTTTTTGGGAATCTGGTTTGTATTTATTTTAGGCCTACACTGGTTCATGGCCTGTGAGATACTATCTCTACATACAGGGGTTTGAATTAGTCATTTGAAATACAGCCATTTTGTGCAGATATATTTACTGCAGGCCTACAGAGGTTAATGTCCTCTGAGATACCACCTCTACATATAGGGGTTTGAATTAGGCATTTGAAATACAGCCATTTTGTGCAAAGATAAATTTATTGCAGGCCTACACTGGTTCAGGGCCTATGAGATACTACCTCTACATACAGGGGTTTGAATTTGGCATTTGAAATACAGCCATTTTGTGCAAAGATAAATTTATTGCAGGCCTACACTGGTTCAGGGGCCATGAGATACTACCTCGACATACAGGGGTTTGAATTAGGCATTTGAAATACAGCGATTTGAAATACAGCCTTTTTGTACAAAGATATTTTTACTGCAGGCTGCAGAGGTTCAGGCTCTCTGAGATACCACCTCTACATACAGGGGTTTGAATTAGGCATTTGAAATGCAGCCATTTGAAATACAGCCATTTTGTGCAAAGATATATATTTACTTCAGGCTTACACTGGGTCAGACCGTGTGAGATCCCCACCTACATACAGGGGTTTGAATCAGGCATTTCAAATACAGCCTTTTTGTGCAAAGATATATTTACTTCAGGCCTACACAGGTTCAGACCCTCTAAGATACCACCTCTACATACAGGGGTTTGAATTAGGCATTTGAAATACAGTCATTTTGTGCAAAGTTATATTTACTGCAGGCCTACAGAGGTTCAGGCCCTCTGAGATACCACATCTACATACAGGGGTTAGAATTAGGCATTTGAAATACAGCCATTTGAAATACAGCAATTTTGTGCAAATATGTATTTATTGTAGGCCTACAGAGGTTCAGGACCTCTAAGATACCACCTCTACATACAGGGGTTTGAATTCGCCATTTGAAATTCAGCCATTTGAAATAGAGCCTTTTTGTGCAAAGATATATTTACTTCAGAATTACACTGGTTCAGGGCCTGTGAGAGATACTACCTCTACAAACAGGGGTTTGAATTAGTCATTTGAAATGCAGCCATTTTGTGCAGATATATTTACTGCAGGCCTACAGAGGTTAATGCACTCTGAGATACCACCTCTACATATAGGGGTTTGAATTAGGCATTTGAAATATAGCCATTTGAAATAAAGCCTTTTAGTTCAAATATATATTTACTTCAGGCCTACACTGGTTCAGGGCCTATGAGATACTACCTCTACATACAGGGGTTTGAATTTGGCATTTGAAATACAGCCATTTTGTGCAAAGATAAATTTATTGCAGGCCTACACTGGTTCAGGGCCTATGAGATACTACCTCTACATACAGGGGTTTGAATTTGGCATTTGAAATACAGCCATTTTGTGCAAAGATAAATTTATTGCAGGCCTACACTGGTTCAGGGCCTATGAGATACTACCTCTACATACAGGGGTTTGAATTTGGCATTTGAAATACAGCCATTTTGTGCAAAGATAAATTTATTGCAGGCCTACACTGGTTCAGGGCCTATGAAATACTACCTCGACATACAGGGATTTGAATTAGGCATTTGAAATTCAGCCATTTGAAATACAGCCTTTTTGTGCAAAGATATATTTACTTCAGAACTACACTGGTTCAGTGCCTGTGAGATACCACCTCTACATACAGGGGTTTGAATTAGGCATTTGAAATGCAGCCATTTGAAATACAGCCATTTTGTGCAAAGATATATATTTACTTCAGGCTTACACTGGGTCAGACCGTGTGAGATCCCCACCTACATACAGGGGTTTGAATCAGGCATTTGAAATACAGCCTTTTTGTGCAAAGATATATTTACTTCAGGCCTACACAGGTTCAGACCCTCTAAGATACCACCTCTACATACAGGGGTTTGAATTAGGCATTTGAAATACAGTCATTTTGTGCAAAGTTATATTTACTGCAGGCCTACAGAGGTTCAGGCCCTCTGAGATACCACATCTACATACAGGGGTTAGAATTAGGCATTTGAAATACAGCCATTTGAAATACAGCAATTTTGTGCAAATATGTATTTATTGTAGGCCTACAGAGGTTCAGGACCTCTAAGATACCACCTCTACATACAGGGGTTTGAATTCGCCATTTGAAATTCAGCCATTTGAATTAGAGCCTTTTTGTGCAAAGATATATTTACTTCAGAACTACACTGGTTCAGGGCCTGTGAGATACTACCTCTACAAACAGGGGTTTGAATTTGGCATTTGAAATGCAGCCATTTTGTGCACTGATATATTTATTGCAGGCCTACACTGGTTCAGTGCCTGTGAGATACTACCTCTACATACAGGGGTTTGAATTAGGCATTTGAAATACAGCCATTTGAAATACAGCCTTTTTGTGCAAAGATATATTTATTGCAGGCCTACAGAGGTTCAAACCCTCTGAGATACCACCTCTACATACAGGGGTTTGAATTAGGCATTTGAAATACAGCCATTTGAAATTCAGCCATTTTGTGCAGAGATATATTTACTTCAGGCCTACACTGGTTCAGACCGTGTGAGATAGCCACCTACATACAGCGGTTTGAATTAGGCATTTGAAATACAGCCATTTTGGGCAACAAAATATTTTTTTCCAGTTACAAAGCAAGGGTTAACAGCCAAACCAAACAGAATATTTATGGCCCTGATTCTGTAGTTTATAGAAACACCCCATATGTGGTTGTAAACAGCTGTACGGGCACACGGCAGGGCACAGAAGGAAAGGAATGCCATACGGTTTTTGGAAGGCAGATTTTGATGGACTCTCTTTTTTTACACCATGTCCCATTTGAAGCCCCCCTGATGCAACCCTAGAGTAGAAACTCCAAAAAAGTGGCCCCATTTTAGAAACTACGGGATAGGGTGGCAGTATTGTTGGTACTAGTTTAGGGAACATATGATTTTTGGTTGCTCTATATTACACTTTTTGCGAGGCAGGATAACAATAAATAGCTGTTTTGGCACTGTTTTTATTTTTTGTTATTTACAACATTTATCTGACAGGTTAGATCATGAGATATTTTTATAGACCAGCTTGTCACGGATGCCAAAATTTTTTCAGTTTTTGGGCAATTACCTTGGGTAGGGTATGATTTTCTGCGGGATGAGACAAGGGTTTTATTGCCACTATTTTGGGTTGCGTGTGACTTTTTGATCGCTTGCTATTACACTTTTTGTGATGTAAGGTAACAAAAAATTTTTTTTTTTTACGGTGTTCATCTGAGGGGTTAGGTCATGTGATATTTTTATAGAGCCGGTCGATACGAACGTGGAGATACCTAATATGTATACTTTTTATTTATTTATGTAAGTTTCACACAATAACAGCTTTTTTAAAACAAAATAAATGATGTTTTAGTGTCTCTATATTCTGAGCCATAGTTTTTTTATTTTTTGGGCGATTGTCTCAGGTAGGGGCTCATTTTTTGTGGGATGAGGTTTCGGTTAGATTGGTACTATTTTGGTTGGCAAATGCCTTTTTGATCGCTTGCTGTTGTATTTTTATTTTTTATGGTGTTAATCTGAGGGGTTAGGTCATGTAATATGTTTATAGAAGTCAATATATATGCGGCGATACCTAATATGTATACATTTTTTTCCCTATTTTTTACCAATTTTTTTAAAACTTTATTTGGGGAAAATTGTGTTTTTCTTTATTTTTACTTGGAACTTTTAATTTTTTTGGGGGAAAACTATTTTTTCAACTTTTTCTTACACTTTATTTTTTTCCCACTTTGGGACTTGAACTTTTGGGGGTCTAATCCTTTACAATGCATTCCAATACTTCTGTATTGGAATGCATTGGCTATATGAGTAATACTGTGTGTATTACTCATACAGCTTCTGGCCTGTGAAATCCAGGTGGCTGTCAGATTCAGGCACGTCACAGGAAGGCAGCGTGATGCCTCAGGAAGGCATTGCACTGCCTTCCATGAGATCGAGTCCCCCCCACAGCCCCATTGGGACATATTAGGTATCGCCGCCGCACCAGGCAAAAGCCGCAAACCGCAGGTCTGAATTGACCTGCGGTTTGCAGTGATCGCCGACACGGGGGGGGTCACGGGACCCCCTGGCATATTTAGCCGAGGTGCCTGCTCAATAATTTGAGCAGGCATCGGGTTCCGATCACCGCCCGCCGGGCGGCGGTGATCGGAACTATACATGACATACCGGTACGTCATGGGTCCTTAAGGACTCGGGAACCATGCCGTACTGGCACATCATGGGTCCCTAAGGGGTTAAACAATAAAAAAATTGGTCTCTTTCATTTTATGGTGGAATTCACTAATTTCTGGGTGTGATGTACCACTGCTCTACCTAGTAGGCCGGTAAAAAAAAAAAAAAAAAAATCAAAAAAATATATATAATTAACATTTTCAGGTGAAATTCACCATTTTTGGCTTATAGTCACACTGCTATACCTAGTATGGTGGTTAAAAAATATAAAATAAATTGTCATTAATATTTTCTGGTGAAATTCACCAATTTTTGGGTGTATAGTACCACTGCAATACCTATTAGGCCGCTTAACAAAAAAATAATATATTTGTCAGTTAAATTTTCAGTTGAAATTCAACAATTTTGGGGTGTGAAGTACCACTGCTATACCTAGTAGACGGTTTAAACAAAAAAAAAAATGGTCTCTTACATTTTATGGTGAAATTCACTAATTTTTGGGTGTGATGTACCACTGCTATACCTAGTAGGCCGGTTAACCTCTTAAGGACATAGGGCGTACAGGTACGCCCTTGTGCCCTGGTACTTAAGGACACAGGGCGTACATGTACGCCCTGTGTATTTCTGATCACTGGCGTGCGCCTGGCAGTGATCGGAACCCGGTGCCTGCTCAAATCATTGAGCAGGCACCTAGGCTAAATGCGCCGGGGGGTCCCGTGACCCCCCCATGTCGGCGATCGCGGCAAACCGCAGGTCAATTCAGACCTGCGGTTTGCTGCGATTTCTGCAGTTTCTGATCCCCGCGGTCCCTGACCGCGGGGATCAGAAACTTTAGTATGCCGAAAATATATCTGTATCCCCCCCCCTGCACCCCTTAGTGATTTTTGCCGGGTGGGAGGTGCAGGGGGAGGGTTGCGGGCGGTGCGGGCGGTGCGGGAGGCGGGCGGTGCGGCAGGCGGGATCGCGATCCCCCGCCCGCCTCCCATTGCGTAATCGTTGGCGTCTAGTGGGTATACCAGGGTGCCAGCACATTGCTGGCACCCTGGTATAAACGGCTGACATCGGTGATGCGATGTCAGCCGTTTAACCCTTTCCATACAGCGGTCCGTACGGACCGCTGTATGGAAAAGGTTAACAGCGCAGGGAGCTCCCTCCCTCTCCCATCGGGGGGCTGCTGTGCCTTTGCAGCCCCTCCGAATGGAGAGGGAGAGAGCTCCCAGGCAGCCCCCCAAGCCCCGTCTTTACCCTTCCCCGTCTGCGCAGTTCTGACCACTACTGAGCAGACGGGGAAGGTTCCCATGGCA
This sequence comes from Bufo gargarizans, assembly GCF_014858855.1. NCBI lineage: Eukaryota > Metazoa > Chordata > Amphibia > Anura > Bufonidae > Bufo > Bufo gargarizans. Next base: position 24,543,935 of record NC_058081.1, read on the forward strand.
ACAGGACGCCTTCTCAGGCGTCCTGCTGTCCATGGTGCTGAACAGATCTGTGCTGAAAGGCATAGATCTGTTCAGACAAAGTGTAAAATACAGTACAGTACTATATATTGTACTGTACTGTATTATACAGACATCAGACCCACTGGATCTTCAAGAACCAAGTGGGTCTGGGTCAAAAAGAAAGTGAAAAAAAGTGAAAATAAAGTAAAAATCAAAAAACACATTTATCACTGATTAAAAATAAAAAAAATGAAATTCCCTACACATGTTTGGTATCGTCGCGTCCGTAACGACCTGATCTATAAAACGGTCATGTTACTTTACCCAAACGGTGAACGACATAAAAAAAAAAAATTAAAAACTATGATGAAATTTAAATTTTGCCCACCTTACTTCCCCAAAAAGTTAATAAAAGTGATCAAAAAAGTTGTATGTACTCCAAAATTGTAACAATCAAACCGTCATCTCATCCCGCAAAAATCATACCCTACCCAAGATAATCGCCCCAAAACTGAAAAAACTATGGCTCTCAGACTATGGAAACACTAAAACATGATTTTTTTTGTTTCAAAAATGAAATCATTGTGTAAAACTTACATAAATAAAAAAAAGTATACATATTGGGTATCGCCGCGTCCGCATCGACTGGCTCTATAAAAATATCACATGACCTAACCCCTCAGGTGACCACCGTAAAAAAAAAAAGAAAAGAAACGGTGTAAAAAAAGCTATTTTTTGTCATCTTACTTCACAAAAAGTGTAACAGCAAGCGATCAAAAAGTCATATGCACCCCAAAATAGTGCCAATAAAACCGTAATCTCATCCCGCAAAAAATGAGACCCTACTTGAGATAATCGCCCAAAAACTAAAGAAACTATGGCTCTTAGACTATGGAGACACTAAAACTTTTTTTTGTTTTAAAAATTAATTCATTGTGTAAAACTTACATAAATAAAAAAAATTGTATACATATTAGGTATCGCCGCGTCCGTGACAACCTGCTCTATAAAATTACCACATGATCTAACCTGTCAGATGAATGTTGTAAATAACAAAAAAAAAAAACTGTGCCAAAAAAGCTATTTCTTGTTACCTTGCCGCACAAAAAGTGTAATATAGAGCAACCAAAAATCATATGTACCCTAAACTAGTACCAACAAAACTGCCACCTTATCCCGTAGTTTCTAAAATGGGGTCACTTTTTTGGAGTTTCTACTCTAGGGGTGCATCACGGGGCTTCAAATGGGACATGGTGTCAATAAAACCAGTCCAGCAAAATCTGCCTTCCAAAAACCGTATGGCATTCCTTTCCTTCTGCGCCCTGTCGTGTCTTCGTACAGCAGTTTACGACCACATATGGGGTGTTTCTGTAAACTAATGAATCAGGGCCATAAATAATGAGTTTTGTTTGGCTGTTAACCCTTGCTTTGTAACTGGAAAAAAAATATAAAAATGGAAAATCTGCCAAAAAAGTGAAATTTTGAAATTGTATCTCTATTTTCCATTAAATCTTGTGCAACACCTAAAGGGTTAACAAACTTTGTAAAATCAGTTTTGAATACCTTGAGGGGTGTAGTTTCTTAGATGGGGTCACTTTTTTGGAGTTTCTACTCTAGGGGTGCATCAGGGGGGCTTCAAATGGGACATGGTGTCAAAAAAACTGTCCAGCAAAACCTGCCTTCCAAAAACCATACGGCGCACCTTTCACTCTACGCCCCGCTGTGTGGCCGTACAGTAGTTTACGGCCACATATGGGGTGTTTATGTAAATGGCAGAGTCAGGGCAATAAAGATACAGTCTTGTTTGGCTGTTAACCCTTGCTTTGTTAGTGGAAAAAATGGGTTAAAATGGAAAATTAGGCAAAAAAATGAAATTCTCAAATTTCATCCCCATTTGCCAATAACTCTTGTGCAACACCTAAAGGGTTAATGAAGTTAGTAAAATCAGTTTTGAATACCTTGAGGGGTGTAGTTTCTTAGATGGGGTCACTTTTATGGAGTTTCTACTCTAGGGGTGCATCAGGGGGCTTCAAATGGGACATGGTGTCAAAAAAACAGTCCAGCAAAACCTGCCTTCCAAAAACCATATGGCGCACCTTTCACTCTACGCCCCACTGTGTGGCCGTACAGTAGTTTACGGCCACATATGGGGTGTTTCTGTAAACGGCAGAGTCAGGGCAATAAAGATACAGTCTTGTTTGGCTGTTAACCCTTGCTTTGTTAGTGGAAAAAATGGGTTAAAATGGAAAATTAGCCAAAAAAATGAAATTCTCAAATTTCATCCCCATTTGCCAATAACTCTTGTGCAACACCTAAAGGGTTAACGAAGTTTGTAAAATCAGTTTTGAATACCTTGAGGGGTGTAGTTTATAGAATGGGGTCATTTTTGGGTGGTTTCTATTATGTAAGCCTCGCAAAGTGACTTCAGAGCTGTAGTGGTCCCTAAAAATTGGGTTTTTGTAAATTTCTGAAAAATTTCAAGATTTGCTTCTAAACTTCTAAGCCTTGTAACATCCCCAAAAAATAAAATATCATTCCCAAAATAATTCAAACATGAAGTAGACATATGGGGAATGTAAAGGCATCACAATTTTTAGGGGTATTACTATGTATTACAGAAGTAGAGAAACTGAAACTTTGAAATTTGCTAATTTTTCCAAATTTTTGTTAAATTAGGCATTTTTTGGTGCAAAAAAAATATTTTTTTTAACTTCATTTTACCAGTGTCATGAAGTACAATATGTGACGAAAAAACAATCTCAGAACGGCCTGGATAAGTCAAAGCGTTTTAAAGTTATCAGCACTTATAGTGACACTGGTCAGATTTGCAAAAAATGGCCTGGTCCTAAGGTGTAAAAAGGCTGTGTCCTTAAGGGGTTAACAAAAATAAATAATTTGTCAGTTAAATTTTATAGTGAAATTCAACAATTTTTTGGTGTGATGTACCACTGCTATACCTATTAGACCGGTAAAAAAAAAAAATAACATTTGTCAGTTACATTTTAGGGTCAAATTCACAAATTTTTGGGTGTAATATACCCCTCTTCTACCTAGTTGACAGCTTAATAAATTTCAATAATTTTTATTTTTCGGGTGACAATAAACTATTGTTTTCTGTCATAGACCCCTGCTCTACCAAGTAGACATGTTTATTAATTTCTGTAATTTTTCTGTTACATTCTTGAGTTGACATTATACAATTTTAGACGTGAATAAACCCCTGCTCTGCATAGGTGACAGGGAATAAAATTTCTGAAATGTTTCTTTAATTGATGCGTGCCATCTCCTTTGATTCAATTCTTAAACTTAAGCAAGTTGTACCACATTTATGCTTCAATACTTTGTCCCACATTTCCACTATACTCTTTTGGCCAACATTTACACCTCAATAGCTTTTCCCACAATTCCGCTTGACTCTTTTGGCCCACATTTGGGCTTCTGTAATTTGTCCCACATTTGTGCCTCAATAACTTTTCCCACATTTCTTCTTGATCCCAAATGTTTTAAATAAATTTATCTCCCTTAAATTTGATCTCTTTTTCTCATGCTCCCTCTCCGGCCTGGAACCCTGATTCCCCACCAGCCATAATCACCATGGTAGGCGCATAAAAGAACATTGAAAGTTGATAGAGCAGATATCAAATTGGATTGTGAACATCATGGGGACGTGCGACATGGTGGATGGGGCAGTAAGTATGCACACGCCTACACGAACTAACTGACAGGGGTCAGCCCCTGCAACTTCTGGGTCTCCAAATTGGGCACATGGCCTGAGCTTGCCCTTTACCCCTTGAAGGTGCTGGCCTGCCCTGCAGCCGGTGTATTGTCTGAATGTGTGTTTAGCACGACTGGAGGGTTATATTTCCCAATGTTTTGGGGTGTACCCTAATTTAAAAAAATAAAAATAAATTTAAAACCAAAAAGCAGTGTAGCCTACCTCCTCCACCGCCACAACCACCGCCTCCTCAACCTCCTACTCCATATGGACCTCGTCCTCCTAGATCAAGATTATTTGTTTTAATTTTTACGTATTTCATGTTATTTTAAGTAATTTCCCTATCCACATTTGTTTGCAGAGCTCTTGCCATGCTCTTAACCACATTCTGACGCCATTTGCAGCCCTCTAGCCCTTTCCATGACATTTTTACAGCCATTTTAGTGCGTAAAAGTGTGGGTCCCCATTGACTTCAATGGGGTTCAGGTCCCGAACTCGAATTTTTTTCCGAAGTTCGGTCGAACCCGAACATCCAGGTGTCCGCTCAATTCTAATTACTACTAATCTGATGAAACATCTACTTTTCCCTTTGTACTCGTACTGCCTTTGTTTGATCTATATGCCGTATAATTTATAGCATTGTATGTTAATTTTTTATTGAATTAATACAAAATTTGAAAAAAATAATAATAATATTGCATGCTCCTTGGTGTGGTTTTCTCATGAATCATGTAGTCATTGACAGCTTTACTCTGCTTGTACAGATACTCCAGAATACGGTATGTAAGGTAAAATTCCAGAAAGTTGGAACATTGCAAATCAAGCAGTGCAAAAACAGACAGTTCTTAGTCATGTAAGAACGATTTCTGCAAGCCACAGAATTTGTCACGTATGCTATGAGGGTAGCATGTGTTATTTTCTCCAAATGGAGAGCAGCCACAATGTTCTTGCCATTGTTGCTGACCACAGTGCCCAGTTTTAATTGGTGGATAGACATCCGGCAGACATACAGTATTAAAGGAGAGAGGTGGAGTGAACTGTAAGTATGTTATTAGCAGCAGTACTGGTTCATTGGCAGCCAACACATCATTATAGACATAATGGAGTACTTCAAGCTGCCATAGTACACTAAGCTGACAGTGACATGTCTTTGATCATTCTAGGAGTCTGAATTCTAAATGGAGTGCACCTTGTCAGCAAGATAAGAAAGCCAAACTAGAAATGAGCGAATCAAAGCTGACAAAGTGGAATTTGTTCCGAATTTCAGGAAAAATCCGATTTGCACCTAATGCTAATTTCCTCCCACTTCGTGGTAATGAATCAAATTTTTTCCTAAAATGGCGGCTACACGTGGACGAGGACATGGAGAAAGGAACTCTGTTAAGGCGGGATCTCCCATACTGACATGCATGCAGCCAATCAGTAGTGTTGAGCGGCAGGGGCAATATTTGATTTTGCAATATTTTGCAAATATATGGTAAAATATTCGTCATATATTCGTGAATTCGCTATATTCGCTCAAATTTTTTTTTCATTAATAAAATCGCAATGTAAAATTTGCTTAATACCCATGTGCAAAAAGGGGAACAACTGGCAAAAAGGGTCCTGGCCTAGCAACTGTTTTCGAACTACCCGAAGTTTGAGGCGATTGGAAAAGATGGTCGAGACAGTGAGGAAGAACTCCTTATCACTGTAAGTAATTTCACACTACAGCAGTGTATTTGATTACATTTAACATGCATGTCAGACCAATCGCTTTATATGCAGATATAGTGTTATAAAATAGTCGAGATTACAAAAATCGCCACCTATGATCCGAATTATTTTTTGCGATACACATATTTTTATCAGGTCTAAGTAGATATTACTGATTGGTGCACTAAATATCGTTGTAGCATCACATCACTATTTCTGTAGAATATACTTATGGACAGCATAGAAATATCTCTCACATGCACACTGCATATCCATTTTCCTGCCGCACTGTAATAACCGGTGTCACGCACAGGGAGGAAAACAGGGAAAGCCCTGCCTAAGGGAGAGGGAAACGTGGTGAGCCCTAACTCACCTTGCGGCTGGCACCTGACTGCCCTGACGTCCCTAGACGGGTTCCTCACCCGTGCGGCGATCACGTGCCTAAACCCTGGCTTTCCCTGAAATGAGCCCTAGATAGTGAACGGGCCGGTGGGATCGCTAGTCCTCACCACTGCACTAAGAGGGAAACACCAGGGAGAGGACAGACAAACACAGACAAACACAAACACCCAGGTGGACGACAACAACTGTCCACAAAGGTCCAACAGGGATCCGGAGGGTAGCGTTCTGAATCAACAGTCAGAGAACGCAGCAACACAGCTCCAGTGGGTCAGGATAGATGTCCAGGCAGGAAGCTCTATCTCTGGCAACCAGAGAAGTGTGAGAGAAGAATATAAGGAGGTTTGGGAGTGCTGGACAAGGAACAGCTGAGGAGAAGGAGCTACGGATCCCTGAGTGAGCCAAAAGGGTTTGCAAAGCAAACCCAGAAAGCTACCATAAGGAAAACAGCCCTATCTTAACCACCTCCCGACCGCCGTACGCGTATATGCGTCCGGGAGGTGGTTGTTTTACTCCTCCTGGACGCATATACGCGTCCTCTCGCGAGACGCGAGATTTCCTGTGAACGCGCGCGCACAGGCGCGCGCGCTCACAGGAACAGAAGGTAAGCGAGTGGATCTCCAGCCTGCCAGCGGCGATCGCTCGCTGGCAGGCTGGAGATCCGAATTTTTTAACCCCTAACAGGTATATTAGACGCTGTTTTCATAACAGCGTCTAATATACCTCCTACCTGGTCCTCTGGTGGTCCCTTTTGTTAGGATCGACCACCAGAGGACTCAGGTAGGTCAGTACAGTCCCACCAAACACTACACTACACTACACTACACCCCCCCCCCCCGGTCACTTATTAACCCCTTATAAACCCCTGATCACCCCATATAAACTCCCTGATCACCCCCCTGTCATTGATCACCCCCCTGTCATTGATCACCCCCCTGTCAGGCTCCGTTCAGACGTCCGCATGATTTTTACGGATCCGATCCATGTATCCATGGATCCGTAAAAATCATGCGGAAGTCTGAATGGAGCCTTACAGGGGGGTGATCAATGACAGGCGGGTGATCACCCATATACACTCCCTGATCACCCCCTGTCATTGATCACCGCCCTGTCAGGCTCCATTCAGACGTCCGCATGATTTTTACGGATCCGATCCATGTATCCATGGATCCGTAAAAATCATGCGGACGTCTGAATGGAGCCTTACAGGGGGGTGATCAATGACAGGCGGGTGATCACCCATATACACTCCCTGATCACCCCCCTGTCATTGATCACCGCCCTGTCAGGCTCCATTCAGACGTCCGCATGATTTTTACGGATCCGATCCATGTATCCATGGATCCGTAAAAATCATGCGGACGTCTGAATGGAGCCTTACAGGGGGGTGATCAATGACAGGCGGGTGATCACCCATATACACTCCCTGATCACCCCCTGTCATTGATCACCCCCCTGTCATTGATCACCCCCCTGTCAGGCTCCATTCAGACGTCCGCATGATTTTTACGGATCCGATCCATGTATCCATGGATCCGTAAAAATCATGCGGACATCTGAATGGAGCCTTACAGGGGGGGTGATCAGTGACAGGGGGGTGATCACCCTGATTACCCTGATCACCCCCTGTCATTGATAACCCCCCTGTAAGGCTCCATTCAGACGTCCGCATGTGTTCTGTGGATCCGATCCATGTATTCATGGATCCGTAAAAAATCATGCGGATGTCTGAATGGAGCCTTACAGGGGGGGTGATCAGTGACAGGGGGGTGATCACCCTGATTACCCTGATCACCCCCTGTCATTGATAACCCCCCTGTAAGGCTCCATTCAGACGTCCGCATGCGTTCTGTGGATCCGATCCATGGATCCATGGATCCGTAAAAAATCATGCGGATGTCTGAATGGAGCCTTACAGGGGGGGTGATCAGTGACAGGGGGGTGATCACCCTGATTACCCTGATCACCCCCTGTCATTGATAACCCCCCTGTAAGGCTCCATTCAGACGTCCGCATGCGTTCTGTGGATCCGATCCATGTATCCATGGATCCGTAAAAAATCATGCGGATGTCTGAATGGAGCCTTACAGGGGGGGTGATCAGTGACAGGGGGGTGATCACCCTGATTACCCTGATCACCCCCTGTCATTGATAACCCCCCTGTAAGGCTCCATTCAGACGTCCGCATGCGTTTTGTGGATCCGATCCATGTATCCATGGATCCGTAAAAAATCATGCGGATGTCTGAATGGAGCCTTACAGGGGGGGTGATCAGTGACAGGGGGGTGATCACCCTGATTACCCTGATCACCCCCTGTCATTGATAACCCCCCTGTAAGGCTCCATTCAGACGTCCGCATGCGTTTTGTGGATCCGATCCATGTATCCATGGATCCGTAAAAAATCATGCGGATGTCTGAATGGAGCCTTACAGGGGGGGTGATCAGTGACAGGGGGGTGATCACCCTGATTACCCTGATCACCCCCTGTCATTGATAACCCCCCTGTAAGGCTCCATTCAGACGTCCGCATGCGTTTTGTGGATCCGATCCATGTATCCATGGATCCGTAAAAAATCATGCGGATGTCTGAATGGAGCCTTACAGGGGGGGTGATCAGTGACAGGGGGGTGATCACCCTGATTACCCTGATCACCCCCTGTCATTGATAACCCCCCTGTAAGGCTCCATTCAGACGTCCGCATGCGTTCTGTGGATCCGATCCATGTATCCATGGATCCGTAAAAATCATGCGGACGTCTGAATGGAGCCTTACAGGGGGGGTGATCAGTGACAGGGGGGTGATCACCCTGATTACCCTGATCACCCCCTGTCATTGATAACCCCCCTGTAAGGCTCCATTCAGACGTCCGCATGCGTTCTGTGGATCCGATCCATGTATCCATGGATCCGTAAAAATCATGCGGACGTCTGAATGAAGCCTTACAGGGGGGGTGATCAATGACAGGGGGGTGATCAGGGAGTCTATATGGGTGATCACCCCCCTGTCATTGATCACCCCCCCTGTCATTGATCACCCCCCCTGTCATTGATCACCCCCCCCTGGTAAGGCTCCATTCAGCCATTTTTTTTGGCACAAGTTAGCGGACATTTTTTGTTTGTTTTTGTTTTTTCTTACAAAGTCTCATATTCCACTAACTTGTGTCAAAAAATAAAATCTCCCATGAACTCGCCGTACCCCTCACGGAATCCAAATGCGTAAACATTTTTAGACATTTATATTCCAGACTTCTTCTCACGCTTTCGGGCCCCTAAAAAGCCAGGGCAGTATAAATACCCCACATGTGACCCCATTTCGGAAAGAAGACACCCCAAGGTATTCCGTGAGGGGCATATTGAGTCCATGAAAGATTGAAATTTTTGTCCTAAGTTAGCGGAAAGTGAGACTTTGTGAGAAAAAAAACAAAAAAAATCAATATCCGCTAACTTATGCAAAAAAAAAAAAAATTCTAGGAACTCGCCATGCCCCTCATTGAATACCTTGGGGTGTCTTCTTTCCAAAGTGGGGTCACATGTGGGGTATTTATACTGCCCTGGCTTTTTAGGGGCCCGAAAGTGTGAGAAGAAGTCTGGGATCCAAATGTCTAAAAATGCCCTCCTAAAAGGAATTTGGGCCCCTTTGCGCATCTAGGCTGCAAAAAAGTGTCACACATGTGGTATCGCCGTACTCAGGAGAAGTTGGGCAATGTGTTTTGGGGGGTCATTTTACATATACCCATGCTGGGTGAGAAAAATATCTTGGTCAAATGCCAACTTTGTATAAAAAAATGGGAAAAGTTGTCTTTTGCCAAGATATTTCTCTCACCCAGCATGGGTATATGTAAAATGACCCCCCAAAACACATTGCCCAACTTCTCCTGAGTACGGCGATACCAGATGTGTGACACTTTTTTGCAGCCAAGGTGGGCAAAGGGGCACCTTTCGGATTTCGCAGGCCATTTTTTACACATTTTGATTTCAAGGTACTTCTTACACATTTGGGCCCCTAAATTGCCAGGGCAGTATAACTACGCCACAAGTGACCCCATTTTGGAAAGAAGACACCCCAAGGTATTCCGTGGGGGGCACGGCGAGTTCCTAGAATTTTTTATTTTTTGTCACAATTTAGCGGAAAATGATGATGATTTTTATTTTTTTTTATTTTTTCCTTACAAAGTCTCATATTCCACTAACTTGCGACAAAAAATAAAAAATTCTAGGAACTCGCCATGCCCCTCACGGAATACCTTGGGGTGTCTTCTTTCCAAAATGGGGTCACTTGTGGGGTAGTTATACTGCCCTGGCAATTTAGGGGCCCAAATGTGTGAGAAGAACTTTGCAATCAAAATGTGTAAAAAATGCCCTGCAAAATCCGAAAGGTGCACTTTGGAATATGTGCCCCTTTGCCCACCTTGGCAGCAAAAAAGTGTGACACATCTGGTATCGCCGTACTCAGGAGAAGTTGGGCAATGTGTTTTGGGGTGTCATTTTACATATACCCATGCTGGGTGAGAAAAATATCTTGGTCAAATGCCAACTTTGTATAAAAAAATTGGAAAAGTTGTCTTTTGCCAAGATATTTCTCTCACCCAGCATGAGTATATGTAAAATGACAGCCCAAAACACATTCCCCAACTTCTCCTGAGTACGGCGATACCAGATGTGTGACGCTTTTTTGATGCCAAGGTGGGCAAAGGGGCACATATTCCAAAGTGCACCTTTCGGATTTCACCGGTCATTTTTTACAGATTTTGATTGCAAAGTTCTTCTCACACATTTGGGCCCCTAAATTGCCAGGGCAGTATAACTACGCCACAAGTGACCCCATTTTGGAAAGAAGACACCCCAAGGTATTCCGTGAGGGGCATGGCGAGTTCCTAGAATTTTTTATTTTTTGTCGCAAGTTAGTGGAATATGAGACTTTGTAAGGAAAAAAGAGAAAAAAAAAAAATCATCATTTTCCGCTAACTTGTGACAAAAAATAAAAAATTCGAGGAACTCGCCGTGCCCCCCACGGAATACCTTGGGGTGTCTTCTTTCCAAAATGGGGTCACTTGTGGCGTAGTTATACTGCCCTGGCAATTTAGGGGCCCAAATGTGTGAGAAGAACTTTGCAATCAAAATGTGTAAAAAATGCCCTGCAAAATCCGAAAGGTGCACTTTGGAATATGTGCCCCTTTGCCCACCTTGGCAGCAAAAAAGTGTGACACATCTGGTATCGCCGTACTCAGGAAAAGTTGGGGAATGTGTTTTGGGGTGTCATTTTACATATACCCATGCTGGGTGAGAAAAATATCTTGGTCAAATGCCAACTTTGTATAAAAAAAATGGGAAAAGTTATCTTTTGCCAAGATATTTCTCTCACCCAGCATGGGTATATGTAAAATGACCCCCCAAAACACATTCCCCAACTTCTCCTGAGTACGGCGATACCACATGTGTGACACTTTTTTGCTGCCAAGGTGGGCAAAGGGGCACATATTCCAAAGTGCACCTTTCGTATTTCACCGGTCATTTCTTACACATTTTGATTGCAAAGTTCTTCTCACACATTTGGGCCCCTAAATTGCCAGGGCAGTATAACTACCCCACAAGTGACCCCATTTTGGAAAGAAGACACCCCAAGGTATTCTGTGAGGGGCATGGTGAGTTCCTAGAATTTTTTATTTTTTGTCGCAAGTTAGTGGAATATGAGACTTTGTAAGAAAAAATAAAAAAAATAAAAATCATCATCATTTTCCGCTAACTTGTGACAAAAAATAAAAAGTTCTATGAACTCACTATGCCCATCAGCGAATACCTTAGGGTGTCTACTTTCCGAAATGGGGTCATTTGTGGGGGTTTTCTACTGTCTGGGCATTGTAGAACCTCAGGAATCATGACAGGTGCTCAGAAAGTCAGAGCCGTTTCAAAAAGCGGAAATTCACATTTTTGTACCATAGTTTGTAAATGCTATAACTTTTACCCAAACCATTTTTTTTTTTTGCCCAAACATTTTTTTTTTATCAAAGACATGTAGAACTATAAATTTAGTGAAAAATTTATATATGGATGTCGTTTTTTTTGCAAAATTTCACAGCTGAAAGTGAAAAATGTCATTTTTTTGCAAAAAAATCGTTACATTTTGATTAATAACAAAAAAAGTAAAAATGCCAGCAGCAATGAAATACCACCAAATGAAAGCTCTATTAGTGAGAAGAAAAGGAGGTAAAATTCATTTGGGTGGTAAGTTGCATGACCGAGCGATAAACGGTGAAAGGAGTGTAGTGCCGAAGTGTAAAAAGTGGCCTGGTCATGAAGGGGGTTTCACCTAGCGGGGCTGAAGTGGTTAAATAGAGCGTGCAGCCAACCGCTGTGACTTCCTGACCCCGGGTATAACGGAGTCAGGCGTGGTTCTCGATACCCTCGTGACACGCACACTATATACCCCCCCCCCACACACACACAAACACAGTCTATAGATTAGAGTTTGTGTCCTGTTGCTCAGGACTCAGGAGAAGCTTTCATTGTCTTACCACCAGTATTTGCTGGTTCATTTAGAGTTACCCAGGGTGCACCATGGGGAGGCTAACCGGCTGTATACCCCATAGTGTACCATCACTTCACTAGACGGGTACATCTCTGCTCAGCTGGCCAATATCTGATTGCTCAGACCCCACACACATACAATCTCAATTCAATTCCGTCTTATATTTCCCCTTCGAAGACAAAATACTTTTTGATGTTTTGCTGAGGAAATTATTTACAATATTTGTATTTAAAAAAATTGGGATTATATGCTTGCCTCTTTATCCTGCAGCGCATGTTGGAGCGGGGCTATGACTGGACCCGGGTCCACGCTGAGAAGAAGGTCATTGTTAGTCAGATCCGTTCCGAGCTCAAGTGGAAGTTTAAGGGTAATCACCCTAGGATGGCCATATTTAAAAAAAGTCGGATTCGAAGAGGAGGAATTTGGAGCGGATCAGAGAGATCCGTGACAGAAAATGCCCAGGTGCAATGCTTACACTGCTTTTGTATCTCTCACCTACACTCTGTAATGTATATATACAGTTATGAAAATAAGTATTTCATCCCTTTACAAATGATTACTTATTAACTGGTGTGACATGTAGCAAATCAGCCGGTTACATCATACATCTCTACCTCGCCATGAGTATATTCTTTTAAATATTCAATTTATACAAGAGGAATTAACTTCTACAGCAATTGAGATTGGTGATGTTGAACGGGCACTTCAAATTGCTTTGACCGCGGAAGAATTTACATTGTTTTCTGATACTGTGTCATCTCATGTGGCTAAACTTAAAGGTGAACTTGAGGAAGGGAACCGCTCAAAATGGATCCGGGATCTGGAGGACTATAAAAGAGGGTCTATCTACACATGGCAGTTTGATAACAATATATCTAATCAAAAAGACAGAAAGAAAAGGAGAAATATACAACTAATTGGAACAGAAGAAACAACGTCTTTTTTAGGACACAAAAGCAGCAACCAGCACAAAAGAGAGCCCGCACCAGACGTGGTGGCCGTAGACACCGACGAACCTCCAAAATTGCGCAACAACAAAGTCTGTGCACAAGGCAACAAAGTACAGACGCACAGGAAGAAATAACTGTTATTAACCTATCATCCAAAATGCTTACTCCCATACAAGTAAGTGTCCTGAATAGGGGATTGACTTTTTGTCCTTCGACCCCACTGAATGCATTTGATTTAGATGTGGATTTGTCTGCTTTCTTTCGCAGGATCAAACTAAAAGCATGGTTTTGTGATAAGATGTGAACCAACACAACCCAGCAGAGTGAACTCACACTGGGGGGTCTTGGTTTACATCTTAAGGCCTCATGCACACGACCGTTGTGTGCATCCGTGGCCGTTGTGCCGTTTTCCGTTTTTTTTTGCGGACCCATTGACTTTCAATGGGTCTGTGGAAAAATCGGAAAATGCACCGTTTTGCAGCCGAGGCCGCGATCCGTGTATCCTGTCCGTCAAAAAAATATGACCTGTCCTATTTTTTTGACGGACAACGGTTCACGGAACCATTCAAGTCAATGGGTCCATGAAAGAACACGGATGCACACAAGATTGGTATCCGTGTCCGTGATCCGTGGCCGTAGGTTGCTTTCATACAGACGGATCCGAAGATCTGTCTGCATAAAAGCTTTTTCTGATCTAAGTTTTCACTTTGTGAAAACTCAGATCCGACAGTATATTCTAACACAGAAGCGTTCCCATGGTGATGGGGACGCTTCTATTTAGAATACACTGCAAACTTTGTACAGACCCCCCCCTCCCCAGTTTGAATATCGTTGGTGGCACAGTGTGCGCCCCCCATCGGGCCCCCACTTCCTCCCTCTAATCTTAGAAATCGTTGGTGGCACAGTGTGTGCCCCCCATCGGGCCCCTCCTCCCTCCCTCTATTGTAATAAATCGTTGGTGGCACAGTGTGCCCCCACCATCGCCCCCCCCTCTCTCCCTCTATTGTAATAAATCGTTGGTGGCACAGTGTGCCAACCACCATCGGCCCCCCTCCCTTTATAGCAGTAACAACATTGGTGGCAGTGTGCGGCCTCCCATTCCCCCCCCCATCATTGGTGGCAGTGGAGTTCCGATCGGAGTCCCAGTTTAATCGCTGGGGCTCCGATCGGTAGCCATGGCAACCAGGAAGCTACTGCAGCCCTGGTTGCCATGGTTACTTAGCAATAGTACAACAGTATAAGATTCATATAAAATAGAAGTGGGGCACTCTCTTAAGTAAAGGGATCTTTATTATAATGATATATATAAAATTGCAGTAGAATTAATATAGCAATAGACCGACAATAAAATTGATGCAGGTAGCAAGTAAAACAAAATTACAGTCCTATTAAAATTGTATTAAATAACGACATATAGATTGATCGCAAAATAAATAGATTATTCCATTATTTTCACTCTGGTAATAGTTCATTCATGTAACAATTCAATTGATGTTATAATTTATTTAGATGTCAGAGTTTCCAGATAAAACCAGTCTCTTCATAAACTTCAGTCTGTGACTGAATACAAAGTTCTCCTGTTAGGGAATAGTAGACTCCACTTCAATGTATCCGCAACATTGTGTGCGTATGGTAACTAAAGTTCAAGACGATGTAGCTGTTCGCTAGTTGCGAGTGATGTTAAAAGCTACTAATGAGTACAGCGGCGTCCCGCTGTAATATTTCGGCAAGCGATCGCTATAAGGACAGTATAATCTTACCCGGAGGTCTTTTGGCTGGACGATGAGCCCTCGACTCGGCACATTTAGTTTCTATAGTCCCGGTCTCAAGGGTTGCTGCTTGGATTCAAATCTTGGCGCCACTTGGATTTGTTTGGTCCACGTGTTTCTGGCGTCTCTGATATCACAATTGGTGAGTTTTGAAAAAAGTCCTTTTCATAAAGCAGTGTCCAGATCTCCGGAGTTACACAGGCCTTGCTTTCTTTAGGGGGGAAATTTGTACCAGACGTGTTTCGGGGATTTATAGCATTGACCCCTTCCTCAGTGGTTATCATCCCCCTTCTATTGTCCCATTTTTATAGTGGTTAAGGCATGTATGAAGGACTGGTCTGGAATATTGGTTTTTCAAGGATTGGGATCCAAAGTGTATTGCTTTTCAAACATGTAATTAAATATCATATTTCCAAATGACATAATATAAAATGCTTATATACAATTGATCTACATGTATTCTGGAATCGACCAATAGAAAAAACGCACCGGCACCGCATGCGGTTTCAATGCGTTTCCGGTGCGTTTTTTTCAAAAATTATTGAGAGAAAGGAAGGAATAAATAAATCACCTTCGATATGCCTGTAATATGTTAATGGTTTTGATGCTTCTTAAATTTATGATTACGCCTCTTTAGTACTTCTTTAGTGTTTGGTAATAATCGGATGTGAACCACCCTGGTAAAATTCGTTGAAGAATTTTTAGGATTTAATTTTAGAAAAAACGCATTATAAACGCATGTTCAAGATTTATGCGATTCTGGTGCGTTTTTGTCTTTTAATATATGAATGTCCTCATGCACTATCATCTTGATGTTAAATTAATGCCCATTTGAAGTTTTTGATGAATCTTAAATGTTTTAAGTATTTTACCTTTTAAATTTATTATAGAAGGTATCAAGTGAACCATTCTAATGAAATATTTGGAAAAATTGAATTTTTGAAAAAAACGCGTCTGGTACAAATTTCCCCCCTAAAGAAAGCAAGGCCTGTGTAACTCCGGAGATCTGGACACTGCTTTATGAAAAGGACTTTTTTCAAAACTCACCAATTGTGATATCAGAGACGCCAGAAACACGTGGACCAAACAAATCCAAGTGGCGCCAAGATTTGAATCCAAGCAGCAACCCTTGAGACCGGGACTATAGAAACTAAACGTGCCGAGTCGAGGGCTCATCGTCCAGCCAAAAGACCTCCGGGTAAGATTATACTGTCCTTATAGCGATCGCTTGCCGAAATATTACAGCGGGACGCCGCTGTACTCATTAGTAGCTTTTAACATCACTCGCAACTAGCGAACAGCTACATCGTCTTGAACTTTAGTTACCATACGCACACAATGTTGCGGATACATTGAAGTGGAGTCTACTATTCCCTAACAGGAGAACTTTGTATTCAGTCACAGACTGAAGTTTATGAAGAGACTGGTTTTATCTGGAAACTCTGACATCTAAATAAATTATAACATCAATTGAATTGTTACATGAATGAACTATTACCAGAGTGAAAATAATGGAATAATCTATTTATTTTGGGATCAATCTATATGTCATTATTTAATACAATTTTAATAGGACTGTAATTTTGTTTTACTTGCTACCTGCATCAATTTTATTGTCGGTCTATTGCTATATTAATTCTACTGCAATTTTATATATATCATTATAATAAAGATCCCTTTACTTAAGAGAGTGCCCCACTTCTATTTTATATTTATTCCACTTTTTCAGACCGGGTGTAGTCTGTTAGTGGGAGCACCTCTGGTGGATCCCCCCCCCCATTCTAGTGCGACATTATTTTATTTTTAGTATAAGATTCATACTTACCTGCTTGCTGCTGCGATGTCTGTGACCGGCCGGGAGCTCCTCCTACTGGTAAGTGACAGTTCTTTAGCAATGCGCCGCACAGACCTTTCACTTACCAGTAGGAGGAGCTCCCGGCCGTTCACAGACATCGCAGCAGCAAGCAGGTAAGTATGAATCTTGTACTGTTGTACTATTGCTAAGTAACCATGGCAACCAGGACTGCAGTAGCGTCCTGGTTGCCATGGTTACCGATCGGAGCCCCAGCGATTAAACTGGGACTCCGATCGGAACTCCGCTGCCACCAATGATGGGGGGGGGAATGGGAGGCCGCCGCATACTGCCACCAATGTTGTTACTGCTATAGAGGGAGGGGGGCCGATGGTGGTTGGCACACTGTGCCACCAACGATTTAATACAATAGAGGGAGGGAGGGGGGCGATGGTGGGCGCACACTGTGCCACCAACGATTTATTACAATAGAGGGAGGGGGGGCGATGGTGGGCGCACACTGTGCCACCAACGATTTCTAACATTAGAGGGAGGAAGGGGGGGCCCGATGGGGGGCGCACACTGTGCCACCAACGATATTCAAACTGGGGAGGGGGGGTCTGCCCCCTGCTGCCTGGCAGCCCTGATCTCTTACAGGGGAATATGATAGTACAATTAACCCCTTTAGGTGCCGCACCTGAAGGGGTTAATTGTGCTATCATATCCCCCTGTAAGAGATCGGGTGCTGCCAGGCAGCAGGGGGCAGTCTTGTACAAAGTTTGTAGTGTATTCTAACCTGAAGCGTCCCCATCACCATGGGAACGCCTCTGTGTTAGAATATACTGTCGGATCTGAGGTTCACGAAGTAGCTCATATCCGACAGTATATTCTAACATAGAGGCGTTCCCATGGTGATGGGGACGCTTCAAGTTAAAATATACCATCGGATTGGAGAAAACTCCAATCCGATGGTATAAAAGAACTCCAGACTTTACATTGAAAGTCAATGGGGACGGATCCATTTGAAATGGCACCATATTGTGTCAACATCAAACGGATCCGTCCCCATTGACTTGCATTGTAATTCAGGACGGATCCGTTTGGCTCCGCACGGCCAGGCGGACACCAAAACAACTTTTTTTTCATGTCCGTGGATCCTCCAAAAATCAAGGAAGACCCACGGACGAAAAAACGGTCACGGATCACGGACCCACGGACCCCGTTTTTGCGGACCGTGAAAAAAAACTGTTGTGTGCATGAGGCCTAAGAGTAATTTTACCCCTGTGGTAGGCGAGTCTGCCATTGATGCGTATATAACCGCTGTAAAATCTGAAGTGTTGCAGTATAAACAATCGTGCAACACTAAGAAGTTCAAGAACCCCAATCTCACTTGTCTTGAGATTGAGGCTATTGAACAGTTGAGAAATGACCCCCTCCTTACTGTGAAACCCGCAGATAAGGGGGAGGGATAGTAGTTCTTGAT
The DNA here is from genome assembly GCF_014858855.1 of Bufo gargarizans. NCBI lineage: Eukaryota > Metazoa > Chordata > Amphibia > Anura > Bufonidae > Bufo > Bufo gargarizans. The sequence goes on from NC_058081.1 coordinate 24,562,266, forward strand.
ACCGCCAAGTACATCGCGGAGATCAGACGCCAGCTGGGCGATACTGAAGTGTATCTAGCACTTCAGACTGATCCAAAATTTGAGATTGCTAGAGCTATCCAAAAATGCCTAAATAATGCGGTTGTAGCTGGCATCATTGACAGTGATCTCGCGGAGTTCTGTATTATTAATCATCCCGTTACACCGGTACTTTATGTACTTCCTAAGGTACATAAATCATTGGTCGACCCTCCAGGTCGGCCGATAGTGTCGGTTCAGACTCTATTTTTAGTAACATCTCAATTTTTTTAGACAAACTCCTACACAACTATGCCAGTGGGGCGGAGTCCTATATTCAGGACACTACTGATTTTTTGTGTAAACTAAGGGATGTGGAATGTGATGTTACAGGGAATATTATTCTGGCGTCATTTGATGTGAAATCCTTATATACATCAATCGATCATGATCTTGGTATCGGATCGGTTAGACCAGTGGTGGGCAACCTTATTAGTAAAATGAGCCAACTATCGACAAAACAGTGATTTTTATTTTTTTGAGAGCCAAATTTTTTAAACTTCAAATATATAGGAAGGTACATTGTTATTTACTTCATAAGGGTATTCCTAACCATCTGAACATACCTTTCTCAATCCTCGACACTACATCTTCTTTCACTCCACAACGTTTTACCCTATAAGACGCACATAGGTTTTAGAGGAGGACAATATGGAAAAAAATATTTTTCATTACACCTCAGGTCAGACCACTAATCAGAACCTCAATGTTTGAAATCTCTTTTGAAATTTGAAAAAAAGGAACTCGGGGGTTCTGTACCAATGCAACGCTGTCTTAACAGAGTTTTCTTGAATTTTTATGCACTTGGAAAAGCTGTGCGAAGATTTCTGAATCCATTTACTGTCAGTGTCACTAAATTCAAGGTGGAGTTCTTTTCCCCACTCAGCAACCCAGGGCGGTAAGCTAGAATAGCTCTCACTTAGAATCTGCCTATAAATGAGGGTGGTGCATTTATGAGGTAAATTTTGCAGCTTAACATAATTCTCCAACCATGATGGATCAGGGAGAGGGGTAAATTTGGAAATCATAAACTGCCTACAAGCATTCTCAAAGTCATTTCTTTGAATGAAATCTTTACCAAGGGCAGGTACACCCGAGAGGGCAGTATAGAAGTCGGAAGTGATCTGTAACCCTTTCAAATCTCCTAATCTGTGATGTGACATTGATAGCCAAATGTCTGATGGAGATTTAATTTGTGGGAACAGTAGTGTGGGGATAACTGAGATAGGAGCTAAGGGAGAAATCTTGTCCTGAGCAGATGTTAAGACCAAAGACTTATGGCAAATATGCAGCATTCCTCTGGTGAGTACGCTATCTACTTTGGTCCCTTCTCCTGTCCTCTCAGGTGTCCATAACCTATGGAACAATTCCTTACCCAACAGGGCCAATTCTAAATCTACATGCATACAGAATGTCTCTTGTCTGACCAGTTTAAGCCACCTTTCCAAACTAATAGCCTGTATATAGGTTGATAGGTCAGGGAGGGAGATACCCCCATGTTTCTTTCTTCAGGAAAGAAAGCGAAAGGACATTCTAGTGCGCTTCTTATCCCACAAATAACTGCTCATGATGGATTGTAGTTTATTAATGAAACTAACAGGTACCGATATGGGTAGGGCTCTCAAGGTGTACATTATCAGCGGCAGGATGTAGGTGGTGAAGACATTTTTCCTGCCTAGCCAGGTTAGGAAAGGAGAGCTGCTCTTAGAGAGAATGGAGGTGACTTTGGAGAGTAGCGGGGGGAAATTATGACTAAACAACAACTTGGGGTCCATCGGGATCGTCCCCCCCAAAAATGTTATTGCTTGTGTAGGCCACTTGAATGGTGTGATGGCTTTGACCTTAGTACGCAGGACAGCTGGGAGGGAAACGCCAAGGGCCTCCGACTTATCGAAATTTATCTTAAAATTTGAGATAACCCCAAAAGTTTCGAAAATCTGCATAACCTCCAGCAAAGCCTCTTCAGGATTTGACAACAGGAGCAGTAAATCATCAGGAGCAGTAAATCTGCCTAGTTTCACTCCTTTGATCGTGGGGGATTGGCGGAACTTATGAAGAAGTGTCTCTAGGGTGAGTACAAACAAGGTGGGGGATAATGGGCATCCTTGACGAGTACCGTTTCTAATTTGGAAGGCGTTCGATAGGGTGCCGTTGACTAGTACTCTCGCAGATGGTGCAGAGTATAGAGTATAGATAGCTCTGATGAGGCCTTCAGGGAAGCCAAAGGCTTGTAGTACTTTCTCCATATAGGCCCAGCTAACCCTATCAAACGCCTTCTCCGCATCTGTGCCCAGGAGTACAAGAGGGGACTTAGATTTGATGGCGTGGGTGATCACATATATGACTCTACTGATATTATGCCTACCCTCTCTACCTGCAACGAAACCTACCTGTTCTTCACCCACAAGCCCAGGGAGCAACCCTGACATCCTGCTGTTAAGCAGTTTAGCCCACCACTTCAAATCTGTGTTCAGCAGTGAAATCGGCCTGTAACTTCCACATGCTTCATTATCCTTCCCTTCTTTATGGATAATCGTTATGTGCGCTTCCTAGGCTTGTAGGGTCAGAGAGCCACCTGTAAGGAGGAGATTGCATGCCGTGACAAAATGTGGGACTAAAATATCTTTATACTTTTTGTAATATGAGCTTGGAAAACCGTCAGGTCCGGGACTCCTGCCTGAAGGGATAGACATTAGAACCTTTTCTACCTCTTCCGTTGTAAACGGTTGAAGCAGCTGATGTATATCGACCTCAGAAATTCTTGGGATGTTAATAGAGCTAAGGAACTCCGACGTGCGTGTCTCGATTTGCTGGCTGGATGGGGTATTGGGAGGTTATACAGATTTGAATAAAAGGAGCAAAACTCCTGAGCTATCGCTGGAGTATTAATAAGTCGGGGGCCTGAGGCTGATTTGATGGCTTGAATAAAGGATTTATTTCTTTGGTTCTTAATAAGGTTGGAGACTAACTTAGAACCCCTATTCCCATGAAGGTATTGTTTGAAGCGCAATACGAACATTCAAAAAGTCAGTGACCTTATGCCTCAAGCACTTAAGCAGAACCTCAATGTTAATAAGACCTCCCTGAGATCAGATGTCAGCTCAGACCCCAAAGTAAATGACCCCCTCAATCAGACCTCAGATAAGAGCCCCATGCCTCTCATCATCCCCATTATCAACCATGATGCCTCTCATCATCACCATTATCATACATGATGCCTCTCATCATCCATGATGCCTCTCATATCCCCCATTATGATTCTCATCACCTCATTGCCTCAGATCAGCCCCAAGTTTCATAAAAAAGCACTTACCTCTCCGGCTCCTGGATGCCGCTGCTCCTCACCACCCGCGCTCTGTGTTCCTCCTGCTGTCGGCTGTGCTGTGAACTGGCGTGCACAGAGTGACGTCACAGAGCGCCTCACACTGTGCGCAGCCCTGCACAGCCTACAACCGAGGACCAGGAAGCGGTGAGTACAGAGCCTTCACCGCTTCCTGGTCTTCACCCTCCTACCTATTTTTGCTACGGGCAACGAAAATGCTATCGCACTGTACATGTGAGCCCGCACCTGGAAGAGCCAATATCAGGGGGCTAAAGAGCCGCATGTGGCTCTAGAGCCGCAGGTTGCTGACCACTGGGTTAGACGTATGTTGGATTTATCATCCCTTACTGCTGATGCATGTGATTTTGTGATTTACCTTTTGAATATTATCCTTAGACAGAATTATTTTCTGTTTCAGGATATATTCTACAAACAAATCAGGGGTGTGGCGATGGGGTCCCATGTGGCCCCTACGTACGCCAATATTTTTATGAGGTGTTTTGAGGAGGATGTCGTCCATGTATCCCACCACAGCAGGAATATCCTGAGGTGGTGGAGATACATCGACGACATCTTCCTCATATGGACTGGTGACTGCTCTGAGCTATTGGAGTTTCAAAGCTATTTGAATGGCATTAATAAAGAGTTACAATTTACTCTCATATACTCCAATACTGAAATCCAATTTCTGGACACTACTGTCATGTATCATGAAGGTCGGTTACAAACTAGGCTATTTACTAAACCTACTGACAAAAACACCCTTTTACACTATCAGAGTAGCCACCCGCAGAACATGGTAAAGCACCTCCCCTTCTCCCAGTTCCTCAGGGCCAAGAGGATTATCTCTGACCCTGACACATTGGATAAATCACTGGAAATTATGGTGGAAAAGTTCAGACATAGAGGCTACCCTCCTGAGTTGTTATCATCCCAAGTGGACCGTGTCCAAAATTTAGATAGAAATGACACACTAAAGAGAAGGGAAAGACAGGGTCCCCACAATAGGATCCCCTTCATTACAAAATATACGGAACATAGTGGTATGATTAATCGTATCATAATTAAACATTGGGGTATCTTGGGGGGTTGCCTCAGTCAGTGTCATGGAACCATGAACCAGACGTACAACAAGAGATAAGTGGAAATAAGAAGGCTTTATTGAAAATCAAGCTGTAAGGCAAAAGTCCAAACGGATGGCTAAACCGAAGCAGGGTCTTGCGAAGCCAGAGGTCAGGAACCAGAAGGGTAGTCAGACGAAGCCTGGATCAGGAACCAGCAGGGTAGTCAGACGAAGCCTGGATCAGGAACCAGCAGGGTAGTCAGACGAAGCCAGGATCAGGAACCAGAAGCAGCAGCAGTCTTAGAAGCATGTGAACACAGGAGGACCAAGCAAGGAACTGAAGCCACAGACCTCCTATATATGTGAGCTAGGCATCCAGCTCCTCCCAGTGGGAAGGAGGAGCCGCAGGGTGGAAGGCTACAAGAAACCCAGAAACCAAGATGGCCGCCAGCACATGTCAAACGAAGGAGAGCAGCAAGAAGGTAAGACCATGACAGTACCTCCCCCTCAAGGGCCCCTCCTCCGCGGAGTAAAGAACGGTTTCTGAGGGAAGCGTGCGTGGAAGGCTCGGAGCAAGGCAGGAGCATGGACATCTGCGGAGGGAACCCAGGAACGCTCCTCTGGACCATAACCACGCCAATGGACCAAAAACTGCACCCGACCGCGGACCAGGCGTGAGTCCAGGAAATTGCTCACCTCATACTCCTCACGATTGCCCACTTGGACCGGACGAGGCCGAGGAACCGAGGAAGTGAAACGATTACACACCAGTGGCTTCAACAGGGAGACATGAAACACGTTGGAGATCCGCATGCCAGGAGGAAGCGCAAGGGCATAGGCTACCGGGTTTACCCTGCGAAGCACTCGGAAGGGACCAACAAAGCGAGGCGCCAGCTTGGGAGTGGGCACTCGAAGGTTGAGGGTGCGGGTGGACAACCATACGCGGTCTCCGACCTGGTAGGAAGGAGCGGGTGCTCGTCTGCGATCAGTCTGGAGTCTCTGGCGCTGCGCAGAGACCTCAAGGGACCTCTGGATCTGTACCCAAGAAGCACGTAGGACGGAAAGGTGATCCTCCACAGCCGGAATATCCTGGGGAGAGAATACCTCCGGTAACACGGCAGGTTGGAACCCATAATTGGCCATGAAGGGAGACGTCCCAGAGGAAGAGTTCACCGCCGTGTTCCTGGCAAACTCAGCCCAAGGCAGGAGGTCAACCCAATTGTCTTGGTGATCGGAGACATAGCAACGAAGGAATTGCTCCAAGGCCTGATTGGATCGTTCTGCGGCCCCATTGGACTGAGGGTGGTAGGCCGAGGAGAAAGAGAGATGAATCCCCAACTGGGAGCAAAAGGAGCGCCAGAACCTGGACACAAACTGACTCCCCCGATCCGACACAATCTCCTTGGGCAAACCGTGCAACCGGAAGACCTCCCTGGCAAAAATCGTGGCCAACTCTTGTGCAGAGGGTAACTTCTTGAGAGGAACACAGTGGCACATCTTGAAAAACCGATCCACAATCATGAGAATGACCGTATGGCCTCGGGATGCAGGGAGGTCCACAATGAAATCCATCCCCAGGTGTGACCATGGACGCTCCCCGGTGGCTATGGGTTGCAAAAGGCCCAACGGACGGTGCCGAGGGGACTTACTTTGGGCACAAACGGAGCATGCCACTACATATGCGGCGATGTCGGAACGTAGAGAAGGCCACCAGAACAGACGTGAAACAGCCCAGGACAGCTGATTCTTTCCAGGATGCCCCGCGGCCATGGAGTTATGGTAGGTTCGCAACAACCGAGTGCGCAACTCCTCAGGCACAAAACATCTGCCGTTGGGTTTCCCAGAGGGAGCACCAGATTGAGCCGCCAAAATCTGCTCACCCAGGGGAGAGGTCAGGCTGGTGCGAATGGCGGCCAGGATCTGATTCGGAGGTATGACCGAAGTCGGAATCGACTCCTCCCCGGACAGCTCGGAGTACTGCCGTGATAAGGCATCCGCTCTGATGTTCTTGGAACCGGGTAGGTAAGAGACCACGTAATTAAAACGTGACAAGAACAGAGCCCATCTGGCCTGACGTGGTGTCAATCTCTTGGCCTCAGAGAGGTAGGTCAGATTCTTGTGGTCCGTCAGGATGAGAACCGTAACCACCTGAGCCCTCGAGCAAGTGCCTCCATTCTTTAAGGGCCTGCACGATGGCCAATAACTCCCTGTCACCAATCTGATAGTTGCATCTCCGCGGAAGACAGTTTCCGGGAGTAAAACCCACAAGGAAGCAGAGGACCCTCTGGTGTTCTACGCTGAGACAGAAGGGCGCCTACTCCCGTCTCAGACGCGTCCACCTCGAGGACAAAGGGCAACCCAGGGTTGGGATGCGACAGAATCGGAGCCGACACAAAGGCGGACTTTAGAGCCTCAAAAGCTCGGATGGCCTCGAGCGGCCAGACCTGGGGATTACTGCCCTTCCTGGTCAGATCCGTGAGAGGCTTGGCTAGCATGGAAAAGTCCCTGATGAACTTCCGATAATAATTGGCGAAGCCCAAAAAGCGCTGCAGGGCACGAAGACCACTGGGCTGGGGCCACTGTAAGACAGCCGAAACCTTCTCAGGATCCATGGAGAACCCCTCAGCGGAAATGATGTAACCTAAGAAGGTTACCTGGGATCGGTGAAATTCGCATTTCTCAAGCTTACCGAACAGCTTGTTCTCTCGTAACCGTTGCAACACTCGTCTGACATCCAGAATGTGGGCCTCCATGGATTCAGAATATACCAAGATGTCATCCAAATAGACCACCACACACTGCTGCAACAGGTCACGGAAAACATCGTTGATGAATTCCTGGAAGACTGCGGGCGCATTGCACAACCCAAAGGGCATAACCAAGGATTCATAATGACCGGTCCTGGTGTTAAACGCGGTCTTCCACTCATCGCCCGCCTTGATCCTTACCAGGTTATATGCCGCCCTCAGGTCGAGTTTGGTAAAGACCGTGGCCCCTTTGAGGCGATCGAACAGCTCGGAAATCAAGGGTATCGGGTAAGCGTTCTTGATCGTGATGCGATTGAGACCCCTGTAATCGATGCAAGGCCTCAACTCACCGCCCTTCTTTTTCACAAAGAAAAATCCAGCCCCTGCCGGGGACGAGGATTTGCGAATGTGTCCGCGTGAAAGCGCCTCCCTCACGTACTCCTCCATGGCCTCATTCTCCGCTACCGACAGTGGATAGACTTTGCCACGAGGAGGAACGGCACCAGATTGTAACTCTATGGCACAATCGTATGGGCGGTGCGGAGGTAGGGCAACCGCACGCACCTTATCGAATACATCCCGGTACTCCTCGTATTCAGGAGGCAACAGAGAGTCCGAGGAAGTACACAGCAACTTGACAGACCCATGGATGCAACTAGCCCCACACTGCGGTGACCACGAGAGGATCTCGGCCGATCTCCAATCGAAAGTCGGATTATGCTTCTGGAGCCAGGGGTACCCCAAGACCACCGAGTAGTGTGGAGACGAAATAACCTGGAGACAGACCGACTCTCTGTGAACGGCACCAATGGCCATCCCCACTGGAAGGGTCTCATGAGTCACGTGTGGCGGCAGAAGGGGTCTGCCGTCTATCGCCTCAAGAGCCAGTGGGGAACCTCGAGGCTGCAGAGGAATGGAATTGGCGGCAGCGAACACACTATCAATGAACAAACCACCAGCACCAGAGTCCACCAACGCCTGGGTCGTCACCGAGCCCCCGACCCAGGAGAGGACAACAGTAATCAGTGGTTTGTCAACACGGGAAACCGGGGACGAGGAGACTCCACCCAAGATCTGCCCCCGACAGGATCTCAGGTGCGAGCGTTTCCCGGACGGTTCGGGCATGCCAACCGAAAATGCCCAGCCGAGACCACAGTACAATGCATCGGCCCTCGCGTCTCCGGAGTACCCTCTCCCCCTCGGACAGGCGAGCAAACCCCAGCTGCATGGGTTCACCCCCAGACAAGTCATCCCCAGGAGGCGTGGGAGGAGAGGGAGGCACGGGTGGGACAGCAAACGTAGGCGCCAATCTGTTAGAAGACCTCCGCAGGCTCTCCTTAAAGGAAGGTCTCTCCCTGAGTCTGGTGTCAATCAAAATCAGGAAAGAAATAAGAGACTCGAGCTCCACTGGTAGGTCCTTAGCTGCAACCTCATCCTTCAAGGCATCCGAGAGACCATGAGAGAAAGCAGCGACCAGAGCCTCATTATTCCAGCCCACCTCTGCTGCCAGGGTACGAAACTCAATGGCGTATTCAGCTACGGATCGTGAACCCTGTCTGATGGACATAAGGAGCTTCGCAGCAGAGGCAGCACGAGCCGGCACATCGAATACCTTCCGAAGAGAAGCAACAAAACCGGAAAACTCGGCAACCACCGGATTGTTGTTCTCCCATAAAGGGCTGGCCCAGGCCAAGGCCTTGTCCGAGAGCAGCGAGATCAAGAAGCCCACCTTTGATCTCTCAGTAGGAAAGGCATGTGGCAGCAACTCGAAATAAATGCCCACCTGGTTAAGGAAACCTCGGCACTGAGTTGGCTCTCCCCCAAAGCGCTGTGGAAGGGGGGCAGAACCGGTCATACCCCGAAACACCGCAGGCGCAGCAACAGGTGTCGGGGTAGACTCTGGCGCAACAACCGGAGCGGCAGTAGGAGCGGGCCCAGGAGCGACAACCGACCCATCGGCAACGGAAGCTAAATGAGCCGTGCGTTCAAGCAGGGTTTGCAACGCCACAGCGAACCGACCCAACAGGTGATCCTGCTGATCAAGTCTGGCAACCAGCGTAGGTAGCGAGGATGGCCCTGTACCGTCAGAATTCATGGCTTGGTCCTAATGTCATGGAACCATGAACCAGACGTACAACAAGAGATAAGTGGAAATAAGAAGGCTTTATTGAAAATCAAGCTGTAAGGCAAAAGTCCAAACGGATGGCTAAACCGAAGCAGGGTCTTGCGAAGCCAGAGGTCAGGAACCAGAAGGGTAGTCAGACGAAGCCTGGATCAGGAACCAGCAGGGTAGTCAGACGAAGCCTGGATCAGGAACCAGCAGGGTAGTCAGACGAAGCCAGGATCAGGAACCAGAAGCAGCAGCAGTCTTAGAAGCATGTGAACACAGGAGGACCAAGCAAGGAACTGAAGCCACAGACCTCCTATATATATGAGCTAGGCATCCTAGCTCCTCCCAGTGGGAAGGAGGAAGCCGCAGGGTGGAAGGCTACAAGAAACCCAGAAACCAAGATGGCCGCCAGCACATGTCAAACGAAGGAGAGCAGCAAGAAGGTAAGACCATGACAGTCAGGTACCAGAATTTAAATCTCCTCCACTATTTTCTTACAAAAGATCCAGAGATTTATGTGACCAACTAGTTCATGCTGATATTGGTCCTGGACCTGGTTTGACACAGACATCTTTGACACAACGTAGCATGGGATGCTTCCCGTGTCTTAGTTGTGTCAATTGTAAACATATCTGTAAAGGAAAAATTTTCATACATCCGTTGACTGATGTGAGATACCCAATTTCTTTTTATCTTACCTGTAATTCTAATTTTGTGGTCTACGTCTTGAGTTGCCCCTGTAAACTACTGTACGTAGGTGAGACATCTATGGATCTTAAAACCAGATTAAACAATCACTGCTCCACTATTAGGAAAAAACGTCGGGATCTACCCATCCCTAAACACTTTGTGGAGATGAATCACACAGAACACCAATTAAAATGCTGGATTATAGATCATATTCCTTTGCCCAGACGAGGAGGTAATAGGAATCTATTACTGAAGAGGAAAGAATTATTTTGGATACATACGTTGAATACATTGAGACCTAATGGTCTCAATGTGGATTTCAATTTAGCGGTTTGTACATAAAGTGGTTTGCCCTGTGATGTTATGTATTATCTGCTATTCGGCTTTCGTTTGGTAGTAGGTAATAATAAAACACAAATGCTACTATAAGATCTAACCTACAATTTTATTTCTTTCTCTAAATATTTTTCATCTTATATTGCAAATGATTGGTTGATACAAGAAGAGGAGTTATGGAATGACTGTGCTGTCCTGCCACATTGAGATACACCGTGTTCCACATTTTGACTGTGCCCATAATTTGGCTATACTTGGATTGAATTGCGTATTGGGGTCGGACTGTGTTCCGATATATCTCATAAATCTTTTATATAGTATACATTTATAAGGAGAACCCTATATGTGGCATCCTTAGGAGGCATTATTGGGGCGGCACTGGTTGCGCGATCGGTACGGGGGTGTCGATCGAGCTCTTATCGCACGCCCACTGTAGGAATACCATGACCCCTTGACAGGGTTGCGTGGATCCCTTGTTTTGCCTTCAGATTAGCCACATAGTATAAATATTAATTTATGATGGGCAATTGTCCAGTATCAAATATGGCGTGTCTGCGGTCGCAGTATTGTGAGCATGCGCATGAAAAGTAATGGAGACTCTGTATTCTGCGACGCAGATAGTGACGTATGACGCCGCAATTAGGCGTAGTATGACGCGAACTAACCGGGACGGAGCTTGATGCCTGCGCATTTCATCAGGTTAGACGCCAACTGTGGCCATTGCGAATATGTGGATACACGCTGACCCTGTGGTAGGTCAGAATGTAGAGATACAAAAAGAGGATTATGGTACAATTTGAACTCCCTGGTCTAAAAGTGCACCAGGAGTCGCAAAATAGGTACCTAGAGTAGAGGCTATCAGAGGCGCCAGGGGGCGGAGGAGGGTTCTATACAAAACAATATAGGAGTTATGCTCATCTGAAGTTATGGAACAAGATAGGCAGCTCAAGTGTTTCAGTGGATCAAGGATTACCCTTGTCCACTTGTGAAGAGATATAGGCGGTGTGGAGAGGACAAGGGAGGAAAAAGCCCTTCACACCCGTGAAAAAAAGTTTGAAACACGTACCAGGCGCCAAAACACTCAGTCATTAGTCGTGATGAAAATACAGATGGATTCTTATTTGTATATAAGATGTAGAGAAGACCTTCACCGGGGTCTGTTTGAAGAGCTAGGAGTTTAGAAAAAAGCTCCTCAGCTCTTTATTAGTGATGTTAGAGGTCATATAATAGTGATAATAATAAAATTAAGGATAATAATAAAATCAAATCCACTCACTTCACAGGGGGGGCAGTCATCTGGATAAACTCAAGACACCTGGGACTATTTTTCCCCCCCAGCCAGGATCGCATGTAGAGATGTAAATAATTGAACGCCGCCTACACATGTGGCTTCTGGTCAATCATTTTATTAGTATAAGGCTGAACGCGTTTCGAGGGTCTGAGGCCCTCTTCTTCAGGAGAAATAAATACATTAATTTGGTTATAACAGAAAAAAAAATATATATATATATAAACAAATATATAAAAATAGAATAAAATATGAAATATAATAAAATATAAAAAACTTTTTATAAAAATGTTTTATAGGTGTACATATGTGTAAAATTGTGTATATGTATGCTTCAATGCATACACACACAACTACACAATCACACTCATAAAAAGAGGATTTTATCTCAGATTCTTCATTGGGTACATGGATCATAGAAATATGTATAATATGTATTATAGATCAGGTCTATTCAGAGTTTATGAGTAAATACACCTAACAAAGAAGGAACGAATGGGACCTTGATAAAAAATGAAATATAATATAATAAATAATAAATGATGATATATATAAATATATTCGTATGTAAAATAATGGACACATATATGCTGTCCAACCAAGAAACGGATACACACATATAAAATCTACATAGAGAAAACCTAAAATGAAAACATATATGTCCATAGTAATGAGTCCAAAAAGGATTAGGTTGATTCATACCTTCAGGAGTGCTTTGGTAGATTCTGAGACCAGTCAGGAGTCATTAGGATGAGTTGTTCCAGTGAAGTATTTATAGTTTGCACGTGTAGTCTATAGAACCTCCCACTTCCTGTCTGCATGGATCAAATCAAATCCCCCTCTGGAGTCATCTAATTCATATATTTTATTGTCCTTTGCTACAATGACACAGTGGTCCCTAGTCTTATTGTTTTGGGTATAGAAACATTATCTTAGAAGGCAGACTGAATATTTCTAATCGTGATGCGTTCCACTGTGGAACGCACCGCCATTTTCTTCCGGTTGTTTGATGTTAATATATGAAATGGGTTTGGGAGATTAGTGTATGGAATGAGATCTTTTTTTGGTAGAAAACAGGGAAAGGGGAAAGACGGGCCCCCTCTAGTTTGAATCTGTGGCTTAAAGTTTTCCCCACAGTTAGTGCATCGGCAACATCTATGGTTGCGATGCGTTCCACTGTGGAACGCACTGCCATCTTCTTCCGGTTTCAGGGCAGGATAAGAAGAAGAGGAGCCGGCGTCCGTTTGGTGGGTGGATCCACACGCGATGCGTCTCACCTTGGGACGCAAACCCCTTCCTAAATAACTGTATAGTACAGATGTCTTTTTTATATAGTGGAATATATCTTAATTAGGTGGAATGGGTCAGAAAGATACCCAGACGAACATTAAATATAAGAATTATGGGATCTTCTTATAAAAGAATATTATGAATCAAAGATGAATTTAAATTAAGTTATAATCAATTTGGGAAGGGGAGGGGGGAAGGAAGGAGGAGTTGGACGGCAATGGTGCTGATAATCATGTGTATAGACACATTGATAGATAATATATCTATATATGCAATATATCTACAGATGGAACACAAATGCATAAGCTATATATACCGTGGGAAGTTATGCTACATGTGAAATGCATGGAAAAAACAGATATTTGTTATATTTCAAATGTAGTTTTTAATAGTTTGCATACTCCAGGGATTCATTTAAACCGAATGGTATTAGAGTGTTGAGACAGAAAATCCAATACATCTCCCTGCGACATAGAGACTGGTAGGACTTCATGTCCTTTTCTAATAATGTGACTGTTAGGCCGGATGGATCTCCCTCATGGAACATCGCAAAATGCCTGGATACACTATGGGTTGTGATCTTTCTTGCAATGTTCGACCGATGTTCGTTAATCCTTTCACGTGCTGATTGGATGCTGCGTCCTACATAGAAAAGATTGCAGGGACAACGTAGAAGGTAGATGACATTAGTTGACCCGCAATCTAACCTGTTTAATGTTAAAAATTTCATTGTTGGAGGGAATGATAACTTCTTTCTTTCCGTCTGTTAGCATATTGCAGCATTTACATCTTCTATTGTTGCATTTGAAATTTCCAGGACGTTTTTCGGAATTTTTTCGATGGTTTTTTTATATTGGGAGGAGCTTTCCTCTATTTTTGGGCAAGAAGGGGCTAATAGGTTCTTCAGGGTTTTTGCCCTTCTGAATATAAAAATAGGTTTCGGGGGGATCAATTTGCCCAATATAGGGTCTTTTAGTAGAATTAGCCAATTTTTTAATAGGGTCTGCCTAATCAGAGAATGTTGTGAATTATAACGAGTGATCAGACTTGAACCTTGGAACCTATCATTACTTTTTATTTTTTCCAGTGTGGAGAATTTAGGTTTGGATTTAAGACTCTCCTTTTGTGAGATTTGATATATTTTCTTGCTGGAGTCTATTAGCAGTTTTTTTGGGTAGCCTTTTTCTTTAAATTTTTCCTTCAGTTCCCTAACCTGGGTCTTCATAGTTCGGTCCTCTGTGCAGTTTCTCCTGATCCTTTTCATTTGACTATATGGGATGTTGCGCTTCCATTTGAAATGGTGACAGCTCTTATAATCAAGGAAACTATTGGCATCTACACTTTTGAAGTGGGTCTTACTGATAATTTTCGTATTTTTAATGCTAAGATGTAGATCCAGGAACACCACCTCCACTGGATTTTGTTCCATAGTAAACGAGAGACTCCAGTGGTTGGAATTGATGTGTTCAATAAATTGGATTAGGTCGTTACTGTTACCTTGCCAGATGAAAATGATATCGTCTATGAAGCGACGGTAGAACCTGATTTGTGGATGTGTAAGCAGACCATATTTCTGTTCGAACACTCCCATGAAAGAGGTTCGCATAGGAAGGGGCAACTTAGTGCCCATCGCTGTTGCCTGTGTTTGAATATAAAATTTGTCATTGAATGTGAAATACTTGTGGTTGGAGTATGAATTCAATAGATCTGAAATTCTTTTTGATGATATGCATGTGGAATCCTGAAGTCCTGAACCTGATACCTTAGATAATAGTCAGAATTCATAATACCATATTAAAATACCTGATGGAATGACGTGATGACGTAGACAGAGTACGTCACGCTCTCCGCCCTCCCCGCGGCCCGGCTGCCTGCTGCTCTGAATCTCCTGGCGTCTTCGTGGTGATCTTCGGCCGTGTCCTCTTTATGGTCGGGGGCATGTGTTGCTGCCCCGATTGCTGAACGTGTGTGGAGTTTGCCCTCAGCTTCTGCCGATCCTCTCTCCTCCTCTCCGTGCCGTTGTGGTTAGTCCTGTGTTGCCCTGATCGCTGAATGTGTGTGGAGTTTGTCTCAGTCTTTGCCGATCCTCCTTCCTCCTCCCTGTGTCGTTGTGATTAGCCCTGCAGTGCTTCTCTCGGCTGACAGACCGCAGGACGGGTTGTTGGAATCTATTTGGGACTTCTGCTGATCGTCGGACATATACCTGACCTCCCCCTCGTGTCTCCAGTTTCCCCTCCTCTTTGCTACCATTGTGATTAACCTCCCTGTGACTGTGACTAATCCTGTGTGGAGATTGACGGGCTGCTGGAGGATTCTTCAGGGGGCTTTGTATGATCTCTTTGGTATATCCGACCCCCTCCTCGTGCCTCTAGATTTCGTTGACCATCCTCCCCTCCTCCTTTGCACTGCTGGGATCAACCTTACAAATCTTATTTTGACAGGTTGTTGGAGATTGTGATTTCTTCTTTTTTGCTGCCGGTGCGTTTCATGATTTTCCAATCCTGGGATGGTCGGGGAAGGTTGAAAACCGGTGAGATTGTTCCTTTTTTTTTTGTCCTCCCTCTGTTGTTTTCCCATATGTCCTCTCCCTCGGATGATACTTATTAACTAAAATTACTTACCATCTTAAAACATATTTAAGGCTTATTGTTACCCATCCTCACTTCTGAGGAAACAAGCGAGGTGGCTACAAATATAAAAGGAATAAATTATAAAGTATAAGGTGGAAAGTGGAAAAAAAGAGAAAAAAGGGGAGAAAGAGCATAAAGAAGAGAAAAAAAAAGGGGGGGAAAGGAACACAAAATAAAAAAAAAAAAAAAAAAAGGAAGGGGGGAAAGAGGGATAAGGAGCAAAAAAGGGAAAGGAAAAGAAAAGGAGAACAAAGAAGGAAGAAGAAAGGAGAGGAAAAAAAAAAAAAAAAAAAAAAAAAAGAAGAGATACAAATATAAAAGGAGAGAAAGAGGCGAAAAAAAAAAAAGGGAGGAAAAGGAGGAGAAGAAAAAGAAGGGAAAAGGAAAGGAAAAAAGAAAAAAAAAGAAAAAAAAAAGACTATACAGGAACAGGGTATGGCTCCAAAAGCTAGTAGGCGCTCGGTTGACCTCTCTAGTCAGAAACTGGGGTCCAAAACTTTTGAAACAACAAAAATAGACCAATTTCTGAGGGCTCCGAGGGTTAATACGAGGGGCAGACAAAAGGAACTTGTCACTAAAAAAAATGACAACCCAGAGGTGACTGAGATAGTACCACAAAAAGCCTCCAGATACCCTGAAGAGGAAGACGGTATAATGGGGGAAGTTATCCCTAATGACAACTCCTCTCCGTTAGAAGAAATACTGCTAGCGGTCAAACAAATGGGGATTTAATACAGGCTGTTACAACCCAACTTGGGTTTATCCAAGTTGATGTGGGACTAATAAAAGATGATTTGTCAAAAATGTGAGACAGAATTAACAACCTCGAGAGCTCCGTTGCCCTGATACAGAATGAATCCAAAAAAATAAACACTGAAGTCTCCACACTTAAACTAGAGTGTAACCTCCTGAAGAAAAAGGTGGTGGACCTTGAGGATAGGTCACGAAGATATAACGTGAGAATAATAGGGATTCCAGAGGGTGCGGAAGAGAAGAACTCAACCCAATTCATACAGAAGTTAATTTTTGAGAATTTTGGGAAAGATTCGTTTTCCCCTTTTTTTATGATAGAAAGGGCTCATCGGGTCCCAGGGGGTAAACCAATCCCAGGGAGACAACCTCGGACATTTCTTGTTAAGTTACTGGCCACAGGGGATAAAGATATTCTTTTGAGAAGGGCGAGGGAATGTTCACCGGTTGTATATAATGGTAACAGATTGGCCTTTTTTCCAGATTTCTCAAAAGACATACAAGAAAAGAGACGCACATTTATGACTGTCAAAAAGAGGCTAAGAGAAAGGGATATTAAATATTCTCTTATGTTCCCAGCAAAATTGCAGATTATTTTCAATGACAAAATTCTATTTTTGACACCTCGGAAGAAGCCGTGGATTGGCTTGAACAAAATAATCTATGATTTAATTGTTTTAGGATGTGGTGGGAACAATAATTGTTAAAAGGGGCTTATATCACTAAATTTATTTTTCTCCGCTTCCTAATAGGGGTGGCCGAGTGCGGTAGGGATGGTCATAGGAGAGAAATCTACTACAAATTGTGGTGGATTACCTGTACGGGGGGGTGGGGGTTGTGGTTGGGCTGTGGTGCGTCAAATTATTATCATTATTATATATATTTTTTTTTCCCATTTAACCGCTGTTGATAATGTCGACTAGAATTATTGCCTGGAATATACGCGGTTTGGGGGATAGAGGAAAAAGACAAGCGGTTTTTGACTTGACTCAGGTCCACTTACCAGCAATAGTATGCTTGTTAGAGACCCATCTCACCGAAGAGACCTCTAGGGTGGTCGACAGGGGATGGGCTGCGCACACGTATCATTCTACTTTCTCCAGTTACTCGAGAGGTGTTACTGTCTTGATACATAGACTTGTGAGGCATCCTCTGTCGACCATCAGGGGATATTTATCTTTATATATTGTAGGTTAAGGGGGAAGATATGTATTTTGGCCTTTGTCTATATTCCACCGCCATTTTCCTTTTCGGTTCTTAATTCTTTGGTATTATTTATGGATAAATGGCCAGAGTGTCCAACACTGATTATTGGTGATTTCAACTGTGTCATTGATCCTCTACGTGATAGGGTCTCTATGAGTGTCAGGAGTGATAGTCCGGTTCAGGGGTCTCCCCTGGCACGGTTTTGCCTGGAGGCTGGTTTTGAAGATGCTTGGGAATATCTAGGACAGGGGAAAAGGGCTTTTTCATGTTTTAGTAAAGCAGGTAAATCGATGTCTAGAATAGATCTTGCACTGATAAGTAGTAAACATGTGAAACTGGTAAAGCGAATGAAATATGAAACGAGGTCAATATCGGATCACTCTCCGTTACTACTTGAACTCTGCTTATCGCAGGAAAGATACACACAAAAAACCCCTTTTAGACTAAATCCTTATTGGTTATCAGTTATAAAGAACATGAAATAATTCAAAATGAAATTGGCCGATTCTGGGATAATAACTATGGCTCAGCAAAAATTCAAGTGGTATGGGATACTTTCAAGGCGTATATGAGGGGATTGATGATTAGTACCATTGCAAACCTCAGAAAGGAGTACGGGAAAAAAACAGAAAAAATCTAGAAGAACGTGCATCACTGGCGACAGAATCCTTCTATATGAATAAGACGGAGGAGAATAGGGAAAATATGCAAAGAGCCACACAAATATATTCTAATTTTTTATTGGATAAGGCCCAACAGAGCCTTTTTTTTAAAGGGCAAAAATACTTTACGGAGTCAGGGCGACCTGGTAAATTTTTGTCCAGAGTAATCTCAAGTCAACAATCCAAAAAATATATAGATAAGGTTCGACTGACTGATGGTAGGATGGTCACTAGACAGGGTCCGGTAGAGAAGGCCTTCGTGGACTATTTCTTTGATTTGTATAAAGCTGAATCCAGATCACAGATGATAAGATGGATTCCTATCTTGACGGGATCGTCTTTCCAACTATTACTGAGGCGCAAAAGAAAGCACTTGAACTAGAGGTCTCAATTCAGGAACTTGAGGGAGCTATTAAATTATGCTCAGCCAATTCCACTCCTGGTTCAGATGGACTCCCATATGAATTCTATAGTAAATATGGGGACTGTATTCTCCCTAGACTGTTGGAAGTCCTTTCTGAATCAATGGAGGATGGGAAGTTGCCAGATTCAATGATGGAAGCCGTAATAACATTAATTTAAAAAAAAGGCAAGGACCCTTTAGATCTAGAATCTTATAGACCAATCTCACTGCTTAATGCAGATGTAAAGCTTCTTGCAAGGGTTCTGGCTACAAGGCTTTCTAGGGTCATTTCCTCTATTGTCCATCCGGATCAGAGTGGCTTTATTCAAAACAAGGGCACACATCATAATTTGCATCGGCTCTTTTCTAATATTCAGGCCCCTGGGGGGACCGCTCGCTCCATCCTGTCATTGGATGCCTCCAAGGCCTTTGACAGGGTGGAGTGGCGCTTCCTCTGGAAGGTCCTGGCAAGGATGGGCTTTGGGGAAAAGTTTATAGGTACTCTCAAGTTATTGTATAGATCTCCAAGGGCAAAATTGAGTCTTAATGGAATCCTGAGTAGTAGTATTGATTTAAATAGAGGCACGCGGCAGGGCTGTCCACTATCCCCCTTGTTATTCGATATTTATATCGAACCCCTTGCGATGGCCATCAGGCCAGGACGATCAGGTTAAAGGATTGGGTACTCTAGGATCACAAGACCGTATCTCCTTATATGCGGCGATGTTCTTTTTTTATAGACCATACGGAAATTACTCTTCCTAGGATTATTCAAATGGTTAAAGCATTTGGTGAGGGTGTCCGGTCTTCTTATAAACTGGGCCAAGACCAGTTTGATGCCAATAGACCCCCTGCCACAGAAAAGAGGTTCTGTGACACAGTTGGACATTGTTGACACTTTTCAATACTTGGGTTTGACTATATCACCCCGGGTTGAAAATTTGTACAACTTAATCTGATCCCCATAATGGTAAGGATTAGAGCTAAATAGGGATCTGGCTGAGACTTCCCCTATCCAGAGCTGACCGAGTTTCATTGGTTAAAATGGTGATATTACCACAATTTCTTTATGTACTCAGGAATACACCTATTTGGATACAAGATAAGTATTTTAAACTCATGGAAAGAATAATTAATGATTTAATATGGGGAAGAAAGCGAGTTCGAATAAAGTTGGAATATTTGTATAAATCAGTGGAGTGCGGGGGTTTAAATCTCCCTTACTTTTAAGGGTATTTTATTGCAGCCCAGTTATTGATGTGCTATGAATCAGAGAACAGTGCACTGCTGGGGAAGTTGGTAAACAGTCACGCTCACAATAATATATTTACCCTGTTGGAATCCGGGCTATGAAGAGCTATGAGCGAGGCTATAGAGAGACTATAAACTACTCCTGAAAGTGTGGGCAATAACTAGGACATGGTTGAAGGTTAAGGGTTCACTTACATTTACGCCTCTTTGGCATAATGGTATTTACAAAGGCTAGATGATATTGCAGCCGACACATTTTGGCAGAAGAATAAAATTTTGTATATTTCACAGGTAGTTAAGGATAGAGATATTAAACCATTATAGAGATGACACATAATATAGAAAACCTTTCATGGTTTAGGTATTTTCCAATTGCGCTCAGTACTATCCAGTCTGGACGATAAACTGGTGTTGGATATAGATAACTCATATTTTCTGAATGATTGGGTAGGGGGTACATTGTCTAGAATAAAGATTTCAAATATATATAAGTTACTACTTAAGGCACGGTTTAGTGATACACAGTCACCAGGACAAGAGCGTGGGAGGTGGGATTGTCCGAATTACAATTAGAAGGGGGGAGAATATTTTTGGGAAATTAGGCTCACTATCCCAGAACTTCAACCATGTTTTAGTACAATTTATATTTGCCATAGATAATATATCACTCCTTTATGGATGAATAAATGTGGATTAAGAGACACGTCTAATTGCCCTAAATGCGACACTGCAGGAGCGGATTATCTTCATATGATATGGACTTGTCCAGAACCTCATAAACTATTGGAATACTATAAATAATTGTATTATGTATAAACTAAAATACGAATCCCTTTTGAACTACAAGTATTCGTGCTTAATGATCTTTCCAAAATAAATAATCATAAGTATCAAAAGTTCCTCCTGAGTAGGATACTGATGTTGGCCAGAGTCTTGGTCAGTCGGACCTGGTTCGCTCGATATACTCCAGATATAAATACATGGATAAAACCTAATTGATAAGGTAAAAAATTATGAGAAAATCATGTATAAACAGAGGGAAGCTGAGGAGAAGTGGACTAAGATATGGGTGGTTGGAGGACTTGATTAGTTGGATAAATTTTCTCCTCTTTTTTTTTTTTTTTTCCTCTTTGACGCACCACAGGTAGGGGGAGAGGGGAGGGTTAGGGAATCGGGGTTGGGGGGGAATTGCATCCTTTTTTCTATTTGTAATGTTTTGATATATTAATTAATAAAGATAATCAAATAAAAAATAAAAAAAAGAATTCATAACTACCACCCCTCCTCCTTTATCTGCACTTTTAACAATTTCTTTGTTGGCCTTAAGGCTTTTTAATGCTTTCTGTTTATTTGAATCTAGATTTTTGCAGAGTATTTTAGAATATGGATCAGAAGAACCTTTTTTACTACCTCCTTTTTGTTCAATGAGCAGTCTTTAAATCTTCTAGTACTATATTGTAAAAGCATTCTATGTGAGCTCCCCTGCTCTCTAAGGGGTAGAAGGAGAATTTTCCCTTGAGATCACATGGAATAGGCGGACAACTCTGAGTGGAGGGTTCTATCACATCTTCCACTCTAGTTTGTGTACGGATCTTGCCTGCAAAATGCCTTTGAGGGTAAGTTTTCTCATAAACTGATTTAAATCAACAAAAAATTCAAAAGGGTCTATTGTATCTGTCGGGCAAAAAGAGAGACCTCTACTTAATAGTGCTATCTCATTATCTTGTAAGGTGTACTTAGATAGATTAATATGCCTTTAGATCTTTCTGGATGGCACGAAGATGGTGGCTGAATTATGTGGGACTGCTCTCCCTGTTCCGGGCTCTTGACTCCTTTTTACTGGTGTTTCTGGTTTTTCTCTCCTCTGGCAGCCTCTTGACCGGAAATGGGTCTTTTTCGGGTGGTTTTCACAGGTGAATAAAATTGTGTGATCTTATTACTATGGACATATATGTTTTCATTTTAGGTTTTCTCTATGTAGATTTTATTGTGTATCCGTTTCTTGGTTGGACAGCATATATGTGTCCATTATTTACATACGAATATATTATATATATATCATAATTTATTATTTATTATATTATATTTTTTATCAAGGTCCCATTCGTTCCTTCTTTGTTAGGTGTATTTACTCATAAACTCTGAATAGACCTGATCTATAATACATATTATACATATTTCTATGATCCATGTACCCAATGAAGAATCTGAGGTAAAATCCTCTTTTTATGAGTGTGATTGTGTAGTTGTGTGTGTATGCATGAAGCATACATATACACAATTTTACACATATGTACACCTATAAAACATTTTTATAAAAAGTTTTTTATATTTTATTATATTTCATATTTTATTCTATTTTTATATTTGTTTATATATATATTTTTTTTTCTGTTTATAACCAAATGTATTTATTTCTCCTGAAGAAGAGGCCTCAGACCTCGAAACGCGTTGAGCCTTATACTAATAAAATGATTGACCAGAAGCCACATGTGTAGGCGGCGTTCAATTATTTACATCTCTACATGCGATCCTGGCTGGGGGGGAAAATAGTCCCAGGTGTCTTGAGTTTATCCATGACTGCCCCCCCTGTGAAGTGAGTGGATTTGATTTTATTATTATCCTTAATTTTATATTATCACTATTATATGACCTCTAACATCACTAATAAAGACTGAGGAGCTTTTTTCTAAACTCCTAGCTCTTCAACAGACCCCGGTGAAGGTCTTCTCTACATCTTATACAAATAAGAATCCATCTGTATTTTCATCACGACTAATGACTGAGTGTTTTGGCGCCTGGTACGTGTTTCAAACTTTTTTTCACGGGTGTGAAGGGCTTTTTCCTCCCTTGTCCTCTCCACACGCCTATTTCCGGTCAGAGGCTGCAGAGGAGGGAAACGCAGAAACACCCTGTGGTAGGTCACCATTGATCCTTCTTACTCCCCTTGTTTTAGTTAAATGGGATTAAAGATATTTGGAGCAGCTGATGTATATTGGTGCCACTTATATTATATTTTGTATTAAATAAGTTTATATTACTTTGTCATAGATTGTGAATATAATAATATCACTGAATATGTTTTTACACATTGTCACTTCTGAAATTATTATGTATGTATTTATTTATTGATTTATACACTAATTGTGATTATTGATCATTGTCATTTTTATAATCATGTACACCTATTTATAATGTGAACTTTCACTTGTGTTTTGTTGCTTGAGAAAGGCTCTGGATTTGAGCCGAAAGTCGCCTCACTGTGCCACTGTGGCCCAATAAATAATCTTTTTTGGTATTATTGAAGTTGCTGTCCTTTTCCGCTATATATATATATATATATATCGCTTGAGAAAGGCTCATGTAGAGCCGAAACGTTGCTTTTTGCTGCCACCACATGGGTGATTAAAGACACTTGCTTTACTGAAGAAACCGTCTGGAGTGCTGTCCGATTTTTTTCACTGTCTACTAGTGGGTAAGCTCCAGTTACCGTACTTGGACTCTGCACCTGCTTTTTGTTCTACAGGTGTGCGCCGTAGATTTTCATATTATATATATATATATATTACATAATTATAGTAGGCTGCATGCAGCCTGTAATTGTGGGTGGAGCGCCCGTTCGTGCTGTTTCTGCTCGTCCGTGACGCCACTTCCGGTTTCGCTACCCCCGTGACGCCACTTCCGGTTTCACGTCCTCGTGGATCCCAGACAGTCGTCCTGAGTCTCGCGGTTTCCCTTTGCGCCATAGGGCCGTCATTCACACTCATCGCCGGTCTCATTCCAACACAGCTTATTTCTCCACGTAACAGGGCCTCAGGCCTCCAGAGCTTCAAGCAAGCCTCTATCATGTCGCCAGGCTCCTCCTTGTGCAGGTAGGTTCAGCCAAAGGCTGCTGTTGCACCCTGTCCCGGCGTCAAGTATGCTTCCTCACGAGTTTCCGTTCATAGGTTTTCTGCTCACCTCAGAAATAGTAGCGTGATTCATTCGGGTAAGTATCGATTAAAACTCATTTCTGTACCAACCCGTCCCTGGCGGGTATCGTCTCTTTTGTCCGGGGGGGGGGAGGAATTTTTATTCATCTGTTGTCATACCTTTTCCAGGCAGTGTAAGATGTCTCAGGCTCCAGAATCTGACTATAGCCTGTCTTTATCTGGGACTTCCGTGTCAGGGCGCGCCAGCAACCCCTCTCTGCGAAGCTGGACCATCCCGAAGCTCGTCGCAGAGCTCAACAGGAGGGAAATCCGTCATCCCACTTCCGCAAGGAAGGCGGAGCTGTACCGCCTCCTGATGACAGAACCGGAGGGCCCCAACGACCAGCCCTTCTATCATCCATACAGCTGTCCATACTGCAGTTGCAGGCTACCATTGACAGCCTGGCAGGTTCGGTAGCAGACATACAGACCAGGATGGGGGAATTGGAGTCCCGGCCTCCAGCGGCACCACCTTCCCCCCCCTCCTGCCTTGCCTTCTACTTCCCAGGACACGGCTCCAGGTACGGTCCGTGCCAACCCCCAGATTGCCCCCTCGCACTTCATCCCCGAAAATCTGAAAAGGGACATTCTGGCAGGGAAGGACGTCAACCTGCATCCATTCTCATCGCGTCCCAGGACGTGTCAGAAAATAAGGTGATCAGTTGCAGGGAGGTCTCGGTAGTTCTTAGGGCCAAGGATGCCCGACTGAACCGAAACTATAGATTCCGGAGTTCGTCCTGGCAAGTTGGGGTACAAGTACGGCGGGCAACTTCTACGACTACCACCTGTCTTCTCGGCCAAGGCAGCCGCAGCCCTCACCCAATTTCAATTCCGCACGAACTGGCGAATCTAGACATGGAGCTGTTTTGTCGCCATTTTGCGGGGTTACAGGCTCCCAACATGCGCAGCATGCCAATCAATTCAGCATACCGCTGACTGGTGTCCCAACATCCCCACCCCGGCCCGGGAGGGTTCCTTGTCAGGTCCCTCTGGCGCCCAGCGGTTCCAGGGTTCTACAGATAAGCTGGGTAGGCCCATCATATATCTGGGGCAGAGTCAGGTGTGCAATAACTTCAACGTGGGGGGTTGAAGTTTCAATAGCTGTCGAGCATTGCACATCTGCTCCCTCTGTTTCAGGGCCCATCCTCGCCCCAGCTGCCCGAAGAGACAGCGCAAGAACTTATGACTGACCCGACGTTAACATCGGGCTCCTGGCGTCCTGTTGCAAACCACCCTGACCACCAAGCCGTCCAGTTCCTTCTCGCCAGATTCGAAAGGGGTTTTCATACGGGCCTCATTGCCCTCCCCCAAGTTTCCTGGGAGGGAAGGAAACCTGCAGTCGGCTTGTCAAGATCCGGCGGCAGTAGCCACCCTCTTGCAGGACGAGGTCCGGAAGGGTATCTTGCTGGGCCCGTTCAAGGCCATCCCCTTCGCCACTTGGAGGATAAACCCCATTGGTTTAGAATCCAAGCAGTCATCTAATAAAAGGCGTTTGATCTACGACTTGTCGCTCCAAACATGTCGCCTGTTCCCAGCCTCAACTCCCTGATCCCGTCAGAGGAGTTCTCCATGTCGTACGCATCTATCGATGAGGCCATCCAGTACTCTGCTGGCCCGGGGAAGGGCTTGGTTGGCCAAGGCCGACATTGCGGCGCCTTAAACTACTACTCCCCATCCTTCCCCAGTTGTGGCAATATTACGGTTGCGTTGAGTGGACGGGTACTATTTTGCCAACCGGCTCACCTTTGGGTCCAAAAGCACCCTAGCTTTTGACAGTTCGCCTGTGCACTGCACTGGATCCTTGTCCACCCGGGGGTCTGGACATGGTCATCCATTATTTGGATGACTTCCTGATCGTTGAGAGGCCCCAGGGTTCCCCTCGGGGTTGGCAAGCTTGCTTCAGCTATTTGCCAGTCTCGAGGTCCCCGTGGCGTCGGCTAAACAGAGGGTCCGGGCACCAGGTCATCTTCTTGGGCATCACCCTGGATGCGGTCCGCATGGAGGCCAGCCTCCCCGCAGCCAAGCTGGCCAAGATCCATCCACCGTCTCCTCTGCGGCCTCTTCCAGGTACTGTCCAAGCGGAGCTCCAGTCCCTGCTTGGATCCCTCAACTGTGCGTTCAGATCATGCCCCAGGCAGGGCCTTCACTTCCCGGCTCCTCAGTCTCCTCCCGACAGCCCCCTCAGGACTCCACCATCCAACTAGACGGAAACGCCATGGCAGATATCCAGATGTGGCCGGCTTTTCTGGCCAGGTGGAATGTTTATCTCCTTGTTTGTACCATCCCCGGATTCAGCGCCCCCCGCGGTCTTCACCAATGCCGCAGCCTCCCGCGGGTTCGCTGCCATCTTCCATCCACAGTGGTTGGTCGGCGGTTGGCTGGTGGAGCTCATATCCAAGACTGAGGCCATGAAATCCTCCCCGCTGTTAGAATTATACCCAATTGTGGCGGCTGCCCGTGTGTGGGGTCCACTCTGGGCAAACAAGTCGGTTATCTTCAGGACAGACAGTCAGGTCCTGGTAGAGATCATATCCAAGGGAGGGCCAAGTCTCTCAGGATCATGTCCCTACTGCGCAGACTTGTGGTGCTGTCCTTAACATTTAATTTCCATATCGTCACAGTCCATATTCAGGGGGCACAGAACGTAGCAGCAGACGCCCTGTCTCGTTTTAATTATGATGTCTTCTTGGAGCTCCCAGAGGCAGACCCGTCGGTGTTCAGCTCCGCCGTTCGCTCCTCCTGTTGGACTAGAGCCCCTGATAGCGTCTACACGGTCATTGGTCCAGCGCTCACTAGCCACCAACACAGCCATGAACTATGACGCCGGGTTCAGAGTTTTAAGGGAGTTAGTGACACCCATCTCCCGGGGGGAGTGTGGACGAGGTCACGTTTCATTATGGCTTTCATATGCCTATTGCCACACGCACCGCCACCTGTCATTAACACATCAGGCTATTGACCGGCATTCAGCCCATCGGATGCTCGGCGACCCCTCTGCCAAATCCATTTTTTCCCATCAGGCCATCAAAGCCAGCCTCAGGGCATTCAGAAAGCTAGCACGGCGTCCACGTGCTCAGGCAACCAGGGTAGGTGAGCTTTTTCCGCAGATTGTCCAGCCCTAGACGTCTCCTTTTGGGCAATTGGCGAGCATCATCACCAAGGCAGCCTGTACCTAGGGTTCATGGTTCCTTAGACCGGGAGTTCACCTGCTGCACGGTCAACCAAGCGACCCTGCTCAGGCGACATCTCACCTGGCACTCGGACCACTTCATACTGGTCCATCCCATCCACCAAGACCAACCAGGCACCGAGGTAGTTCTTCCCTACGGCCACTGTTGGTGTCCCGTTAAGGTGCTACAGGAGCTTCTGGCCTCCCTCCAGTCTCCTGCGTTAGACGAACCGTTGCTCCCCAGTTAATGGTAGCCCCTATCTTCGGCCCAGTTTGTCTCCAATATCCGCACCCTGGTGGCAGGATTGGGGATAACCCTAGCACGATATCCAGGCACTCTTTTCGCATAGGGGCCCCGTCCGCAGCGTCCAGTCATCAGGTTCCAGCACACGTCATCCGCAAGATGGGTCGTGGCGGTCAAGATGGGTCGCTGGCGGCTACGCAAGGTACATTTCCAACCCTCGAGTTAGATCTCCAGAGCCTTTCGTTCATTGGCTTTATAGTATCATGATGCTCCAATAAATCTTTGTACCCTACACCGGGTCAGTTCTCTTTTGCCCACTTCTATAGGCCTTACCTCGTCACTGGCGCCGGGCACACTCCAGCCATCAGGTCAGGGCAGCACATAGGCCTGCCTATTCTGTTCCTCGGTTAGCTCCTACCACAAATAGTTTAAGGCTGCGTGCAGCCTGTAATTGTGGGTGGAGCGCCCTCCCGTATTTAAACCCCCGGCTACAAGCAGGAGGGCGCCCGGTCATTGCCCCTCCTCCCATCCCCTTTGTCAGTCATTCCTCCTGGGTGGCCCCTTCTATAGGCCTTACCTCGTCACTGTGCCGGGCACACTCCAGGCCAGTCAGGTCAGGGCAGCACATAGGCATGCCATTCTGCTCCTCGTTAGCTCCTACCACAAATATATATATACAGGGAGTGCAGAATTATTAGGCAAATGAGTATTTTGACCACATCTTCCTCTTTATGCATGTTGTCTTACTCAAGCTTATAGCTCAAAAGCCTACTACCAATAAGCATATTAGGTGATGTGCTCTCTGTAATGAGAAGAGGTGTGGTCTAATGACATCAACACCCTATATCAGTGTGCATATTATTAGCAACTCTCCTTTCCTTGGCAAAATGGGTCAAAAGAAGGACTTGACAGGCTCAGAAAAGTCAAAATAGTGAAGATATCTTGCAGAGGGATGCAGCACTCTTAAAATTGCAAAGCTTCTGAAGCTGATCATCAACAATCAGCGT